>NW_027286992.1:0-165368 GCF_022747635.1 Hetaerina americana | reverse complement strand
TTTGATTTGTTTCGAGTGAGAATTTCACCTAGAACCCAAAGGGGGGGGTATTGGCACTTTTCATGGAAAAATGTGAAAAATTAAAATTTCTAAAAATGAAATAAATGCCTTCTATACACCTCAAACATTCACTCTATAATGGAAGATTGTTGTTTTTCGCAATATTTTTTGAAATTTGGGCTCTTTTACTAACATTAACATTTGCGCTGAGGCATCTTTTATGCTCATTTCTTGTCTTTAATGATGTATTCTGGGTTTTATTTTGTTTATTTGATGAAAATGAACAACAATACACACCATGGAAACATTTTTGTTTGATTTGTGTCGTGTGAGAATTTCACCTAGAACCCAAAGGGGGGGGTATTGGCCTTTTTCGTGGAAAAATGTGAAAAATTAAAATTTCTAAAAATGAAATAAATGCCTTCTATACACCTCAAACATTCACTCTATAATGGAAGATTGTTGTTTTTCGCAATATTTTTTGAAATTTGGGCTCTTTTACTAACATTAACATTTGCGCTGAGGCATCTTTTAGGCTCATTTCTTGTCTTTAATGATTTTATTCTGGGTTTTATTTTGTTTATTTGATGAATTGAACAACAATACACACCATAGAAACATTTTTGTTTGATTTGTGTCGAGTGAGAATTTCACCTAGAACCCAAAGGGGGGGGTATTGGCACTTTTCACGGAAAAATGTGAAAAATTAAAATTTCTAAAAATTAAAAAAATGCCTTCTATACACCTAAAACATTCACTCTATAATGGAAGATTGTGGTTTTTCGCAATATTTTTTTGAAATTTGGGCTCTTTTACTAACATTAACACTTGCGCTGAGGCATCTTTTATGCTCATTTCTTGTCTTTAATGATTTATTCTGGGTTTTATTTTGTTTATTTGATGAAAATGAACAACAATACACACCATGGAAACATTTTTGTTTTATTTGTGTCGAGTGAGAATTTCACCTAGAACCCAAAGGGGGGGTATTGGCACTTTTCGTGGAAAAATGTGAAAAATTAAAATTTCTAAAAAAGAAATAAATGCCTTCTATACACCTCAAACATTCACTCTATAATGGAAGATTCTTGTTTTCGCAATATTTTTTGAAATTTGGGCTCTTTTACTAACATTAACATTTGCGCTGAGGCATCTTTTATGCTCATTCTTGTCTTTAATGATGTATTCTGGGTTTTATTTTGTTTATTTGATGAAAATGAACAACAATACACACCATGGAAACATTTTTGTTTGATTTGTGTCGAGTGAGAATTTCACCTAGAACCCAAAGGGGGGGTTTTGGCCTTTTTCGTGGAAAAATGTGAAAAATTAAAATTTCTAAAAATGAAATAAATGCCTTCTATACACCTCAAACATTCACTCTATAATGGAAGATTGTTGTTTTTCGCAATATTTTTTGAAATTTGGGCTCTTTTACTAACATTAACATTTGCGCTGAGGCATCTTTTATGCTCATTTCTTGTCTTTAATGATTTATTCTGGGTTTTATTTAGTTTATTTGATGAAAAGGAACAACAATACACAGCATGGAAACATTTTTGTTTGATTTGTGTCGAGTGAGAATTTCACCTAGAACCCAAAGGGGGGGGTATTGGCCTTTTTCGTGGAAAAATGTGAAAAATTAAAATTTCTAAAAATGAATAAATGCCTTGTATACACCTCAAGCATTCACTCTATAATGGATGATTGTTGTTTTTCGCAATATTTTTTGAAATTTGGCTCTTTTACTAACATTAACATTTGCGCTGAGGCATCTTTTATGCTCATTTCTTGTCTTTAATGATTTATTCTGGGTTTTATTTTGTTTATTTGATGAAAATGAACAACAATACACACCATGGAAACATTTTTGTTTGATTTGTGTCGAGTGAGAATTTCACCTAGAACCCAAAGGGGGGGGTATTGGCACTTTTCACGGAAAAATGTGAAAAATTAAAATTTCTAAAAATTAAAAAAATGCCTTCTATACACCTAAAACATTCACTCTATAATGGAAGATTGTGGTTTTTCGCAATATTTTTTTGAAATTTGGGCTCTTTTACTAACATTAACATTTGCGCTGAGGCATCATTTATGCTCATTTCTTGTCTTTAATGATTTATTCTGGGTTTTATTTTGTTTATTTGATGAAAATGAACAACAATACACACCATGGAAACATTTTTGTTTGATTTGTGTTGAGTGAGAATTTCACCTAGAACCCAAAGCGGGGGGTATTGGCCTTTTTCGTGGAAAAATGTGAAAAATTAAAATTTCTAAAAATGAAATAAATGCCTTGTATACACCTCAAGCATTCACTCTATAATGGATGATTGTTGTTTTTCGCAATATTTTTTGAAATTTGGGCTCTTTTACTAACATTAACATTTGCGCTGAGGCATCTTTTATGCTCATTTCTTGTCTTTAATGATTTATTCTGGGTTTTATTTTGTTTATTTGATGAAAATGAACAACAATACACACCATGGAAACATTTTTGTTTGATTTGTTTCGAGTGAGAATTTCACCTAGAACCCAAAGGGGGGGGTATTGGCACTTTTCATGGAAAAATGTGAAAAATTAAAATTTCTAAAAATGAAATAAATGCCTTCTATACACCTCAAACATTCACTCTATAATGGAAGATTGTTGTTTTTCGCAATATTTTTTGAAATTTGGGCTCTTTTACTAACATTAACATTTGCGCTGAGGCATCTTTTATGCTCATTTCTTGTCTTTAATGATGTATTCTGGGTTTTATTTTGTTTATTTGATGAAAATGAACAACAATACACACCATGGAAACATTTTTGTTTGATTTGTGTCGTGTGAGAATTTCACCTAGAACCCAAAGGGGGGGATATTGGCACTTTTCACGGAAAAATGTGAAAAATTAAAATTTCTAAAAATTAAAAAAATGCCTTCTAACCACCTAAAACATTCACTCTATAATGGAAGATTGTTGTTTTTCGCAATATTTTTTGAAATTTGGGCTCTTTTACTAACATTAACATTTGCGCTGAGGCATCTTTTAGGCTCATTTCTTGTCTTTAATGATGTATTCTGGGTTTTATTTTTTTTATTTGATGAATATGAACAACAATAGACACCATGGAACATTTTTGTTTGATTTGTGTGTCGAGTGAGAATTTCACCTAGAACCCAAAGGGGGGGGGGTATTGGCACTTTTCACGGAAAAATGTGAAAAATTAAAATTTCTAAAAATTAAAAAAATGCCTTCTATACACCTCAAACATTCACTCTATAATGGAAGATTGTGGTTTTTCGCAATATTTTTTTTGAAATTTGGGCTCTTTTACTAACATTAACACTTGCGCTGAGGCATCTTTTATGCTCATTTCTTGTCTTTAATGATTTATTCTGGGTTTTATTTTGTTTATTTGATGAAAATGAACAACAATACACACCATGGAAACATTTTTGTTTGATTTGTGTTGAGTGAGAATTTCACCTAGAACCCAAAGGGGGGGGGTATTGGCACTTTTCATGGAAAAATGTGAAAAATTAAAATTTCTAAAAATGAAATAAATGCCTTCTATACACCTCAAACATTCACTCTATAATGGAAGATTGTTGTTTTTCGCAATATTTTTTGAAATTTGGGCTCTTTTACTAACATTAACACTTGCGCTGAGGCATCTTTTATGCTCATTTCTTGTCTTTAATGATTTATTCTGGGTTTTATTTTGTTTATTTGATGAAAATGAACAACAATACACACCATGGAAACATTTTGTTTGATTTGGGTCGAGCGAGAATTTCACCTAGAACCCAAAGGGGGGGGTATTGGCACTTTTCACGGAAAAAATGTGAAAAAATTAAAATTTCTAAAAAGGAAAATAAATGCCTTCTATACACCTAAAACATTCACTCTACAATGGAAGATTGTGGTTTTTCGCAATATTTTTTTGAAATTTGGGCTCTTTTAATAACATTAACACTTGCGCTGAGGCATCTTTAATGCTCATTTCTTGTCTTTAATGATTTATTCTGGGTTTTATTTTGTTTATTTGATGAAAATGAACAACAATACACACCATGGAAACATTTTTGTTTGATTTGTGTGGAGTGAGATTTCACCTAGAACCCAAAGGGGGGGGTATTGGCACTTTTCACGGAAAAATGTGAAAAATTAAAATTTCTAAAAATTAAAAAAATGCCTTCTATACACCTCAAACATTCACTCTATAATGGAAGATTGTGGTTTTTCGCAATATTTTATTTGAAATTTGGGCTCTTTTACTAACATTAACACTTTCGCTGAGGCATCTTTTATGCTCATTTCTTGTCTTTAATGATTTATTCTGGGTTTTATTTTGTTTATTTGATGAAAATGAACAACAATACACACCATGGAAACATTTTTGTTTTATTTGTGTCGAGTGAGAATTTCACCTAGAACCCAAAGGGGGGGGTATTGGCACTTTTCGTGGAAAAATGTGAAAAATTAAAATTTCTAAAAATGAAATAAATGCCTTCTATACACCTCAAACATTCACTCTATAATGGAAGATTCTTGTTTTTCGCAATATTTTTTGAAATTTGGGCTCTTTTACTAACATTAACATTTGCGCTGAGGCATCTTTTATGCTCATTTCTTGTCTTTAATGATGTATTCTGGGTTTTATTTTGTTTATTTGATGAAAATGAACAACAATACACACCATGGAAACATTTTTGTTTGATTTGTGTCGAGTGAGAATTTCACCTAGAACCCAAAGGGGGGGTTTTGGCCTTTTCGTGGAAAAATGTGAAAAATTAAAATTTCTAAAAATGAAATAAATGCCTTCTATACACCTCAAACATTCACTCTATAATGGAAGATTGTTGTTTTTCGCAATATTTTTTGAAATTTGGGCTCTTTTACTAACATTAACATTTGCGCTGAGGCATCTTTTATGCTCATTTCTTGTCTTTAATGATTTATTCTGGGTTTTATTTAGTTTATTTGATGAAAAGGAACAACAATACACAGCATGGAAACATTTTTGTTTGATTTGTGTCGAGTGAGAATTTCACCTAGAACCCAAAGGGGGGGGGTATTGGCCTTTTTCGTGGAAAAATGTGAAAAATTAAAATTTCTAAAAATGAATAAATGCCTTGTATACACCTCAAGCATTCACTCTATAATGGATGATTGTTGTTTTTCGCAATATTTTTTGAAATTTGGGCTCTTTTACTAACATTAACATTTGCGCTGAGGCATCTTTTATGCTCATTTCTTGTCTTTAATGATTTATTCTGGGTTTTATTTTGTTTATTTGATGAAAATGAACAACAATACACACCATGGAAACATTTTTGTTTGATTTGTGTCGAGTGAGAATTTCACCTAGAACCCAAAGGGGGGGGGTATTGGCACTTTTCACGGAAAAATGTGAAAAATTAAAATTTCTAAAAATTAAAAAAATGCCTTCTATACACCTAAAACATTCACTCTATAATGGAAGATTGTGGTTTTTCGCAATATTTTTTTGAAATTTGGGCTCTTTTACTAACATTAACATTTGCGCTGAGGCATCATTATGCTCATTTCTTGTCTTTAATGATTTATTCTGGGTTTTATTTTGTTTATTTGATGAAAATGAACAACAATACACACCATGGAAACATTTTTGTTTGATTTGTGTTGAGTGAGAATTTCACCTAGAACCCAAAGCGGGGGGTATTGGCCTTTTTCGTGGAAAAATGTGAAAAATTAAATTTCTAAAAATGAAATAAATGCCTTGTATACACCTCAAGCATTCACTCTATAATGGATGATTGTTGTTTTTCGCAATATTTTTTGAAATTTGGGCTCTTTTACTAACATTAACATTTGCGCTGAGGCATCTTTTATGCTCATTTCTTGTCTTTAATGATTTATTCTGGGTTTTATTTTGTTTATTTGATGAAATGAACAACAATACACACCATGGAAACATTTTTGTTTGATTTGTTTCGAGTGAGAATTTCACCTAGAACCCAAAGGGGGGGGTATTGGCACTTTTCATGGAAAAATGTGAAAAATTAAAATTTCTAAAATGAAATAAATGCCTTCTATACACCTCAAACATTCACTCTATAATGGAAGATTGTTGTTTTTCGCAATATTTTTTGAAATTTGGGGCTCTTTTACTAACATTAACATTTGCGCTGAGGCATCTTTTATGCTCATTTCTTGTCTTTAATGATGTATTCTGGGTTTTATTTTGTTTATTTGATGAAAATGAACAACAATACACACCATGGAAACATTTTTGTTTGATTTGTGTCGTGTGAGAATTTCACCTGGAACCCAAAGGGGGGGATATTGGCACTTTTCACGGAAAAATGTGAAAAATTAAAATTTCTAAAAATTAAAAAAATGCCTTCTAACCACCTAAAACATTCACTCTATAATGGAAGATTGTTGTTTTTCGCAATATTTTTTGAAATTTGGGCTCTTTTACTAACATTAACATTTGCGCTGAGGCATCTTTTAGGCTCATTTCTTGTCTTTAATGATGTATTCTGGGTTTTATTTTTTTTATTTGATGAAAATGAACAACAATAGACACCATGGAAACATTTTTGTTTGATTTGTGTCGAGTGAGAATTTCACCTAGAACCCAAAGGGGGGGGGGTATTGGCACTTTTCACGGAAAAAATGTGAAAAATTAAAATTTTTAAAAATTAAAAAAATGCCTTCTATACACCTCAAACATTCACTCTATAATGGAAGATTGTGGTTTTTCGCAATATTTTTTTGAAATTTGGGCTCTTTTACTAACATTAACACTTGCGCTGAGGCATCTTTTATGCTCATTTCTTGTCTTAATGATTTATTCTGGGTTTTATTTTGTTTATTTGATGAAAATGAACAACAATACACACCATGGAAACATTTTTGTTTGATTTGTGTTGAGTGAGAATTTCACCTAGAACCCAAAGGGGGGGTATTGGCCTTTTTCGTGGAAAAATGTGAAAAATTAAAATTCCTAAAATGAAATAAATGCCTTCTATACACCTCAAACATTCACTCTATAATGGAAGATTGTTGTTTTTCGCAATATTTTTTGAAATTTGGGCTCTTTTACTAACATTAACATTTGCGCTGAGGCATCTTTTTGGCTCATTTCTTGTCTTTAATGATTTATTCTGGGTTTATTTTGTTTATTTGATGAAAATGAACAACAATACACACCATGGAAACATTTTTGTTTGATTTGTGTTGAGTGAGAATTTCACCTAGAACCCAAAGGGGGGGGTATTGGCACTTTAATGGAAAAATGTGAAAAATTAAAATTTCTAAAAATGAAATAAATGCCTTCTATACACCTCAAACATTCACTCTATAATGGAAGATTGTTGTTTTTCGCAATATTTTTTGAAATTTGGGCTCTTTTACTAACATAAACACTTGCGCTGAGGAATCTTTATGCTCATTTCTTGTCTTTAATGATTTATTCTGGGTTTTATTTTGTTTATTTGATGAAAATGAACAACAATACACACCATGGAAACATTTTTGTTTGATTTGGGTCGAGTGAGAATTTCACCTAGAACCCAAAGGGGGGGGTATTGGCAGTTATCACGGAAAAATGTGAAAAATTAAAATTTCTAAAAAAGAAATAAATTCCTTCTATACACCTCAACATTCACTCTATAATGGAAGATTGTGGTTTTTCGCAATATTTTTTTTGAAATTTGGGCTCTTTTACTAACATTAACTTTTGCGCTGAGGCATCTTTTAGGCTCATTTCTTGCCTTTAATGATTTATTCTGGGTTTTATTTTGTTTATTTGATGAAAATGAACAACAATACACACCATGGAAACATTTTTTGTTTGATTTGTGTCGAGTGAGAATTTCACCTAGAACCCAAAGGGGGGGGTATTGGCACTTTTCGTGGAAAAATGTGAAAAATTAAAATTTCTAAAAATGAAATAAATGCCTTCTATACACCTCAAACATTCACTCTATAATGGAAGATTGTTGTTTTTCGCAATATTTTTTGAAATTTGGGCTCTTTTACTAACACTAACACTTGCGCTGAGGCATCTTTTATGCTCATTTCTTGTCTTTAATGATTTATTCTGGGTTTTATTTTGTTTATTTGATGAAAATGAACAACAATACACAGCATGGAAACATTTTTGTTTGATTTGTGTCGAGTGAGAATTTCACCTAGAACCCAAAGGGGGGGGTATTGGCACTTTTCACGGAAAAATGTGAAAAATTAAAATTTCTAAAAATTAAAAAAATGCCTTCTATACACCTCAAACATTCACTCTATAATAAAAGATTTTATTTTTTCGCAATATTTTTTGAAATTTGGGCTCTTTTACTAACACTAACACTTGCGCTGAGGCATCTTTTAGGCTCATTTCTTGCCTTTAATGATTTATTCTGGGTTTTATTTTGTTTATTTGATGAAAATAAACAACAATACACACCATGGAAACATTTTTGTTTGATTTGTGTCGAGTGAGAATTTCACCTAGAACCCAAAGGGGGGGGTATTGGCACTTTTCACGGAAAAATGTGAAAAATTAAAATTTCTAAAATTAAAAAAATGCCTTCTATACACCTCAAACATTCACTCTATAATGGAAGATTGTGGTTTTTCGCAATATTTTTTTGAAATTTGGGCTCTTTTACTAACATTAACACTTGCGCTGAGGCATCTTTTATGCTCATTTCTTGTCTTTAATGATTTATTCTGGGTTATATTTTGTTTATTTGATGAAAATGAACAACAATACACACCATGGAAACATTTTTGTTTGATTTGTGTTGAGTGAGAATTTCACCTAGAACCCAAAGGGGGGGGTATTGGCCTTTTTCGTGGAAAAATGTGAAAAATTAAAATTTCTAAAAATGAAATAAATGCCTTCTATACACCTCAAACATTCACTCTATAATGGAAGATTGTTGTTTTTCGCAATATTTTTTGAAATTTGGGCTCTTTTACTAACATTAACATTTGGCTGAGGCATCTTTTAGGCTCATTTCTTGTCTTTAATGATTTATTCTGGGTTTTATTTTGTTTATTTGATGAAAATGAACAACAATACACACCATGGAAACATTTTTGTTTGATTTGTGTTGAGTGAGAATTTCATCTAGAACCCAAAGGGGGGGGTATTGGCACTTTTCATGGAAAAATGTGAAAAATTAAAATTTCTAAAAATGAAATAAATGCCTTCTATACACCTCAAACATTCACTCTATAATGGAAGATTGTTGTTTTTTCGCAATATTTTTTGAAATTTGGGCTCTTTTACTAACATTAACATTTGCGCTGGGGCATCTTTATGCTCATTTCTTGTCTTTAATGATTTATTCTGGGTTTTATTTTGTTTATTTGATGAAAATGAACAACAATACACACCATGGAAACATTTTTGTTTGATTTGTGTTGAGTGAGAATTTCACCTAGAACCCAAAGGGGGGGGGTATTGGCACTTTAATGGAAAAATGTGAAAAATTAAAATTTCTAAAAATGAAATAAATGCCTTCTATACACCTCAAACATTCACTCTATAATGGAAGATTGTTGTTTTTCGCAATATTTTTTGAAATTTGGGCTCTTTTACTAACATTAACACTTGCGCTGAGGCATCTTTTATGCTCATTTCTTGTCTTTAATGATTTATTCTGGGTTATATTTTGTTTATTTGATGAAAATGAACAACAATACACACCATGGAAACATTTTTGTTTGATTTGTGTTGAGTGAGAATTTCACCTAGAACCCAAAGGGGGGGGTATTGGCCTTTTTCGTGGAAAAATGTGAAAAATTAAAATTTCTAAAAATGAAATAAATGCCTTCTATACACCTCAAACATTCACTCTATAATGGAAGATTGTTGTTTTTCGCAATATTTTTTGAAATTTGGGCTCTTTTACTAACATTAACATTTGGCTGAGGCATCTTTTAGGCTCATTTCTTGTCTTTAATGATTTATTCTGGGTTTTATTTTGTTTATTTGATGAAAATGAACAACAATACACACCATGGAAACATTTTTGTTTGATTTGTGTTGAGTGAGAATTTCATCTAGAACCCAAAGGGGGGGGGTATTGGCACTTTTCATGGAAAAATGTGAAAAATTAAAATTTCTAAAAATGAAATAAATGCCTTCTATACACCTCAAACATTCACTCTATAATGGAAGATTGTTGTTTTTCGCAATATTTTTTGAAATTTGGGCTCTTTTACTAACATTAACATTTGCGCTGGGGCATCTTTATGCTCATTTCTTGTCTTTAATGATTTATTCTGGGTTTTATTTTGTTTATTTGATGAAAATGAACAACAATACACACCATGGAAACATTTTTGTTTGATTTGTGTCGGGTGAGAATTTCACCTAGAACCCAAAGGGGGGGCACTTTATTTACTTTTATTGGCACTTTTCACGGAAAAATGTGAAAAATTAAAATTTCTAAAAATAAAAAAAAAATGCCTTCTATACACCTAAACATTCACTCTTTAATGGAAGATTTTATTTTTTCGCAATATTTTTCGAAATTTGGGCTCTTTTACTAACATTAACTTTTGCGCTGAGGCATCTTTTAGGCTCATTTCTTGCCTTTAATGATTTATTCTGGGTTTTATTTTGTTTATTTGATGAAAATGAACAACAATACACACCATGGAAACATTTTTGTTTGATTTGTGTCGAGTGAGAATTTCACCTAGAACCCAAAGGGGGGGGTATTGGGACTTTTCACGGAAAAATGTGAAAAATTAAAATTTCTAAAAATTAAAAAAATGCCTTCTATACACCTCAAACATTCACTCTATAAGGGAAGATTGTGGTTTTTCGCAATATTTTTTTGAAATTTGGGCTCTTTTACTAACATTAACACTTGCGCTGAGGCATCTTTTAGGCTCATTTCTTGCCTTTAATGATTTATTCTGGGTTTTATTTTGTTTATTTGATGAAAATGAACAACAATACACACCATGGAAACATTTTTGTTTGATTTGTGTCGAGTGAGAATTTCACCTAGAACCCAAAGGGGGGGGTATTGGCACTTTTCGTGGAAAAATGTGAAAAATTAAAATTTCTAAAAATGAAATAAATGCCTTCTATACACCTCAAACATTCACTCTATAATGGAAGATTGTTGTTTTTCGCAATATTTTTTGAAATTTGGGCTCTTTTACTAACACTAACACTTGCGCTGAGGCATCTTTTATGCTCATTTCTTGTCTTTAATGATTTATTCTGGGTTTTATTTTGTTTATTTGATGAAAATGAACAACAATACACAGCATGGAAACATTTTTGTTTGATTTGTGTCGAGTGAGAATTTCACCTAGAACCCAAAGGGGGGGGTATTGGCACTTTTCACGGAAAAATGTGAAAAATTAAAATTTCTAAAAATTAAAAAAATGCCTTCTATACACCTCAAACATTCACTCTATAATAAAAGATTTTATTTTTTCGCAATATTTTTTGAAATTTGGGCTCTTTTACTAACACTAACACTTGCGCTGAGGCATCTTTTAGGCTCATTTCTTGCCTTTAATGATTTATTCTGGGTTTTATTTTGTTTATTTGATGAAAATAAACAACAATACACACCATGGAAACATTTTTGTTTGATTTGTGTCGAGTGAGAATTTCACCTAGAACCCAAAGGGGGGGGTATTGGCACTTTTCACGGAAAAATGTGAAAAATTAAAATTTCTAAAAATTAAAAAAATGCCTTCTATACACCTCAAACATTCACTCTATAATGGAAGATTGTGGTTTTTCGCAATATTTTTTTGAAATTTGGGCTCTTTTACTAACATTAACACTTGCGCTGAGGCATCTTTTATGCTCATTTCTTGTCTTTAATGATTTATTCTGGGTTATATTTTGTTTATTTGATGAAAATGAACAACAATACACACCATGGAAACATTTTTGTTTGATTTGTGTTGAGTGAGAATTTCACCTAGAACCCAAAGGGGGGGGTATTGGCCTTTTTCGTGGAAAAATGTGAAAAATTAAAATTTCTAAAAATGAAATAAATGCCTTCTATACACCTCAAACATTCACTCTATAATGGAAGATTGTTGTTTTTCGCAATATTTTTTGAAATTTGGGCTCTTTTACTAACATTAACATTTGGCTGAGGCATCTTTTAGGCTCATTTCTTGTCTTTAATGATTTATTCTGGGTTTTATTTTGTTTATTTGATGAAAATGAACAACAATACACACCATGGAAACATTTTTGTTTGATTTGTGTTGAGTGAGAATTTCATCTAGAACCCAAAGGGGGGGGTATTGGCACTTTTCATGGAAAAATGTGAAAAATTAAAATTTCTAAAAATGAAATAAATGCCTTCTATACACCTCAAACATTCACTCTATAATGGAAGATTGTTGTTTTTCGCAATATTTTTTGAAATTTGGGCTCTTTTACTAACATTAACATTTGCGCTGGGGCATCTTTATGCTCATTTCTTGTCTTTAATGATTTATTCTGGGTTTTATTTTGTTTATTTGATGAAAATGAACAACAATACACACCATGGAAACATTTTTGTTTGATTTGTGTTGAGTGAGAATTTCACCTAGAACCCAAAGGGGGGGGTATTGGCACTTTAATGGAAAAATGTGAAAAATTAAAATTTCTAAAAATGAAATAAATGCCTTCTATACACCTCAAACATTCACTCTATAATGGAAGATTGTTGTTTTTCGCAATATTTTTGAAATTTGGGCTCTTTTACTAACATTAACACTTGCGCTGAGGCATCTTTTATGCTCATTTCTTGTCTTTAATGATTTATTCTGGGTTATATTTTGTTTATTTGATGAAAATGAACAACAATACACACCATGGAAACATTTTTGTTTGATTTGTGTTGAGTGAGAATTTCACCTAGAACCCAAAGGGGGGGGTATTGGCCTTTTTCGTGGAAAAATGTGAAAAATTAAAATTTCTAAAAATGAAATAAATGCCTTCTATACACCTCAAACATTCACTCTATAATGGAAGATTGTTGTTTTTCGCAATATTTTTTGAAATTTGGGCTCTTTTACTAACATTAACATTTGGCTGAGGCATCTTTTAGGCTCATTTCTTGTCTTTAATGATTTATTCTGGGTTTTATTTTGTTTATTTGATGAAAATGAACAACAATACACACCATGGAAACATTTTTGTTTGATTTGTGTTGAGTGAGAATTTCATCTAGAACCCAAAGGGGGGGTATTGGCACTTTTCATGGAAAAATGTGAAAAATTAAAATTTCTAAAAATGAAATAAATGCCTTCTATACACCTCAAACATTCACTCTATAATGGAAGATTGTTGTTTTTCGCAATATTTTTTGAAATTTGGGCTCTTTTACTAACATTAACATTTGCGCTGGGGCATCTTTATGCTCATTTCTTGTCTTTAATGATTTATTCTGGGTTTTATTTTGTTTATTTGATGAAAATGAACAACAATACACACCATGGAAACATTTTTGTTTGATTTGTGTCGGGTGAGAATTTCACCTAGAACCCAAAGGGGGGGGCACTTTATTTACTTTTATTGGCACTTTTCACGGAAAAATGTGAAAAATTAAAATTTCTAAAAATAAAAAAAAAATGCCTTCTATACACCTAAACATTCACTCTTTAATGGAAGATTTTATTTTTTCGCAATATTTTTCGAAATTTGGGCTCTTTTACTAACATTAACTTTTGCGCTGAGGCATCTTTTAGGCTCATTTCTTGCCTTTAATGATTTATTCTGGGTTTTATTTTGTTTATTTGATGAAAATGAACAACAATACACACCATGGAAACATTTTTGTTTGATTTGTGTCGATTGAGAATTTCACCTAGAACCCAAAGGGGGGGGTATTGGGACTTTTCACGGAAAAATGTGAAAAATTAAAATTTCTAAAAATTAAAAAAATGCCTTCTATACACCTCAAACATTCACTCTATAAGGGAAGATTGTGGTTTTTCGCAATATTTTTTTGAAATTTGGGCTCTTTTACTAACATTAACACTTGCGCTGAGGCATCTTTTATGCTCATTTCTTGTCTTTAATGATTTATTCTGGGTGTTATTTTGTTTATTTGATGAAAATGAACAACAATACACACCATGGAAACATTTTTGTTTGATTTGTGTTGAGTGAGAATTTCACCTAGAACCCAAAGGGGGGTATTGGCCTTTTTCGTGGAAAAAGGTGAAAAATTAAAATTTCTAAAAATGAAATAAATGCCTTCTATACACCTCAAACATTCACTCTATAATGGATGATTGTTGTTTTTCGCAATATTTTTTGAAATTTGGGCTCTTTAACTAACATTAACTTTTGCGCTGAGGCATCTTTTAGGCTCATTTCTTGTCTTTAATGATTTATTCTGGGTTATATTTTGTTTATTTGATGAAAATGAACAATACACACCATGGAAACATTTTTGTTTGATATGTGTTGAGTGAGAATTTCACCTAGAACCTAAAGGGGGGGGTATTGGCACTTTTCATGGAAAAATGTGAAAAATTAAAATTCCTAAAAATGAAATAAATGCCTTCTATACACCTCAAACATTCACTCTATAATGGAAGATTGTTGTTTTTCGCAATATTTTTTGAAATTTGGGCTCTTTTACTAACATTAACATTTGCGCTGAGGCATCTTTTAGGCTCATTTCTTGTCTTTAATGATGTATTCTGGGTTTTATTTTTTTTATTTGATGAAAATGAACAACAATACACACCATGGAAACATTTTTGTTTGATTTGTGTTGAGTGAGAATTTCACCTAGAACCCAAAGGGGGGGCCTTTTTCGTGGAAAAATGTGAAAAATTAAAATTCCTAAAAATGAAATAAATGCCTTCTATACACCCCAAACATTCACTCTTTAATGGAAGATTGTTGTTTTTCGCAATATTTTTTGAAATTTGGGCTCTTTTACTAACATTAACATTTGCGCTGAGGCATCTTTTTGGCTCATTTCTTGTCTTTAATGATTTATTCTGGGTTTTATTTTGTTTATTTGATGAAAATGAACAACAATACACACCATGGAAACATTTTTGTTTGATTTGTGTTGAGTGAGAATTTCACCTAGAACCCAAAGGGGGGGTATTGGCACTTTTCATGGAAAAATGTGAAAAATTAAAATTTCTAAAAATGAAATAAATGCCTTCTATACACCTCAAACATTCACTCTATAATGGAAGATTAATGTTTTTCGCAATATTTTTTGAAATTTGGGCTCTTTTACTAACATTAACACTTGCGCTGAGGCATCTTTTATGCTCATTTCTTGTCTTTAATGATTTATTCTGGGTTTTATTTTGTTTATTTGATGAAAATGAACAACAATACACGCCATTAAACCTTTTTGTTTGATTTGTGTCGAGTGAGAATTTCACCTAGAACCCAAAGGGGGGGGTATTGGCACTTTTCACGGAAAAATGTGAAAAATTAAAATTTCTAAAAATTAAAAAAATGCCTTCTATACACCTCAAACATTCACTCTATAATGGAAGATTGTGGTTTTTCGCAATATTTTTTTGAAATTTGGGCTCTTTTACTAACATTAACACTTGCGCTGAGGCATCTTTTATGCTCATTTCTTGTCTTTAATGATTTATTCTGGGTTTTATTTTGTTTATTTGATGAAAATGAACAACAATACACACCATGGAAACATTTTTGTTTGATTTGTGTTGAGTGAGAATTTCACCTAGAACCCAAAGGGGGGGGTATTGGCCTTTTTCGTGGAAAAATGTGAAAAATTAAAATTTCTAAAAATGAAATAAATGCCTTCTATACACCTCAAACATTCACTCTATAATGGAAGATTGTTGTTTTTCGCAATATTTTTTGAAATTTGGGCTCTTTTACTAACATTAACATTTGCGCTGAGGCATCTTTTAGGCTCATTTCTTGTCTTTAATGATTTATTCTGGGTTTTATTTTGTTTATTTGATGAAAATGAACAACAATACACACCATGGAAACATTTTTGTTTGATTTGTGATGAGTGAGAATTTCACCTAGAACCCAAAGGGGGGGGGGTATTGGCACTTTTCATGGAAAAATGTGAAAAATTAAAATTTCTAAAAATGAAATAAATGCCTTGTATACACCTCAAACATTCACTCTATAATGGAAGATTGTTGTTTTTCGCAATATTTTTTGAAATTTGGGCTCTTTTACTAACATTAACATTTGCGCTGAGGCATCTTTATGCTCATTTCTTGTCTTTAATGATTTATTCTGGGTTTTATTTTGTTTATTTGATGAAAATGTACAACAATACACACCATGGAAACATTTTTGTTTGATTTGGGTCGAGTGAGAATTTCACCTAGAACCCAAAGGGGGGGGTATTGGCACTTTTCACGGAAAAATGTGAAAAATTAAAATTTCTAAAAAAGAAATAAATGCCTTCTATACACCTCAAACATTCACTCTATAATGGAAGATTGTGGGTTTTCGCAATATTTTTTTGAAATTTGGGCTCTTTTACTAACATAAACACTTGCGCTGAGGCATCTTTTAGGCTCATTTCTTGTCTTTAATGATTTATTCTGGGTTTTATTTTGTTTATTTGATGAAAATGAACAACATTACACACCATGGAAACATTTTTGTTTGATTTGTGTCGGGTGAGAATTTCACCTAGAACCCAAAGGGGGGGGCACTTTATTTACTTTTATTGGCACTTTTCACGGAAAAATGTGAAAAATTAAAATTTCTAAAAATTAAAAAAATGCCTTCTATACACCTCAAACATTCACTCTATAATGGAAGATTTTATTTTTTCGCAATATTTTTCGAAATTTGGGCTCTTTTACTAACATTAACTTTTGCGCTGAGGCATCTTTTAGGCTCATTTCTTGCCTTTAATGATTTATTCTGGGTTTTATTTTGTTTATTTGATGAAAATGAACAACAATACACACCATGGAAACATTTTTGTTTGATTTGTGTCGAGTGAGAATTTCACCTAGAACCCAAACGGGGGGGTATTGGCACTTTTCACGGAAAAATGTGAAAAATTAAAATTCCTAAAAATGAAATAAATGCCTTCTATACACCTCAAACATTCACTCTTTAATGGAAGATTGTTGTTTTTCGCAATATTTTTTGAAATTTGGGCTCTTTAACTAACATTAACTTTTGCGCTGAGGCATCTTTTAGGCTCATTTCTTGTCTTTAATGATTTATTCTGGGTTTTATTTTGTTTATTTGATGAAAATGAACAACAATACACACCATGGAAACATTTTTGTTTGATATGTGTTGAGTGAGAATTTCACCTAGAACCCAAAGGGGGGGGTATTGGCACTTTTCATGGAAAAATGTGAAAAATTAAAATTCCTAAAAATGAAATAAATGCCTTCTATACACCTCAAACATTCACTCTATAATGGAAGATTGTTGTTTTTCGCAATATTTTTTGAAATTTGGGCTCTTTTACTAACATTAACATTTGCGCTGAGGCATCTTTTAGGCTCATTTCTTGTCTTTAATGATGTATTCTGGGTTTTATTTTTTTTATTTGATGAAAATGAACAACAATACACACCATGGAAACATTTTTGTTTGATTTGTGTTGAGTGAGAATTTCACCTAGAACCCAAAGGGGGGGGGGGTATTGGCCTTTTTCGTGGAAAAATGTGAAAAATTAAAATTCCTAAAAATGAAATAAATGCCTTCTATACACCTCAAACATTCACTCTTTAATGGAAGATTGTTGTTTTTCGCAATATTTTTTGAAATTTTGGCTCTTTTACTAACATTAACATTTCCGCTGAGGCATCTTTTTGGCTCATTTCTTGTCTTTAATGATTTATTCTGGGTTTTATTTTGTTTATTTGATGAAAATGAACAACAATACACACCATGGAAACATTTTTGTTTGATTTGTGGTGAGTGAGAATTTCACCTAGAACCCAAAGGGGGGGGTATTTGGCACTTTTCATGGAAAAATGTGAAAAATTAAAATTTCTAAAAATGAAATAAATGCCTTCTATACACCTCAAACATTCACTCTATAATGGAAGATTGTTGTTTTTCGCAATATTTTTTGAAATTTGGGCTCTTTTACTAACATTAACACTTGCGCTGAGGCATCTTTTATGCTCATTTCTTGTCTTTAATGATTTATTCTGGGTTTTATTTTGTTTATTTGATGAAAATGAACAACAATACACACCATGGAAACATTTTTGTTTGATTTGTGTCGAGTGAGAATTTCACCTAGAACCCAAAGGGGGTATTGGCACTTTTCACGGAAAAATGTGAAAAATTAAAATTTCTAAAAATTAAAAAAATGCCTTCTATACACCTCAAACATTCACTCTATAATAAAAGATTTTATTTTTTCGCAATATTTTTCGAAATTTGGGCTCTTTTACTAACATTAACTTTTGCGCTGAGGCATCTTTTAGGCTCATTTCTTGCCTTTAATGATTTATTCTGGGTTTTATTTTGTTTATTTGATGAAAATAAAAAACAATACACACCATGGAAACATTTTTGTTTGATTTGTGTCGAGTGAGAATTTCACCTAGAACCCAAAGGGGGGGGTATTGGCACTTTTCACGGAAAAATGTGAAAAATTAAAATTTCTAAAAATTAAAAAAATGCCTTCTATACACCTCAAACATTCACTCTATAATGGAAGATTGTGGTTTTTCGCAATATTTTTTGAAATTTGGGCTCTTTTACTAACATTAACACTTGCGCTGAGGCATCTTTTATGCTCATTTCTTGTCTTTAATGATTTATTCTGGGTTTTATTTTGTTTATTTGATGAAAATGAACAACAATACACACCATGGAAACATTTTTGTTTGATTTGTGTTGAGTGAGAATTTCACCTAGAACCCAAAGGGGGGGGTATTGGCACTTTTCATGGAAAAATGTGAAAAATTAAAATTTCTAAAAATGAAATAAATGCCTTCTATACACCTCAAACATTCACTCTATAATGGAAGATTGTAGTTTTTCGCAATATTTTTTGAAATTTGGGCTCTTTTACTAACATTAACATTTGCGCTGAGGCATCTTTATGCTCATTTCTTGTCTTTAATGATTTATTCTGGGTTTTATTTTGTTTATTTGATGAAAATGTACAACAATACACACCATGGAAACATTTTTGTTTGATTTGGGTCGAGTGAGAATTTCACCTAGAACCCAAAGGGGGGGGTATTGGCACGTTTCACGGAAAAATGTGAAAAATTAAAATTTCTAAAAAAGAAATAAATGCCTTCTATACACCTCAAACATTCACTCTATAATGGAAGATTGTGGGTTTTCGCAATATTTTTTTGAAATTTGGGCTCTTTTACTAACATAAACACTTGCGCTGAGGCATCTTTTAGGCTCATTTCTTGTCTTTAATGATTTATTCTGCGTTTTATTTTGTTTATTTGATGAAAATGAACAACAATACACACCATGGAAACATTTCTGTTTGATTTGTGTCGGGTGAGAATTTCACCTAGAACCCAAAGGGGGGGCACTTTATTTACTTTTATTGGCACTTTTCACGGAAAAATGTGAAAAATTAAAATTTCTAAAAATTAAAAAAATGCCTTCTATACACCTCAAACATTCACTCTATAATGGAAGATTTTATTTTTTCGCAATATTTTTCGAAATTTGGGCTCTTTTACTAACATTAACTTTTGCGCTGAGGCATCTTTTAGGCTCATTTCTTGCCTTTAATGATTTATTCTGGGTTTTATTTTGTTTATTTGATGAAAATGAACAACAATACACACCATGGAAACATTTTTGTTTGATTTGTGTCGAGTGAGAATTTCACCTAGAACCCAAACGGGGGGGTATTGGCACTTTTCACGGAAAAATGTGAAAAATTAAAATTTCTAAAAATTAAAAAAATGCCTTCTATACACCTCAAACATTCACTCTATAATGGAAGATTGTGGTTTTTCGCAATATTTTTTTGAAATTTGGGCTCTTTTACTAACATTAACACTTGCGCTGAGGCATCTTTTATGCTAATTTCTTGTCTTTAATGATTTATTCTGGGTTTTATTTTGTTTATTTGATGAAAATGAACAACAATACACACCATGGAAACATTTTTGTTTGATTTGTGTTGAGTGAGAATTTCACCTAGAACCCAAGGGGGGGGGGGGTATTGGCCTTTTTCGTGGAAAAATGTGAAAAATTAAAATTCCTAAAAATGAAATAAATGCCTTCTATACACCTCAAACATTCACTCTATAATGGAAGATTGTTGTTTTTCGCAATATTTTTTGAAATTTGGGCTCTTTTACTAACATTAACATTTGCGCTGAGGCATCTTTTTGGCTCATTTCTTGTCTTTAATGATTTATTCTGGGTTTTATTTTGTTTATTTGATGAAAATGAACAACAATACACACCATGGAAACATTTTTGTTTGATTTGTGTTGAGTGACAATTTCACCTAGAACCCAAAGGGGGGGGGGTATTGGCACTTTTCATGGAAAAATGTGAAAAATTAAAATTTCTAAAAATGAAATAAATGCCTTCTATACACCTCAAACATTCACTCTATAATGGATGATTGTTGTTTTTCGCAATATTTTTTGAAATTTGGGCTCTTTTACTAACATTAACATTTGGGCTGAGGCATCTTTATGCTCATTTCTTGTCTTTACTGATTTATTCTGGGTTTTATTTTGTTTATTTGATGAAAATGAACAACAATACACACCATGGAAACATTTTTGTTTGATTTGTGTCGAGTGAGAATTTCACCTAGAACCCAAACGGGGGGGTATTGGCACTTTTCGCGGAAAAATGTGAAAAATTAAAATTTCTAAAAATTAAAAAAATGCCTTCTATACACCTCAAACATTCACTCTATAATGGAAGATTGTGGTTTTTCGCAATATTTTTTTGAAATTTGGGCTCTTTTACTAACATTAACACTTGCGCTGAGGCATCTTTTATGCTAATTTCTTGTCTTTAATGATTTATTCTGGGTTTTATTTTGTTTATTTGATGAAAATGAACAACAATACACACCATGGAAACATTTTTGTTTGATTTGTGTTGAGTGAGAATTTCACCTAGAACCCAAAGGGGGGGGTATTGGCCTTTTTCGTGGAAAAATGTGAAAAATTAAAATTTCTAAAAATGAAATAAATGCCTTCTATACACCTCAAACATTTACTCTATAATGGAAGATTGTTGTTTTTCGCAATATTTTTTGAAATTTGGGCTCTTTTACTAACATTAACATTTGCGCTGAGGCATCTTTATGCTCATTTCTTGTCTTTAATGATTTATTCTGGGTTTTATTTTGTTTATTTGATGAAAATGTACAACAATACACACCATGGAAACATTTTTGTTTGATTTGCGTCGAGTGAGAATTTCACCTAGAACCCAAAGGGGGGGTTATTGGCACTTTTCACGGAAAAATGTGAAAAATTAAAATTTCTAAAAAAGAAATAAATGCCTTCTATACACCTCAAACATTCACTCTATAATGGAAGATTGTGGTTTTTCGCAATATTTTCTTTGAAATTTGGGCTCTTTTACTAACATTAACACTTGCGCTGAGGCATCTTTTAGGCTCATTTCTTGTCTTTAATGATTTATTCTGGGTTTTATTTTGTTTATTTGATGAAAATGAACAACAATACACACCATGGAAACATTTTTGTTTGATTTGTGTCGGGTGAGAATTTCACCTAGAACCCAAAGGGGGGGGCACTTTATTTACATTTATTGGCACTTTTCACGGAAAAATGTGAAAAATTAAAATTTCTAAAAATTAAAAAAATGCCTTCTATACACCTCAAACATTCACTCTATAATGGAAGATTTTATTTTTTCGCAATATTTTTTTGAAATTTGGGCTCTTTTACTAACATTAACACTTGCGCTGAGGCATCTTTTATGCTCATTTCTTGTCTTTAATGATTTATTCTGGGTTTTTTTTGTTTATTTGATGAAAATGAACAACAATACACACAATGGAAACATTTTTGTTTGATTTGTGTCGAGTGAGAATTTCACCTAGAACCCAAAGGGGGGGGTATTGGCACTTTTCACGGAAAAATGTGAAAAATTAAAATTTCTAAAAATTAAAAAAATGCCTTCTATACACCTCAAACATTCACTCTATAATAAAAGATTTTATTTTTTCGCAATATTTTTCGAAATTTGGGCTCTTTTACAAACATTAACTTTTGCGCTGAGGCATCTTTTAGGCTCATTTCTTGTCTTTAATGATTTATTCTGGGTTTTATTTTGTTTATTTGATGAAAATGAACAACAATACACACCATGGAAACATTTTTGTTTGATTTGTGTCGAGTGAGAATTTCACCTAGAACCCAAAGGGGGGGGTATTGGCACTTTTCACGGAAAAATGTGAAAAATTAAAATTTCTAAAAATTAAAAAAATGCCTTCTATACACCTCAAACATTCACTCTATAATAAAAGATTTTATTTTTTCGCAATATTTTTCGAAATTTGGGCTCTTTTACTAACATTAACTTTTGCGCTGAGGCATCTTTTAGGCTCATTTCTTGCCTTTAATGATTTATTCTGGGTTTTATTTTGTTTATTTGATGAAAATAAACAACAATACACACCATGGAAACATTTTTGTTTGATTTGTGTCGAGTGAGAATTTCACCTAGAACCCAAAGGGGGGGGTATTGGCACTTTTCACGGAAAAATGTGAAAAATTAAAATTTCTAAAAATTAAAAAAATTCCTTCTATACACCTCAAACATTCACTCTATAATGGAAGATTGTGGTTTTTCGCAATATTTTTTTGAAATTTGGGCTCTTTTACTAACATTAACACTTGCGCTGAGGCATCTTTTATGCTCATTTCTTGTCTTTAGTGATTTATTCTGGGTTTTATTTTGTTTATTTGATGAAAATGAACAACAATACACACCATGGAAACATTTTTGTTTGATTTGTGTCGAGTGAGAATTTCACCTAGAACCCAAAGGGGGGGTATTGGCACTTTTATGGAAAAATGTGAAATATTAAAATTTCTAAAAATGAAATAAATGCCTTCTATACACCTCAAACATTCACTCTATAACGGAAGATTTTTGTTTTTCGCAATATTTTTTGAAATTTGGGCTCTTTTACTAACACTAACACTTGCGCTGAGGCATCTTTTATGCTCATTTCTTGTCTTTAATGATTTATTCTGGGTTTTATTTTGTTTATTTGATGAAAATGAACAACAATACACAGCATGGAAACATTTTTGTTTGATTTGTGTCGAGTGAGAATTTCACCTAGAACCCAAAGGGGGGGGTATTGGCCTTTTTCGTGGAAAAATGTGAAAAATTAAAATTTCTAAAAATGAAATAAATGCCTTCTATACACCTCAAACATTCACTCTATAATGGAAGATTGTTGTTGTTCGCAATATTTTTTGAAATTTGGGCTCTTTTACTAACATTAACATTTGCGCTGAGGCATCTTTTAGGCTCATTTCTTGTCTTTAATGATTTATTCTGGGTTTTATTTTGTTTATTTGATGAAAATGAACAACAATACACACCATGGAAACATTTTTGTTTGATTTGTGTGGAGTGAGAATTTCACCTAGAACCCAAAGGGGGGGGTATTGGCCTTTTTCGTGGAAAAATGTGAAAAATTAAAATTTCTAAAAATGAAATAAATGCCTTCTATACACCTCAAACATTCACTCTATAATGGAAGATTGTGGTTTTTCGCAATATTTTTTGAAATTTGGGCTCTTTTACTAACATTAACATTTGCGCTGAGGCATCTTTTAGGCTCATTTCTTGTCTTTAATGATTTATTCTGGGTTTTATTTTGTTTATTTGATGAAAATGAACAACAATACACACCATGGAAACATTTTTGTTTGATTTGTGTTGAGTGAGAATTTCACCTAGAACCCAAAGGGGGGGGTATTGGCCTTTTTCGTGGAAAAATGTGAAAAATTAAAATTTCTAAAAATGAAATAAATGCCTTCTATACACCTCAAACATTCACTCTATAATGGAAGATTGTTGTTTTTTCGCAATATTTTTTGAAATTATGGCTCTTTTACTAACATTAACATTTGCGCTGAGGCATCTTTTAGGCTCATTTCTTGTCTTTAATGATTTATTCTGGGTTTTATTTTGTTTATTTGATGAAATTGAACAACAATACACACCATGGAAACATTTTTGTTTGATTTGTGTTGAGTGAGAATTTCACCTAGAACCCAAAGGGGGGGGTATTGGCACTTTTCATGGAAAAATGTGAAAAATTAAAATTTCTAAAAATGAAATAAATGCCTTCTATACACCTCAAACATTCACTCTATAATGGAAGATTGTTGTTTTTCGCAATATTTTTTGAAATTTGGGCTCTTTTACTAACATTAACATTTGCGCTGAGGCATCTTTATGCTCATTTCTTGTCTTTAATGATTTATTCTGGGTTTTATTTTGTTTATTTGATGAAAATGTACAACAATACACACCATGGAAACATTTTTGTTTGATTTGGGTCGAGTGAGAATTTCACCTAGAACCCAAAGGGGGGGGCACTTTATTTACTTTTATTGGCACTTTTCACGGAAAAATGTGAAAAATTAAAATTTCTAAAAATTAAAAAAATGCCTTCTATACACCTCAAACATTCACTCTATAATGGAAGATTTTATTTTTTCGCAATATTTTTCGAAATTTGGGCTCTTTTACTAACATTAACTTTTGCGCTGAGGCATCTTTTAGGCTCATTTCTTGCCTTTAATGATTTATTCTGGGTTTTATTTTGTTTATTTGATGAAAATGAACAACAATACACACCATGGAAACATTTTTGTTTGATATGTGTCGAGTGAGAATTTCACCTAGAACCCAAACGGGGGGGTATTGGCACTTTTCACGGAAAAATGTGAAAAATTAAAATTTCTAAAAATTAAAAAAATGCCTTCTATACACCTCAAACATTCACTCTATAATGGAAGATTGTGGTTTTTCGCAATATTTTTTTGAAATTTGGGCTCTTTTACTAACATTAACACTTGCGCTGAGGCATCTTTTATGCTAATTTCTTGTCTTTAATGATTTATTCTGGGTTTTATTTTGTTTATTTGATGAAAATGAACAACAATACACACCATGGAAACATTTTTGTTTGATTTGTGTTGAGTGAGAATTTCACCTAGAACCCAAAGGGGGGGGTATTGGCCTTTTTCGTGGAAAAATGTGAAAAATTAAAATTCCTAAAAATGAAATAAATGCCTTCTATACACCTCAAACATTCACTCTATAATGGAAGATTGTTGTTTTTCGCAATATTTTTTGAAATTTGGGCTCTTTTACTAACATTAACATTTGCGCTGAGGCATCTTTATGCTCATTTCTTGTCTTTAATGATTTATTCTGGGTTTTATTTTGTTTATTTGATGAAAATGAAGAACAATACACGCCATTGAAACATTTTTGTTTGATTTGGGTCGAGTGAGAATTTCACCTAGAACCCAAAGGGGGGGGGTATTGGCAGTTTTCACGGAAAAATGTGAAAAATTAAAATTTCTAAAAAAGAAATAAATTCCTTCTATACACCTCAAACATTCACTCTATAATGGAAGATTGTGGTTTTTCGCAATATTTTTTTGAAATTTGGGCTCTTTTACTAACATTAACACTTGCGCTGAGGCATCTTTTATGCTCATTTCTTGTCTTTACTGATTTATTCTGGGTTTTATTTTGTTTATTTGATGAAAATGAACAACAATACACACCATGGAAACATTTTTGTTTGTTTTTTGTTGAGTGAGAATTTCACCAAGAACCCAAAGGGGGGGGTATTGGCCTTTTTCGTGGAAAAATGTGAAAAATTAAAATTTCTAAAAATGAAATAAATGCTTTCTATACACCTCAAACATTCACTCTATAATGGAAGATTGTGGTTTTTCGCAATATTTTTTGAAATTTGGGCTCTTTTACTAACATTAACACTTGCGCTGAGGCATCTTTTATGCTCATTTCTTGTCTTTAATGATTTATTCTGGGTTTTATTTTGTTTATTTGATGAAAATGAACAACAATACACAGCATGGAAACATTTTTCTTTGATTTGTGTCGAGTGAGAATTTCACCTAGAACCCAAAGGGGGGGGTATTGGCACTTTTATGGAAAAATGTGAAATATTAAAATTTCTAAAAATGAAATAAATGCCTTCTATACACCTCAAACATTCACTCTATAACGGAAGATTTTTGTTTTTCGCAATATTTTTTGAAATTTGGGCTCTTTTACTAACACTAACACTTGCGCTGAGGCATCTTTTATGCTCATTTCTTGTCTTTAATGATTTATTCTGGGTTTTATTTTGTTTATTTGATGAAAATGAACAACAATACACACCATGGAAACATTTTTGTTTGATTTGTGTCGAGTGAGAATTTCACCTAGAACCCAAAGGGGGGGGTATTGGCACTTTTCACGGAAAAATGTGAAAAATTAAAATTTCTAAAAATTAAAAAAATGCCTTCTATACACCTCAAACATTCACTCTATAATGGAAGATTGTGGTTTTTCGCAATATTTTTTTGAAATTTGGGCTCTTTTACTAACATTAACACTTGCGCTGAGGCATCTTTTATGCTCATTTCTTGTCTTTAATGATTTATTCTGGGTTTTATTTTGTTTATTTGATGAAAATGAACAACAATACACACCATGGAAACATTTTTGTTTGATTTGTGTTGAGTGAGAATTTCACCTAGAACCCAAAGGGGGGGGTATTGGCCTTTTTCGTGGAAAAATGTGAAAAATTAAAATTTCTAAAAATGAAATAAATGCCTTCTATACACCTCAAACATTCACTCTATAATGGAAGATTGTTGTCTTTCGCAATATTTTTTGAAATTTGGGCTCTTTTACTAACATTAACATTTGCGCTGAGGCATCTTTTAGGCTCATTTCTTGTCTTTAATGATTTATTCTGGGTTTTATTTTGTTTATTTGATGAAAATGAACAACAATACACACCATGGAAACATTTTTGTTTGATTTGTGTTGAGAGAGAATTTCACCTAGAACCCAAAGGGGGGGGTATTGGCACTTTTCACGGAAAAATGTGAAAAATTAAAATTTCTAAAAAAGAAATAAATGCCTTCTATACACCTCAAACATTCACTCTATAATGGAAGATTGTGGTTTTTCGCAATATTTTTTTGAAATTTGGGCTCTTTTACTAACATTAACACTTGCGCTGAGGCATCATTTATGCTCATTTCTTGTCTTTATTGATTTATTCTGGTTTTTATTTTGTTTATTTGATGAAAATGAACAACAATACACACCATGGAAACATTTTTGTTTGATTTGTGTCGAGTGAGAATTTCACCTAGAACCCAAAGGGGGGGGCACTTTATTTACTTTTATTGGCACTTTTCACGGAAAAATGTGAAAAATTAAAATTTCTAAAAATTAAAAAAATGCCTTCTATACACCTCGAACATTCACTCTATAATGGAAGATTTTATTTTTCGCAATATTTTTCGAAATTTGGGCTCTTTTACTAACATTAACTTTTGCGCTGAGGCATCTTTTAGGCTCATTTCTTGCCCTTAATGATTTATTCTGGATTTATTTTGTTTATTTGATGAAAATGATCAACGATACACACCATGGAAACATTTTTGTTTGATTTGTGTCGAGTGAGAATTTCACCTAGAACCCAAAGGGGGGGTATTGGCCTTTTTCGTGGAAAAATGTGAAAAATTAAAATTTCTAAAAATGAAATAAATGCCTTCTATACACCTCAAACATTCACTCTATAATGGAAGATTGTTGTTTTTCGCAATATTTTTTGAAATTTGGGCTCTTTTACTAACATTAACATTTGCGCTGAGGCATCTTTTAGGCTCATTTCTTGTCTTTAATGATTTATTCTGGGTTTTATTTTGTTTATTTGATGAAAATGAACAACAATACACACCATGGAAACATTTTTGTTTGATTTGTGTGGAGTGAGAATTTCACCTAGAACCCAAAGGGGGGGGTATTGGCCTTTTTCGTGGAAAAATGTGAAAAATTAAAATTTCTAAAAATGAAATAAATGCCTTCTATACACCTCAAACATTCACTCTATAATGGAAGATTGTGGTTTTTCGCAATATTTTTTGAAATTTGGGCTCTTTTACTAACATTAACATTTGCGCTGAGGCATCTTTTAGGCTCATTTCTTGTCTTTAATGATTTATTCTGGGTTTTATTTTGTTTATTTGATGAAAATGAACAACAATACACACCATGGAAACATTTTTGTTTGATTTGTGTTGAGTGAGAATTTCACCTAGAACCCAAAGGGGGGGGTATTGGCCTTTTTCGTGGAAAAATGTGAAAAATTAAAATTTCTAAAAATGAAATAAATGCCTTCTATACACCTCAAACATTCACTCTATAATGGAAGATTGTTGTTTTTCGCAATATTTTTTGAAATTATGGCTCTTTTACTAACATTAACATTTGCGCTGAGGCATCTTTTAGGCTCATTTCTTGTCTTTAATGATTTATTCTGGGTTTTATTTTGTTTATTTGATGAAAATGAACAACAATACACACCATGGAAACATTTTTGTTTGATTTGTGTTGAGTGAGAATTTCACCTAGAACCCAAAGGGGGGGGTATTGGCACTTTTCATGGAAAAATGTGAAAAATTAAAATTTCTAAAAATGAAATAAATGCCTTCTATACACCTCAAACATTCACTCTATAATGGAAGATTGTTGTTTTTCGCAATATTTTTTGAAATTTGGGCTCTTTTACTAACATTAACATTTGCGCTGAGGCATCTTTATGCTCATTTCTTGTCTTTAATGATTTATTCTGGGTTTTATTTTGTTTATTTGATGAAAATGTACAACAATACACACCATGGAAACATTTTTGTTTGATTTGGGTCGAGTGAGAATTTCACCTAGAACCCAAAGGGGGGGGCACTTTATTTACTTTTATTGGCACTTTTCACGGAAAAATGTGAAAAATTAAAATTTCTAAAAATTAAAAAAATGCCTTCTATACACCTCAAACATTCACTCTATAATGGAAGATTTTATTTTTTCGCAATATTTTTCGAAATTTGGGCTCTTTTACTAACATTAACTTTTGCGCTGAGGCATCTTTTAGGCTCATTTCTTGCCTTTAATGATTTATTCTGGGTTTTATTTTGTTTATTTGATGAAAATGAACAACAATACACACCATAGAAACATTTTTGTTTGATATGTGTCGAGTGAGAATTTCACCTAGAACCCAAACGGGGGGGTATTGGCACTTTTCACGGAAAAATGTGAAAAATTAAAATTTCTAAAAATTAAAAAAATGCCTTCTATACACCTCAAACATTCACTCTATAATGGAAGATTGTGGTTTTTCGCAATATTTTTTTGAAATTTGGGCTCTTTTACTAACATTAACACTTGCGCTGAGGCATCTTTTATGCTAATTTCTTGTCTTTAATGATTTATTCTGGGTTTTATTTTGTTTATTTGATGAAAATGAACAACAATACACACCATGGAAACATTTTTGTTTGATTTGTGTTGAGTGAGAATTTCACCTAGAACCCAAAGGGGGGGGTATTGGCCTTTTTCGTGGAAAAATGTGAAAAATTAAAATTCCTAAAAATGAAATAAATGCCTTCTATACACCTCAAACATTCACTCTATAATGGAAGATTGTTGTTTTTCGCAATATTTTTTGAAATTTGGGCTCTTTTACTAACATTAACATTTGCGCTGAGGCATCTTTATGCTCATTTCTTGTCTTTAATGATTTATTCTGGGTTTTATTTTGTTTATTTGATGAAAATGAAGAACAATACACGCCATTGAAACATTTTTGTTTGATTTGGGTCGAGTGAGAATTTCACCTAGAACCCAAAGGGGGGGGGTATTGGCAGTTTTCACGGAAAAATGTGAAAAATTAAAATTTCTAAAAAAGAAATAAATTCCTTCTATACACCTCAAACATTCACTCTATAATGGAAGATTGTGGTTTTTCGCAATATTTTTTTGAAATTTGGGCTCTTTTACTAACATTAACACTTGCGCTGAGGCATCTTTTATGCTCATTTCTTGTCTTTACTGATTTATTCTGGGTTTTATTTTGTTTATTTGATGAAAATGAACAACAATACACACCATGGAAACATTTTTGTTTGATTTGTGTTGAGTGAGAATTTCACCAAGAACCCAAAGGGGGGGGTATTGGCCTTTTTCGTGGAAAAATGTGAAAAATTAAAATTTCTAAAAATGAAATAAATGCTTTCTATACACCTCAAACATTCACTCTATAATGGAAGATTGTGGTTTTTCGCAATATTTTTTGAAATTTGGGCTCTTTTACTAACATTAACACTTGCGCTGAGGCATCTTTTATGCTCATTTCTTGTCTTTAATGATTTATTCTGGGTTTTATTTTGTTTATTTGATGAAAATGAACAACAATACACAGCATGGAAACATTTTTCTTTGATTTGTGTCGAGTGAGAATTTCACCTAGAACCCAAAGGGGGGGGTATTGGCACTTTTATGGAAAAATGTGAAATATTAAAATTTCTAAAAATGAAATAAATGCCTTCTATACACCTCAAACATTCACTCTATAACGGAAGATTTTTGTTTTTCGCAATATTTTTTGAAATTTGGGCTCTTTTACTAACACTAACACTTGCGCTGAGGCATCTTTTATGCTCATTTCTTGTCTTTAATGATTTATTCTGGGTTTTATTTTGTTTATTTGATGAAAATGAACAACAATACACACCATGGAAACATTTTTGTTTGATTTGTGTCGAGTGAGAATTTCACCTAGAACCCAAAGGGGGGGGTATTGGCACTTTTCACGGAAAAATGTGAAAAATTAAAATTTCTAAAAATTAAAAAAATGCCTTCTATACACCTCAAACATTCACTCTATAATGGAAGATTGTGGTTTTTCGCAATATTTTTTTGAAATTTGGGCTCTTTTACTAACATTAACACTTGCGCTGAGGCATCTTTTATGCTCATTTCTTGTCTTTAATGATTTATTCTGGGTTTTATTTTGTTTATTTGATGAAAATGAACAACAATACACACCATGGAAACATTTTTGTTTGATTTGTGTTGAGTGAGAATTTCACCTAGAACCCAAAGGGGGGGGTATTGGCCTTTTTCGTGGAAAAATGTGAAAAATTAAAATTTCTAAAAATGAAATAAATGCCTTCTATACACCTCAAACATTCACTCTATAATGGAAGATTGTTGTCTTTCGCAATATTTTTTGAAATTTGGGCTCTTTTACTAACATTAACATTTGCGCTGAGGCATCTTTTAGGCTCATTTCTTGTCTTTAATGATTTATTCTGGGTTTTATTTTGTTTATTTGATGAAAATGAACAACAATACACACCATGGAAACATTTTTGTTTGATTTGTGTTGAGAGAGAATTTCACCTAGAACCCAAAGGGGGGGGTATTGGCACTTTTCACGGAAAAATGTGAAAAATTAAAATTTCTAAAAAAGAAATAAATGCCTTCTATACACCTCAAACATTCACTCTATAATGGAAGATTGTGGTTTTTCGCAATATTTTTTTGAAATTTGGGCTCTTTTACTAACATTAACACTTGCGCTGAGGCATCATTTATGCTCATTTCTTGTCTTTATTGATTTATTCTGGTTTTTATTTTGTTTATTTGATGAAAATGAACAACAATACACACCATGGAAACATTTTTGTTTGATTTGTGTCGAGTGAGAATTTCACCTAGAACCCAAAGGGGGGGGCACTTTATTTACTTTTATTGGCACTTTTCACGGAAAAATGTGAAAAATTAAAATTTCTTAAAATTAAAAAAATGCCTTCTATACACCTCGAACATTCACTCTATAATGGAAGATTTTATTTTTCGCAATATTTTTCGAAATTTGGGCTCTTTTACTAACATTAACTTTTGCGCTGAGGCATCTTTTAGGCTCATTTCTTGCCCTTAATGATTTATTCTGGATTTATTTTGTTTATTTGATGAAAATGATCAACGATACACACCATGGAAACATTTTTGTTTGATTTGTGTCGAGTGAGAATTTCACCTAGAACCCAAAGGGGGGGTATTGGCCTTTTTCGTGGAAAAATGTGAAAAATTAAAATTTCTAAAAATGAAATAAATGCCTTCTATACACCTCAAACATTCACTCTATAATGGAAGATTGTTGTTTTTCGCAATATTTTTTGAAATTTGGGCTCTTTTACTAACATTAACATTTGCGCTGAGGCATCTTTTAGGCTCATTTCTTGTCTTTAATGATTTATTCTGGGTTTTATTTTGTTTATTTGATGAAAATGAACAACAATACACACCATGGAAACATTTTTGTTTGATTTGTGTTGAGTGAGAATTTCACCTAGAACCCAAAGGGGGGGGTATTGGCACTTTTCATGGAAAAATGTGAAAAATTAAAATTTCTAAAAATGAAATAAATGCCTTCTATACACCTCAAACATTTACTCTATAATGGAAGATTGTTGTTTTTCGCAATATTTTTTGAAATTTGGGCTCTTTTACTAACATTAACACTTGCGCTGAGGCATCTTTTATGCTCATTTTTTGTCTTTAATGATTTATTCTGGGTTTTATTTTGTTTATTTGATGAAAATGAACAACAATACACACCATGGAAACATTTTTGTTTGATTTGTGTTGAGTGAGAATTTCACCTAGAACCCAAAGGGGGGGGTATTGGCACTTTTCATGGAAAAATGTGAAAAATTAAAATTTCTAAAAATGAAATAAATGCCTTCTATACACCTCAAACATTCACTCTATAATGGAAGATTGTGGTTTTTCGCAATATTTTTTGAAATTTGGGCTCTTTTACTAACATTAACATTTGCGCTGAGGCATCTTTTATGCTCATTTCTTGTCTTTAATGATGTATTCTGGGTTTTATTTTGTTTATTTGATGAAAATGAACAACAATACACACCATGGAAACATTTTTGTTTGATTTGTGTCGAGTGAGAATTTCACCTAGAACCCAAAGGGGGGGGTATTGGCACTTTTCACGGAAAAATGTGAAAAATTAAAATTTCTAAAAATTAAAAAAATGCCTTCTATACACCTCAAACATTCACTCTATAATGGAAGATTTTATTTTTTCGCAATATTTTTCGAAATTTAGGCTCTTTTACTAACATTAACTTTTTCGCTGAGGCATCTTTTAGGCTCATTTCTTGCCTTTAATGATTTATTCTGGGTTTTATTTTGTTTATTTGATGAAAATGAACAACAATACACACAATGGAAACATTTTTGTTTGATTTGTGTCGAGTGAGAATTTCACCTAGAACCCAAAGGTATGTAATTTCACCTAGAACCCAAAGGGGGGTATTGGCACTTTTCACGGAAAAATGTGAAAAAATAAAATTTCTAAAAATTAAAAAAATGCCTTCTATACACCTCAAACATTCACTCTATAATGGAAGATTGTGGTTTTTCGCAATATTTTTTTGAAATTTGGGCTCTTTTACTAACATTAACACTTGCGCTGAGGCATCTTTTATGCTCATTTCTTGTCTTTAATGATTTATTCAGGGTTTTATTTTGTTTATTTGATGAAAATGAACAACAATACACACCATGGAAACATTTTTGTTTGATTTGTGTCGAGTGAGAATTTCACCTAGAACCCAAAGGGGGGGGTATTGGCACTTTTCACGGAAAAATGTGAAAAATTAAAATTTCTAAAAATGAAATAAATGCCTTCTATACACCTTAAACATTCACTCTATAATGGAAGATTGTTGTTTTTCGCATATTTTTTGAAATTTGGTTTCTTTTGCTAACATTAACATTTGCGCTGAGGCATCTTTTAGGCTCATTTCTTGTCTTTAATGATTTATTCTGGGTTTTATTTTGTTTATTTGATGAAAATGAACAACAATACACACTATGGAAACATTTTTGTTTGATTTGTGTTGAGTGAGAATTTCACCTAGAACCCAAAGGGCACTTTTCATGGAAAAATGTGAAAAATTAAAATTTCTAAAAATTAAAAAAATGCCTTCTATACACCTCAAACATTCACTCTATAATGGAAGATTGTTGTTTTTCGCAATATTTTTTGAAATTTGGGCTCTTTTACTAACATTAACACTTGCGCTGAGGCATCTTTTATGCTCATTTCTTGTCTTTAATGATTTATTCTGGGTTTTATTTTGTTTATTTGATGAAAATGAACAACAATACACACCATGGAAACATTTTTGTTTGATTTGTGTCGAGTGAGAATTTCACCTAGAACCCAAAGGGGGGTATTGGCACTTTTCACGGAAAAATGTGAAAAATTAAAATTTCTAAAAATTAAAAAAATGCCTTCTATACACCTCAAACATTCACTCTATAATGGAAGATTGTTGTTTTTCGCAATATTTTTTGAAATTTTGGCTCTTTTACTAACATTAACATTTGCGCTGAGGCATCTTTTAGGCTCATTTCTTGTCTTTAATGATTTATTCTGGGTTTTATTTTGTTTATTTGATGAAAATGAACAACAATACACACCATGGAAACATTTTTGTTTGATTTGTGTTGAGTGAGAATTTCACCTAGAACCCAAAGGGGGGGGTATTGGCACTTTTCATGGAAACATGTGAAAAATTAAAATTTCTAAAAATGAAATAAATGCCTTCTATACACCTCAAACATTCACTCTATAATGGAAGATTGTTGTTTTTCGCAATATTTTTTGAAATTTGGGCTCTTTTACTAACATTAACACTTGCGCTGAGGCATCTTTTATGCTCATTTCTTGTCTTTAATGATTTATTCTGGGTTTTATTTTGTTTATTTGATGAAAATGAACAATACACACCATGGAAACATTTTTGTTTGATTTGTGTCGAGTGAGAATTTCACCTAGAACCCAAAGGGGGGGGTATTGGCACTTTTCATGGAAAAATGTGAAAAATTAAAATTTCTAAAAATGAAATAAATGCCTTCTATACACCTCAAACATTCACTCTATAATGGAAGATTGTTGTTTTTCGCAATATTTTTTGAAATTTGGGCTCTTTTACTAACATTAATATTTGCGCTGAGGCATCTTTATGCTCATTTCTTGTCTTTAATGATTTATTCTGGGTTTTATTTTGTTTATTTGATGAAAATGTACAACAATACACACCATGGAAACATTTTTGTTTGATTTGTGTCGAGTGAGAATTTCACCTGGAACCCAAAGGGGGGGAATTGGCACTTTTCACGGAAAAATGTGAAAAATTAAAATTTCTAAAAATTAAAAAAATGCCTTCTATACACCTCAAACATTCACTCTATAATGGAAGATTGTTGTTTTTCGCAATATTTTTTGAAATTTTGGCTCTTTTACTAACATTAACATTTGCGCTGAGGCATCTTTTAGGCTCATTTCTTGTCTTTAATGATTTATTCTGGGTTTTATTTTGTTTATTTGATGAAAATGAACAACAATACACACCATGGAAACATTTTTGTTTGATTTGTGTTGAGTGAGAATTTCACCTAGAACCCAAAGGGGGGGGTATTGGCACTTTTCATGGAAACATGTGAAAAATTAAAATTTCTAAAAATGAAATAAATGCCTTCTATACACCTCAAACATTCACTCTATAATGGAAGATTGTTGTTTTTCGCAATATTTTTTGAAATTTGGGCTCTTTTACTAACATTAACACTTGCGCTGAGGCATCTTTTATGCTCATTTCTTGTCTTTAATGATTTATTCTGGGTTTTATTTTGTTTATTTGATGAAAATGAACAATACACACCATGGAAACATTTTTGTTTGATTTGTGTCGAGTGAGAATTTCACCTAGAACCCAAAGGGGGGGGTATTGGCACTTTTCATGGAAAAATGTGAAAAATTAAAATTTCTAAAAATGAAATAAATGCCTTCTATACACCTCAAACATTCACTCTATAATGGAAGATTGTTGTTTTTCGCAATATTTTTTGAAATTTGGGCTCTTTTACTAACATTAATATTTGCGCTGAGGCATCTTTATGCTCATTTCTTGTCTTTAATGATTTATTCTGGGTTTTATTTTGTTTATTTGATGAAAATGTACAACAATACACACCATGGAAACATTTTTGTTTGATTTGTGTCGAGTGAGAATTTCACCTGGAACCCAAAGGGGGGGAATTGGCACTTTTCACGGAAAAATGTAAAAAATTAAAATTTCTAAAAATTAAAAAAATGCCTTCTATACACCTCAAACATTCACTCTATAATGGAAGATTGTGGTTTTTCGCAATATTTTTTTGAAATTTGGGCTCTTTTACTAACATTAACACTTGCGCTGAGGCATCCTTTATGCTCATTTCTTGTCTTTAATGATTTATTCTGGGTTTTTTTTTTTATTTGATGAAAATGAACAACAATACACACCATGGAAACATTTTTGTTTGTTTTGTGTTGAGTGAGAATTTCACCTAGAACCCAAAGGGGGGGGTATTGGCCTTTTTCGTGGAAAAATGTGAAAAATTAAAATTTCTAAAAATGAAATAAATGCCTTCTATACACCTCAAACATTCACTCTATAATGGAAGATTGTTGTTTTTCGCAATTTTTTTTGAAATTTGGGCTCTTTTACTAACATTAACACTTGCGCTGAGGCATCTTTTATGCTCATTTCTTGTCTTTAATGATATATTCTGGGTTTTATTTTGTTTATTTGATGAAAATGAACAACAATACACACCATGGAAACATTTTTGTTTGATTTGTGTCGAGTGAGAATTTCACCTAGAACCCAAAGGGGGGGGTATTGGCACTTTTCATGGAAAAATGTGAAAAATTAAAATTTCTAAAAATGAAAAAAATGCCTTCTATACACCTAAAACATTCACTCTATAATGGAAGATTGTTGTTTTTCGCAATATTTTTTGAAATTTGGGCTCTTTTACTAACATTAACATTTGCGCTGAGGCATCTTTTATGCTCATTTCTTGTCTTTAATGATTTATTCTGGGTTTTATTTTGTTTATTTGATGAAAATGAACTACAATACACACCATGGAAACATTTTTGTTTGATTTGTGTCGAGTGAGAATTTCACCTAGAACCCAAAGGGGAGGGGTATTGGCACTTTTCACGGAAAAATGTGAAAAATTAAAATTTCTAAAAATTAAAAAAATGCCTTCTATACACCTCAAACATTCACTCTATAATGGAAGATTTTATTTTTTCGCAATATTTTTCGAAATTTGGGCTCTTTTACTAACATTATATTTTGCGCTGAGGCATCTTTTAGGCTCATTTCTTGCCTTTAATGATTTATTCTGGGTTTTATTTTGTTTATTTGATGAAAATGAACAACAATACACACCATGGAAACATTTTTGTTTGATTTGTGTCGAGTGAGAATTTCACCTAGAACCCAAAGGGGGGGGTATTGGCACTTTTCACGGAAAAATGTGAAAAATTAAAATTTCTAAAAATTAAAAAAATGCCTTCTATACACCTCAAACATTCACTCTATAATGGAAGATTGTGGTTTTTCGCAATATTTTTTTGAAATTTGGGCTCTTTTACTAACATTAACACTTGCGCTGAGGCATCTTTTATGCTCATTTCTTGTCTTTAATGATTTATTCTGGATTTTATTTTGTTTATTTGATGAAAATGAACAACAATACACACCATGGAAACATTTTTGTTTGATTTGTGTTGAGTGAGAATTTCACCTAGAACCAAAAGGGGGGGGTATTGGCCTTTTTCGTGGAAAAATGTGAAAAATTAAAATTTCTAAAAATGAAATAAATGCTTTCTATACACCTCAAACATTCACTCTATAATGGAAGATTGTTGTTTTTCGCAATATTTTTGAAATTTGGCCTCTTTTACTAACATTAACATTTGCGCTGAGGCATCTTTTAGGCTCATTTCTTGTCTTTAATGATTTATTCTGGGTTTTATTTTGTTTATTTGATGAAAATGAACAACAATACACACCATGGAAACATTTTTGTTTGATTTGTGTTGAGTGAGAATTTCACCTAGAACCCAAAGGGGGGGGTATTGGCACTTTTCATGGAAAAATGTGAAAAATTAAAATTTCTAAAAATGAAATAAATGCCTTCTATACACCTCAAACATTCACTCTATAATGGAAGATTGTTGTTTTTTTCGCAATATTTTTTGAAATTTGGGCTCTTTTACTAACATTAACACTTGCGCTGAGGCATCTTTTATGCTCATTTCTTGTCTTTAATGATTTATTCTGGGTTTTATTTTGTTTATTTGATGAAAATGAACAACAATACACACCATGGAAACATTTTTGTTTGATTTGTGTCGAGTGAGAATTTCACCTAGAACCCAAAGGGGGGGGTATTGGCACTTTTCATGGAAAAATGTGAAAAATTAAAATTTCTAAAAATGAAATAAATGCCTTCTATACACCTCAAACATTCACTCTATAATGGAAGATTGTTGTTTTTCGCAATATTTTTTGAAATTTGGGCTCTTTTACTAACATTAACACTTGCGCTGAGGCATCTTTTATGCTCATTTCTTGTCTTTAATGATATATTCTGGGTTTTATTTTGTTTATTTGATGAAAATGAACAACAATACACACCATGGAAACATTTTTGTTTGATTTGTGTCGAGTGAGAATTTCACCTAGAACCCAAAGGGGGGGCACTTTTCCTTGACACCTAGAACCCAAAGGGGGGGAACAAAGGGGGGGCAAAGGTATTGGCACTTTTCACGGAAAAATGTGAAAAATTAAAATTTCTAAAAATTAAAAAAATGCCTTCTATACACCTCAAACATTCACTCTATAATGGAAGATTTTATTTTTTTCGCAATATTTTTCGAAATTTGGGCTCTTTTACTAACATTAACACTTGCGCTGAGGCATCTTTTATGCTCATATCTTGTCTTTAATGATTTATTCTGGGTTTTATTTTGTTTATTTGATGAAAATGAGCAACAATACACGCCATGGAAACATTTTTGTTTGATTTGTGTTGAGTGAGAATTTCACCTAGAACCCAAAGGGGGGGGTATTGGCACTTTTCATGGAAAAATGTGAAAAATTAAAATTTCTAAAAATGAAATAAATGCCTTCTATACACCTCAAACATTCACTCTATAATGGAAGATTGTTGTTTTTCGCAATATTTTTTGAAATTTGGGCTCTTTTACTAACATTAACACTTGCGCTGAGGCATCTTTTATGCTCATTTCTTGTCTTTAATGATTTATTCTGGGTTTTATTTTGTTTATTTGATGAAAATGAACAACAATACACACCATGGAAACATTTTTGTTTGATTTGTGTCGAGTGAGAATTTCACCTAGAACCCAAAGGGGGGGGTATTGGCACTTTTCATGGAAAAATGTGAAAAATTAAAATTTCTAAAAATGAAATAAATGCCTTCTATACACCTCAAACATTCACTCTATAATGGAAGATTGTTGTTTTTCGCAATATTTTTTGAAATTTGGGCTCTTTTACTAACATTAACATTTGCGCTGAGGCATCTTTATGCTCATTTCTTGTCTTTAATGATTTATTCTGGGTTTTATTTTGTTTATTTCATGAAAATGTACAACAATACACACCATGGAAACATTTTTGTTTGATTTGTGTCGAGTGAGAATTTCACCTAGAACCCAAAGGGGGGGGTATTGGCACTTTTCACGGAAAAATGTGAAAAATTAAAATTTCTAAAAAAGAAATAAATGCCTTCTATACACCTCAAACATTCACTCTATAATGGAAGATTGTGGTTTTTCGCAATATTTTTTTGAAATTTGGGCTCTTTTACTAACATTAACACTTGCGCTGAGGCATCTTTTATGCTCATTTCTTGTCTTTAATGATTTATTCTGGGTTTTATTTTGTTTATTTGATGAAAATGAACAACAATACACACCATGGAAACATTTTTGTTTGATTTGTGTCGAGTGAGAATTTCACCTAGAACCCAAAGGGGGGGGGTATTGGCACTTTTCACGGAAAAATGTGGAAAAATTAAAATTTCTAAAAATTAAAAAAATGCCTTCTATACACCTCAAACATTCACTCTATAATGGAAGATTTTATTTTTTTCGCAATATTTTTCGAAATTTGGGCTCTTTTACTAACATTAACTTTAGCGCTTAGGCATCTTTTAGGCTCATTTCTTGCCTTTAATGATTTATTCTGGGTTTTATTTTGTTTATTTGATGAAAATGAACAACAATACAAACCATGGAAACATTTTTGTTTGATTTGTGTCGAGTGAGAATTTCACCTAGAATCCAAAGGGGGGGGGTATTGGCACTTTTCACGGAAAAATGTGAAAAATTAAAATTTCTAAAAATTAAAAAAATGCCTTCTATACACCACAAACATTCACTCTATAATGGAAGATTGTGGTTTTTCGCAATATTTTTTTGAAATTTGGGCTCTTTTACTAACATTAACACTTGCGCTGAGGCATCTTTTATGCTCATTTCTTGTCTTTAATGATTTATTCTGGGTTTTATTTTGTTTATTTGATGAAAATGAACAACAATACACACCATGGAAACATTTTTGTTTGATTTGTGTTGAGTGAGAATTTCACCTAGAACCCAAAGGGGGGGGTATTGGCCTTTTTCGTGGAAAAATGTGAAAAATTAAAATTTCTAAAAATGAAATAAATGCCTTCTATACACCTCAAACATTCACTCTATAATTAAGATTGTTGTTTTTCGCAATATTTTTTGAAATTTGGGCTCTTTTACTAACATTAACATTTGCGCTGAGGCATCTTTTAGGCTCATTTCTTGTCTTTAATGATTTATTCTGGGTTTTATTTTGTTTATTTGATGAAAATGAACAATATACACACCATGGAAACATTTTTGTTTGATTTGTGTTGAGTGAGAATTTCACCTAGAACCCAAAGGGGGGGGTATTGGCACTTTTCATGGAAAAATGTGAAAAATTAAAATTTCTAAAAATGAAATAAATGCCTTCTATACACCTCAAACATTCACTCTATAATGGAAGATTGTTGTTTTTCGCAATATTTTTTGAAATTTGGGCTCTTTTACTAACATTAACACTTGCGCTGAGGCATCTTTTATGCTCATTTCTTGTCTTTAATGATATATTCTGGGTTTTATTTTGTTTATTTGATGAAAATGAACAACAATACACACCATGGAAACATTTTTGTTTGATTTGTGTCGAGTGAGAATTTCACCTAGAACCCAAAGGGGGGGCACTTTTCCTTGACACCTAGAACCCAAAGGGGGGGAACAAAGGGGGGGCAAAGGTATTGGCACTTTTCACGGAAAAATGTGAAAAATTAAAATTTCTAAAAATTAAAAAAATGCCTTCTATACACCTCAAACATTCACTCTATAATGGAAGATTTTATTTTTTCGCAATATTTTTCGAAATTTGGGCTCTTTTACTAACATTAACACTTGCGCTGAGGCATCTTTTATGCTCATATCTTGTCTTTAATGATTTATTCTGGGTTTTATTTTGTTTATTTGATGAAAATGAGCAACAATACACGCCATGGAAACATTTTTGTTTGATTTGTGTTGAGTGAGAATTTCACCTAGAACCCAAAGGGGGGGGGGTATTGGCACTTTTCATGGAAAAATGTGAAAAATTAAAATTTCTAAAAATTAAAAAAATGCCTTCTATACACCACAAACATTCACTCTATAATGGAAGATTGTGGTTTTTCGCAATATTTTTTTGAAATTTGGGCTCTTTTACTAACATTAACACTTGCGCTGAGGCATCTTTTATGCTCATTTCTTGTCTTTAATGATTAATTCTGGGTTTTATTTTGTTTATTTGATGAAAATGAACAACAATACACACCATGGAAACATTTTTGTTTGATTTGTGTTGAGTGAGAATTTCACCTAGAACCCAAAGGGGGGGGTATTGGCCTTTTTCGTGGAAAAATGTGAAAAATTAAAATTTCTAAAAATGAAATAAATGCCTTCTATACACCTCAAACATTCACTCTATAATTAAGATTGTTGTTTTTCGCAATATTTTTTGAAATTTGGGCTCTTTTACTAACATTAACATTTGCGCTGAGGCATCTTTTAGGCTCATTTCTTGTCTTTAATGATTTATTCTGGGTTTTATTTTGTTTATTTGATGAAAATGAACAATATACACACCATGGAAACATTTTTGTTTGATTTGTGTTGAGTGAGAATTTCACCTAGAACCCAAAGGGGGGGGTATTGGCACTTTTCATGGAAAAATGTGAAAAATTAAAATTTCTAAAAATGAAATAAATGCCTTCTATACACCTCAAACATTCACTCTATAATGGAAGATTGTTGTTTTTCGCAATATTTTTTGAAATTTGGGCTCTTTTACTAACATTAACACTTGCGCTGAGGCATCTTTTATGCTCATTTCTTGTCTTTAATGATATATTCTGGGTTTTATTTTGTTTATTTGATGAAAATGAACAACAATACACACCATGGAAACATTTTTGTTTGATTTGTGTCGAGTGAGAATTTCACCTAGAACCCAAAGGGGGGGCACTTTTCCTTGACACCTAGAACCCAAAGGGGGGGAACAAAGGGGGGGCAAAGGTATTGGCACTTTTCACGGAAAAATGTGAAAAATTAAAATTTCTAAAAATTAAAAAAATGCCTTCTATACACCTCAAACATTCACTCTATAATGGAAGATTTTATTTTTTCGCAATATTTTTCGAAATTTGGGCTCTTTTACTAACATTAACACTTGCGCTGAGGCATCTTTTATGCTCATATCTTGTCTTTAATGATTTATTCTGGGTTTTATTTTGTTTATTTGATGAAAATGAGCAACAATACACGCCATGGAAACATTTTTGTTTGATTTGTGTTGAGTGAGAATTTCACCTAGAACCCAAAGGGGGGGGGGTATTGGCACTTTTCATGGAAAAATGTGAAAAATTAAAATTTCTAAAAATGAAATAAATGCCTTCTATACACCTCAAACATTCACTCTATAATGGAAGATTGTTGTTTTTCGCATATTTTTTGAAATTTGGTTTCTTTTGCTAACATTAACATTTGCGCTGAGGCATCTTTTAGGCTCATTTCTTGTCTTTAATGATTTATTCTGGGTTTTATTTTGTTTATTTGATGAAAATGAACAACAATACACACCATGGAAACATTTTTGTTTGATTTGTGTTGAGTGAGAATTTCACCTAGAACCCAAAGGGGGGGGTATTGGCACTTTTCATGGAAAAATGTGAAAAATTAAAATTTCTAAAAATGAAATAAATGCCTTCTATACACCTCAAACATTCACTCTATAATGGAAGATTGTTGTTTTTCGCAATATTTTTTGAAATTTGGGCTCTTTTACTAACATTAACACTTGCGCTGAGGCATCTTTTATGCTCATTTCTTGTCTTTAATGATTTATTCTGGGTTTTATTTTGTTTATTTGATGAAAATGAACAACAATACACACCATGGAAACATTTTTGTTTGATTTGTGTCGAGTGAGAATTTCACCTAGAACCCAAAGGGGGGGGTATTGGCACTTTTCATGGAAAAATGTGAAAAATTAAAATTTCTAAAAATGAAATAAATGCCTTCTATACACCTCAAACATTCACTCTATAATGGAAGATTGTTGTTTTTCGCAATATTTTTTGAAATTTGGGCTCTTTTACTAACATTAACATTTGCGCTGAGGCATCTTTATGCTCATTTCTTGTCTTTAATGATTTATTCTGGGATTTATTTTGTTTATTTCATGAAAATGTACAACAATACACACCATGGAAACATTTTTGTTTGATTTGTGTCGAGTGAGAATTTCACCTAGAACCCAAAGGGGGGGGTATTGGCACTTTTCACGGAAAAATGTGAAAAATTAAAATTTCTAAAAAAGAAATAAATGCCTTCTATACACCTCAAACATTCACTCTATAATGGAAGATTGTGGTTTTTCGCAATATTTTTTTGAAATTTGGGCTCTTTTACTAACATTAACACTTGCGCTGAGGCATCTTTTATGCTCATTTCTTGTCTTTAATGATTTATTCTGGGTTTTATTTTGTTTATTTGATGAAAATGAACAACAATACACACCATGGAAACATTTTTGTTTGATTTGTGTCGAGTGAGAATTTCACTTAGAACCCAAAGGGGGGGGTATTGGCACTTTTCACGGAAAAATGTGAAAAATTAAAATTTCTAAAAATTAAAAAAATGCCTTCTATACACCTCAAACATTCACTCTATAATGGAAGATTGTGGTTTTTCGCAATATTTTTTTGAAATTTGGGCTCTTTTACTAACATTAACACTTGCGCTGAGGCATCTTTTATGCTCATTTCTTGTCTTTAATGATTTATTCTGGATTTTATTTTGTTTATTTGATGAAAATGAACAACAATACACACCATGGAAACATTTTTGTTTGATTTGTGTTGAGTGAGAATTTCACCTAGAACCAAAAGGGGGGGGTATTGGCCTTTTTCGTGGAAAAATGTGAAAAATTAAAATTTCTAAAAATGAAATAAATGCTTTCTATACACCTCAAACATTCACTCTATAATGGAAGATTGTTGTTTTTCGCAATATTTTTTGAAATTTGGCCTCTTTTACTAACATTAACATTTGCGCTGAGGCATCTTTTAGGCTCATTTCTTGTCTTTAATGATTTATTCTGGGTTTTATTTTGTTTATTTGATGAAAATGAACAACAATACACACCATGGAAACATTTTTGTTTGCTTTGTGTTGAGTGAGAATTTCACCTAGAACCCAAAGGGGGGGTATTGGCACTTTTCATGGAAAAATGTGAAAAATTAAAATTTCTAAAAATGAAATAAATGCCTTCTATACACCTCAAACATTCACTCTATAATGGAAGATTGTTGTTTTTCGCAATATTTTTTGAAATTTGGGCTCTTTTACTAACATTAACACTTGCGCTGAGGCATCTTTTATGCTCATTTCTTGTCTTTAATGATTTATTCTGGGTTTTATTTTGTTTATTTGATGAAAATGAACAACAATACACACCATGGAAACATTTTTGTTTGATTTGTGTTGAGTGAGAATTTCACCTAGAACCAAAAGGGGGGGGTATTGGCCTTTTTCGTGGAAAAATGTGAAAAATTAAAATTTCTAAAAATGAAATAAATGCTTTCTATACACCTCAAACATTCACTCTATAATGGAAGATTGTTGTTTTTCGCAATATTTTTTGAAATTTGGCCTCTTTTACTAACATTAACATTTGCGCTGAGGCATCTTTTAGGCTCATTTCTTGTCTTTAATGATTTATTCTGGGTTTTATTTTGTTTATTTGATGAAAATGAACAACAATACACACCATGGAAACATTTTTGTTTGCTTTGTGTTGAGTGAGAATTTCACCTAGAACCCAAAGGGGGGGTATTGGCACTTTTCATGGAAAAATGTGAAAAATTAAAATTTCTAAAAATGAAATAAATGCCTTCTATACACCTCAAACATTCACTCTATAATGGAAGATTGTTGTTTTTCGCAATATTTTTTGAAATTTGGGCTCTTTTACTAACATTAACACTTGCGCTGAAGCATCTTTTATGCTCATTTCTTGTCTTTAATGATTTATTCTGGGTTTTATTTTGTTTATTTGATGAAAATGAACAACAATACACACCATGGAAACATTTTTGTTTGATTTGTGTCGAGTGAGAATTTCACCTAGAACCCAAAGGGGGGGGTATTGGCACTTTTCATGGAAAAATTTGAAAAATTAAAATTTCTAAAAATGAAATAAATGCCTTCTATACACCTCAAACATTCACTCTATAATGGAAGATTGTTGTTTTTCGCAATATTTTTTGAAATTTGGGCTCTTTTACTAACATTAACATTTGCGCTGAGGCATCTTTATGCTCATTTCTTGTCTTTAATGATTTATTCTGGGTTTTATTTTGTTTATTTCATGAAAATGAACAACAATACACACCATGGAAACATTTTTGTTTGATTTGTGTCGAGTGAGAATTTCACCTAGAACCCAAAGGGGGGGGTATTGGCACTTTTCACGGAAAAATGTGAAAAATTAAAATTTCTAAAAAAGAAATAAATGCCTTCTATACACCTCAAACATTCACTCTATAATGGAAGATTGTGGTTTTTCGCAATATTTTTTTTGAAATTTGGGCTCTTTTACTAACATTAACACTTGCGCTGAGGCATCTTTTATGCTCATTTCTTGTCTTTAATGATTTATTCTGGGTTTTATTTTGTTTATTTGATGAAAATGAACAACAATACACACCATGGAAACATTTTTGTTTGATTTGTGTCGAGTGAGAATTTCACCTAGAACCCAAAGGGGGGGGGGGGTATTGGCACTTTTCACGGAAAAATGTGAAAAATTAAAATTTCTAAAAATTAAAAAAATGCCTTCTATACACCTCAAACATTCACTCTATAATGGAAGATTTTATTTTTTCGCAATATTTTTCGAAATTTGGGCTCTTTTACTAACATTAACTTTAGCGCTTAGGCATCTTTTAGGCTCATTTCTTGCCTTTAATGATTTATTCTGGGTTTTATTTTGTTTATTTGATGAAAATGAACAACAATACAAACCATGGAAACATTTTTGTTTGATTTGTGTCGAGTGAGAATTTCACCTAGAATCCAAAGGGGGGGGTATTGGCACTTTTCACGGAAAAATGTGAAAAATTAAAATTTCTAAAAATTAAAAAAATGCCTTCTATACACCACAAACATTCACTCTATAATGGAAGATTGTGGTTTTTCGCAATATTTTTTTGAAATTTGGGCTCTTTTACTAACATTAACACTTGCGCTGAGGCATCTTTTATGCTCATTTCTTGTCTTTAATGATTTATTCTGGGTTTTATTTTGTTTATTTGATGAAAATGAACAACAATACACACCATGGAAACATTTTTGTTTGATTTGTGTTGAGTGAGAATTTCACCTAGAACCCAAAGGGGGGGGTATTGGCCTTTTTCGTGGAAAAATGTGAAAAATTAAAATTTCTAAAAATGAAATAAATGCCTTCTATACACCTCAAACATTCACTCTATAATTAAGATTGTTGTTTTTCGCAATATTTTTTGAAATTTGGGCTCTTTTACTAACATTAACATTTGCGCTGAGGCATCTTTTAGGCTCATTTCTTGTCTTTAATGATTTATTCTGGGTTTTATATTGTTTATTTGATGAAAATGAACAATATACACACAATGGAAACATTTTTGTTTGATTTGTGTTGAGTGAGAATTTCACCTAGAACCCAAAGGGGGGGGTATTGGCACTTTTCATGGAAAAATGTGAAAAATTAAAATTTCTAAAAATGAAATAAATGCCTTCTATACACCTCAAACATTCACTCTATAATGGAAGATTGTTGTTTTTCGCAATATTTTTTGAAATTTGGGCTCCTTTACTAACATTAACACTTGCGCTGAGGCATCTTTTATGCTCATTTCTTGTCTTTAATGATATATTCTGGGTTTTATTTTGTTTATTTGATGAAAATGAACAACAATACACACCATGGAAACATTTTTGTTTGATTTGTGTCGAGTGAGAATTTCACCTAGAACCCAAAGGGGGGGCACTTTTCCTTGACACCTAGAACCCAAAGGGGGGGAACAAAGGGGGGGCAAAGGTATTGGCACTTTTCACGGAAAAATGTGAAAAATTAAAATTTCTAAAAATTAAAAAAATGCCTTCTATACACCTCAAACATTCACTCTATAATGGAAGATTTTATTTTTTCGCAATATTTTTCGAAATTTGGGCTCTTTTACTAACATTAACACTTGCGCTGAGGCATCTTTTATGCTCATTTCTTGTCTTTAATGATTTATTCTTGGTTTTATTTTGTTTATTTGATGAAAATGAGCAACAATACACGCCATGGAAACATTTTTGTTTGATTTGTGTCGAGTGAGAATTTCACCTAGAACCCAAAGGGGGGGGGGGTATTGGCACTTTTCATGGAAAAATGTGAAAAATTAAAATTTCTAAAAATGAAATAAATGCCTTCTATACACCTCAAACATTCACTCTATAATGGAAGATTGTTGTTTTTCGCATATTTTTTGAAATTTGGTTTCTTTTGCTAACATTAACATTTGCGCTGAGGCATCTTTTAGGCTCATTTCTTGTCTTTAATGATTTATTCTGGGTTTTATTTTGTTTATTTGATGAAAATGAACAACATTACACACCATGGAAACATTTTTGTTTGATTTGTGTTGAGTGAGAATTTCACCTAGAACCCAAAGGGGGGGGTATTGGCACTTTTCATGGAAAAATGTGAAAAATTAAAATTTCTAAAAATGAAATAAATGCCTTCTATACACCTCAAACATTCACTCTATAATGGAAGATTGTTGTTTTTCGCAATATTTTTTGAAATTTGGGCTCTTTTACTAACATTAACATTTGCGCTGAGGCATCTTTTATGCTCATTTCTTGTCTTTAATGATTTATTCTGGGTTTTATTTTGTTTATTTGATGAAAATGAACAACAATACACACCATGGAAACATTTTTGTTTGATTTGTGTCGAGTGAGAATTTCACCTAGAACCCAAAGGGGGGGTATTGGCACTTTTCATGGAAAAATGTGAAAAATTAAAATTTCTAAAAATGAAATAAATGCCTTCTATACACCTCAAACATTCACTCTATAATGGAAGATTGTAGTTTTTCGCAATATTTTTTGAAATTTGGGCTCTTTTACTAACATTAACATTTACGCTGAGGCATCTTTATGCTCATTTCTTGTCTTTAATGATTTATTCTGGGATTTATTTTGTTTATTTCATGAAAATGTATAACAATACACACCATGGAAACATTTTTGTTTGATTTGTGTCGAGTGAAAATTTCACCTAGAACCCAAAGGGGGGGGTATTGGCACTTTTCACGGAAAAATGTGAAAAATTAAAATTTCTAAAAAAGAAATAAATGCCTTCTATACACCTCAAACATTCACTCTATAATGGAAGATTGTGGTTTTTCGCAATATTTTTTTGAAATTTGGGCTCTTTTACTAACATTAACACTTGCGCTGAGGCATCTTTTATGCTCATTTCTTGTCTTTAATGATTTATTCTGGGTTTTATTTTGTTTATTTGATGAAAATGAACAACAATACACACCATGGAAACATTTTTGTTTGATTTGTGTCGAGTGAGAATTTCACCTAGAACCCAAAGGGGGGGGTATTGGCACTTTTCACGGAAAAATGTGAAAAATTAAAATTTCTAAAAATTGAAAAAATGCCTTCTATACACCTCAAACATTCACTCTATAATGGAAGATTTTATTTTTTCGCAATATTTTTCGAAATTTGGGCTCTTTTACTAACATTAACTTTAGCGCTTAGGCATCTTTTAGGCTCATTTCTTGCCTTTAATGATTTATTCTGGGTTTTATTTTGTTTATTTGATGAAAATGAACAACAATACACACCATGGAAACATTTTTGTTTGATTTGTGTCGAGTGAGAATTTCACCTAGAATCCAAAGGGGGGGGTATTGGCACTTTTCACGGAAAAATGTGAAAAATTAAAATTTCTAAAAATTAAAAAAATGCCTTCTATACACCACAAACATTCACTCTATAATGGAAGATTGTGGTTTTTCGCAATATTTTTTTGAAATTTGGGCTCTTTTACTAACATTAACACTTGCGCTGAGGCATCTTTTATGCTCATTTCTTGTCTTTAATGATTTATTCTGGGTTTTATTTTATTTATTTGATGAAAATGAACAACAATACACACCATGGAAACATTTTTGTTTGATTTGTGTTGAGTGAGAATTTCACCTAGAACCCAAAGGGGGAGGTATTGGCCTTTTTCGTGGAAAAATGTGAAAAATTAAAATTTTAAAAAATGAAATAAATGCCTTCTATACACCTCAAACATACACTCTATAATTAAGATTATTGTTTTTCGCAATATTTTTTGAAATTTGGGCTCTTTTACTAACATTAACATTTGCGCTGAGGCATCTTTTAGGCTCATTTCTTGTCTTTAATGATTTATTCTGGGTTTTCTTTTGTTTATTTGATGAAAATGAACAATATACACACCATGGAAACATTTTTGTTTGATTTGTGTTGAGTGAGAATTTCACCTAGAACCCAAAGGGGGGGGTATTGGCACTTTTCATGGAAAAATGTGAAAAATTAAAATTTCTAAAAATGAAATAAATGCCTTCTATACACCTCAAACATTCACTCTATAATGGAAGATTGTTGTTTTTCGCAATATTTTTTGAAATTTGGGCTCTTTTACTAACATTAACACTTGCGCTGAGGCATCTTTTATGCTCATTTCTTGTCTTTAATGATATATTCTGGGTTTTATTTTGTTTATTTGATGAAAATGAACAACAATACACACCATGGAAACATTTTTGTTTGATTTGTGTCGAGTGAGAATTTCACCTAGAACCCAAAGGGGGGGCACTTTTCCTTGACACCTAGAACCCAAAGGGGGGGAACAAAGGGGGGGCAAAGGTATTGGCACTTTTCACGGAAAAATGTGAAAAATTAAAATTTCTAAAAATTAAAAAAATGCCTTCTATACACCTCAAACATTCACTCTATAATGGAAGATTTTATTTTTTCGCAATATTTTTCGAAATTTGGGCTCTTTTACTAACATTAACTTTTGCGCTGAGGCATCTTTTAGGCTCATTTCTTGCCTTTAATGATTTATTCTGGGTTTTATTTTGTTTATTTGATGAAAATGAACAACAATACACGCCATGGAAACATTTTTGTTTTTGATTTGTGTCGAGTGAGAATTTCACCTAGAACCCAAAGGGGGGGGTATTGGCACTTTTCATGGAAAAATGTGAAAAACTAAAATTTCTAAAAATGAAATAAATGCCTTCTATACACCTCAAACATTCACTCTATAATGGAAGATTGTTGTTTTTCGCAATATTTTTTGAAATTTGGGCTCTTTTACTAACATAAACACTTGCGCTGAGGCATCTTTTATGCTCATTTCTTGTCTTTAATGATTTATTCTGGGTTTTATTTTGTTTATTTGATGAAAATGAACAACAATACACACCATGGAAACATTTTTGTTTGATTTGTGTCGAGTGAGAATTTCACCTAGAATCCAAAGGGGGGGTATTGGCACTTTTCACGGAAAAATGTGAAAAATTAAAATTTCTAAAAATTAAAAAAATGCCTTCTATACACCACAAACATTCACTCTATAATGGAAGATTGTGGTTTTTCGCAATATTTTTTTGAAATTTGGGCTCTTTTACTAACATTAACACTTGCGCTGAGGCATCTTTTATGCTCATTTCTTGTCTTTAATGATTTATTCTGGGTTTTATTTTGTTTATTTGATGAAAATGAACAACAATACACACCATGGAAACATTTTTGTTTGATTTGTGTTGAGTGAGAATTTCACCTAGAACCCAAAGGGGGGGGTATTGGCCTTTTTCGTGGAAAAATGTGAAAAATTAAAATTTCTAAAAATGAAATAAATGCCTTCTATACACCTCAAACATTCACTCTATAATTAAGATTGTTGTTTTTCTCAATATTTTTTGAAATTTGGGCTCTTTTACTAACATTAACATTTGCGCTGAGGCATCTTTTAGGCTCATTTCTTGTCTTTAATGATTTATTCTGGGTTTTATTTTGTTTATTTGATGAAAATGAACAACAATACACACCATGGAAACATTTTTGTTTGATTTGTGTTGAGTGAGAATTTCACCTAGAACCCAAAGGGGGGGGTATTGGCACTTTTCATGGAAAAATGTGAAAAATTAAAATTTCTAAAAATGAAATAAATGCCTTCTATACACCTCAAACATTCACTCTATAATGGAAGATTGTTGTTTTTCGCAATATTTTTTGAAATTTGGGCTCTTTTACTAACATTAACACTTGCGCTGAGGCATCTTTTATGCTCATTTCTTGTCTTTAATGATATATTCTGGGTTTTATTTTGTTTATTTGATGAAAATGAACAACAATACACACCATGGAAACATTTTTGTTTGATTTGTGTCGAGTGAGAATTTCACCTAGAAACCAAAGGGGGGGCACTTTTCCTTGACACCTAGAACCCAAAGGGGGGGAACAAAGGGGGGGCAAAGGTATTGGCACTTTTCACGGAAAAATGTGAAAAATTAAAATTTCTAAAAATTAAAAAAATGCCTTCTATACACCTCAAACATTCACTCTATAATGGAAGATTGTTGTTTTTCGCAATATTTTTTGAAATTTGGGCTCTTTTACTAACATTAACACTTGCGCTAAGGCATCTTTTATGCTCATTTCTTGTCTTTAATGATTTATTCTGGGTTTTATTTTGTTTATTTGATGAAAATGAACAACAATACACACCATGGAAACATTTTCGTTTGATTTGTGTCGAGTGAGAATTTCACCTAGAACCCAAAGGGGGGTATTGGCACTTTTCACGGAAAAATGTGAAAAATTAAAATTTCTAAAAATGAAATAAATGCCTTCTATACACCTCAAACATTCACTCTATAATGGAAGATTGTTGTTTTTCGCAATATTTTTTGAAATTTGGGCTCTTTTACTAACATTAACACTTGCGCTGAGGCATCTTTTATGCTCATTTCTTGTCTTTAATGATTTATTCTGGGTTTTATTTTGTTTATTTGATGAAAATGAACAACAATACACACCATGGAAACATTTTTGTTTGATTTGTGTCGAGTGAGAATTTCACCTAGAACCCAAAGGGGGGGGGATTGGCACTTTTCATGGAAAAATGTGAAAAATTAAAATTTCTAAAAATGAAATAAATGCCTTCTATACACCTCAAACATTCACTCTATAATGGAAGATTGTTGTTTTTCGCAATATTTTTTGAAATTTGGGCTCTTTTACTAACATTAATATTTGCGCTGAGGCATCTTTATGCTCATTTCTTGTCTTTAATGATTTATTCTGGGTTTTATTTTGTTTATTTGATGAAAATGTAAAACAATACACACCATGGAAACATTTTTGTTTGATTTGTGTCGAGTGAGAATTTCACCTGGAACCCAAAGGGGGGGTATTGGCACTTTTCACGGAAAAATGTGAAAAATTAAAATTTCTAAAAATTAAAAAAATGCCTTCTATACACCTCAAACATTCACTCTATAATGGAAGATTGTGGTTTTTCGCAATATTTTTTTGAAATTTGGGCTCTTTTACTAACATTAACACTTGCGCTGAGGCATCCTTTATGCTCATTTCTTGTCTTTAATGATTTATTCTGGGTTTTATTTTGTTTATTTGATGAAAACGAACAACAATACACACCATGGAAACATTTTTGTTTGATTTGTGTTGAGTGAGAATTTCACCTAGAACCCAAAGGGGGGGGTATTGGCACTTTTCATGGTAAAATGTGAAAAATTAAAATTTCTAAAAATGAAAAAAATGCCTTCTATACACCTAAAATATTCACTCTATAATGGAAGATTGTTGTTTTTCGCAATATTTTTTGAAATTTGGGCTCTTTTACTAACATTAACACTTGCGCTGAGGCATCTTTTATGCTCATTTCTTGTCTTTAATGATATATTCTGGGTTTTATTTTGTTTATTTGATGAAAATGAACAACAAAACACACCATGGAAACATTTTTGTTTGATTTGTGTCGAGTGAGAATTTCACCTAGAACCCAAAGGGGGGGGTATTGGCACTTTTCATGGTAAAATGTGAAAAATTAAAATTTCTAAAAATGAAAAAAATGCCTTCTATACACCTAAAATATTCACTCTATAATGGAAGATTGTTGTTTTTCGCAATATTTTTTGAAATTTGGGCTCTTTTACTAACATTAACACTTGCGCTGAGGCATCTTTTATGCTCATTTCTTGTCTTTAATGATTTATTCTGGGTTTTATTTTGTTTATTTGATGAAAATGAACAACAATACACACCATGGAAACATTTTTGTTTGATTTGTGTCGAGTGAGAATTTCACCTAGAACCCAAAGGGGGGGGTATTGGCACTTTTCATGGAAACATGTGAAAAATTAAAATTTCTAAAAATGAAATAAATGCCTTCTATACACCTCAAACATTCACTCTATAATGGAAGATTGTTGTTTTTCGCAATATTTTTTGAAATTTGGGCTCTTTTACTAACATTAACACTTGCGCTGAGGCATCTTTTATGCTCATTTCTTGTCTTTAATGATTTATTCTGGGTTTTATTTTGTTTATTTGATGAAAATGAACAACAATACACACCATGGAAACATTTTTGTTTGATTTGTGTCGAGTGAGAATTTCACCTAGAACCCAAAGGGGGGGGTATTGGCACTTTTCATGGAAAAATGTGAAAAATTAAAATTTCTAAAAATGAAATAAATGCCTTCTATACACCTCAAACATTCACTCTATAATGGAAGATTGTTGTTTTTCGCAATATTTTTTGAAATTTGGGCTCTTTTACTAACATTAATATTTGCGCTGAGGCATCTTTATGCTCATTTCTTGTCTTTAATGATTTATTCTGGGTTTTATTTTGTTTATTTGATGAAAATGTACAACAATACACACCATGGAAACATTTTTGTTTGATTTGTGTCGAGTGAGAATTTCACCTGGAACCCAAAGGGGGGGTATTGGCACTTTTCACGGAAAAATGTGAAAAATTAAAATTTCTAAAAATGAAATAAATGCCTTCTATACACCTCAAACATTCACTCTATAATGGAAGATTGTGGTTTTTCGCAATATTTTTTTGAAATTTGGGCTCTTTGACTAACATTAACACTTGCGCTGAGGCATCTTTTATGCTCATTTCTTGTCTTTAATGATTTATTCTGGGTTATATTTTGTTTATTTGATGAAAATGAACAACAATACACACCATGGAAACATTTTTGTTTGATTTGTGTTGAGTGAGAATTTCACCTAGAACCCAAAGGGGGGGGGGTATTGGCCTTTTTCGTGGAAAAATGTGAAAAATTAAAATTTCTAAAAATGAAATAAATGCCTTCTATACACCTCAAACATTCACTCTATAATGAAAGATTATTGTTTTTCGCAATATTTTTTGAAATTTCGGCTCTTTTACCAACATTAACATTTGCGCTGAGGCATCTTTTATGCTCATTTCTTGTCTTTAATGATTTATTCTGGGTTTTATTTTGTTTATTTGATGATAATGAACAACAATACACACCATGGAAACATTTTCGTTTGATTTGTGTCGAGTGAGAATTTCACCTAGAACCAAAAGGGGGGGTATTGGCACTTTTCACGGAAAAATGTGAAAAATTAAAATTTCTAAAAATGAAATAAATGCCTTCTATACACCTCAAACATTCACTCTATAATGGAAGATTGTTGTTTTTCGCAATATTTTTGAAATTTCGGCTCTTTTACTAACATTAACATTTGCGCTGAGGCATCTTTTATGCTCATTTCTTGTCTTTAATGATTTATTCTGGGTTTTATTTTGTTTATTTGATGAAAATGAACAACAATACACACCATGGAAACATTTTCGTTTGATTTGTGTCGTGAGAATTTCACCTAGAACCAAAAGGGGGGGTATTGGCACTTTTCACGGAAAATGTGAAAAATTAAAATTTCTAAAAATTAAAAAAATGCCTTCTATTCACCTAAAACATTCACTCTATAATGGAAGATTGTGGTTTTTCGCAATATTTTTTTGAAATTTTGGGCTCTTTTACTAACATTAACATTTGCGCTGAGGCATCTTTTATGCTCATTTCTTGTCTTTAATGATTTATTCTGGGTTTTATTTTGTTTATTTGATGATAATGAACAACAATACACACCATGGAAACATTTTTGTTTGATTTGTGTTGAGTGAGAATTTCACCTAGAACCCAAAGGGGGGGGGTATTGGCCTTTTTCGTGGAAAAATGTGAAAAATTAAAATTTCTAAAAATGAAATAATTGCCTTCTATACACCTCAAACATTCACTCTATAATGGAAGATTGTGGTTTTTCGCAATATTTTTTTGAAATTTGGGCTCTTTTACTAACATTAACTTTTGCGCTGAGGCATCTTTTAGGCTCATTTCTTGCCTTTAATGATTTATTCTGGGTTTTATTTTGTTTATTTGATGAAAATGAACAACAATACACACCATGGAAACATTTTCGTTTGATTTGTGTCGAGTGAGAATTTCACCTAGAACCCAAAGGGCATTGTATTGGCACTTTTCACGGAAAAATGTGAAAAATTAAAATTTCTAAAAATTAAAAAAATGCCTTCTATACACCTAAAACATTCACTCTATAATGGAAGATTGTGGTTTTTCGCAATATTTTTTTGAAATTTGGGCTCTTTTACTAACATTAACACTTGCGCTGAGGCATCTTTTATGCTCATTTCTTGTCTTTAATGATTTATTCTGGGTTTTATTTTGTTTATTTGATGAAAATGAACAACAATACACACCATGGAAACATTTTCGTTTGATTTGTGTCGAGTGAGAATTTCACCTAGAACCCAAAGGGGGGGGTATTGGCACTTTTCACGGAAAAATGTGAAAAATTAAAATTTCTAAAAATTAAAAAAATGCCTTCTATACACCTAAAACATTCACTCTATAATGGAAGATTGTGGTTTTTCGCAATATTTTTTTGAAATTTGGGCTCTTTTACTAACATTAACACTTGCGCTGAGGCATCTTTTATGCTCATTTCTTGTCTTTAATGATTTATTCTGGGTTTTATTTTGTTTATTTGATGAAAATGAACAACAATACACACCATGGAAACATTTTTGTTTGATTTGTGTTGAGTGAGAATTTCACCTAGAACCAAAAGGGGGGGGTATTGGCCTTTTTCGTGGAAAAATGTGAAAAATTAAAATTTCTAAAAATGAAATAAATGCTTTCTATACACCTCAAACATTCACTCTATAATGGAAGATTGTTGTTTTTCGCAATATTTTTTGAAATTTGGGCTCTTTTACTAACATTAACATTTGCGCTGAGGCATCTTTTAGGCTCATTTCTTGTCTTTAATGATTTATTCTGGGTTTTATTTTGTTTATTTGATGAAAATGAACAACAATACACACCATGGAAACATTTTTGTTTGATTTGTGTTGAGTGAGAATTTCACCTAGAACCCAAAGGGGGGGGTATTGGCACTTTTCATGGAAAAATGTGAAAAATTAAAATTTCTAAAAATGAAATAAATGCCTTCTATACACCTCAAACATTCACTCTATAATGGAAGATTGTTGTTTTTCGCAATATTTTTTGAAATTTGGGCTCTTTTACTAACATTAACACTTGCGCTGAGGCATCTTTTATGCTCATTTCTTGTCTTTTATGATTTATTCTGGGTTTTATTTTGTTTATTTGATGAAAATGAACAACAATACACACCATGGAAACATTTTTGTTTGATTTGTGTCGAGTGAGAATTTCACCTAGAACCCAAAGGGGGGGGTATTGGCACTTTTCATGGAAAAATGTGAAAAATTAAAATTTCTAAAAATGAAATAAATGCCTTCTATACACCTCAAACATTCACTCTATAATGGAAGATTGTTGTTTTTCGCAAAATTTTTTGAAATTTGGGCTCTTTTACTAACATTAACATTTGCGCTGAGGCATCTTTATGCTCATTTCTTGTCTTTAATGATTTATTCTGGGTTTTATTTTGTTTATTTGATGAAAATGTACAACAATACACACCATGGAAACATTTTTGTTTGATTTGTGTCGAGTGAGAATTTCACCTAGAACCCAAAGGGGGGGGTATTGGCACTTTTCACGGAAAAATGTGAAAAATTAAAATTTCTAAAAAAGAAATAAATGCCTTCTATACACCTCAAACATTCACTCTATAATGGAAGATTGTGGTTTTTCGCAATATTTTTTTGAAATTTGGGCTCTTTTACTAACATTAACACTTGACCTGAGGCATCTTTTATGCTCATTTCTTGTCTTTAATGATTTATTCTGGGTTTTATTTTGTTTATTTGATGAAAATGAACAACAATACACACCATGGAAACATTTTTGTTTGATTTGTGTCGAGTGAGAATTTCACCTAGAACCCAAAGGGGGGGGTATTGGCACTTTTCACGGAAAAATGTGAAAAATTAAAATTTCTAAAAATTAAAAAAATGCCTTCTATACACCTCAAACATTCACTCTATAATGGAAGATTGTTGTTTTTCGCAATATTTTTTGAAATTTGGGCTCTTTTACTAACATTAACACTTGCGCTGAGGCATCTTTTATGCTCATTTCTTGTCTTTAATGATATATTCTGGGTTTTATTTTGTTTATTTGATGAAAATGAACAACAATACACACCATGGAAACATTTTTGTTTGATTTGTGTCGAGTGAGAATTTCACCTAGAACCCAAAGGGGGGGCACTTTTCCTTGACACCTAGAACCCAAAGGGGGGGAACAAAGGGGGGGCAAAAGTATTGGCACTTTTCACGGAAAAATGTGAAAAATTAAAATTTCTAAAAATTAAAAAAATGCCTTCTATACACCTCAAACATTCACTCTATAATGGAAGATTTTATTTTTTCGCAATATTTTTCGAAATTTGGGCTCTTTTACTAACATTAACTTTTGCGCTGAGGCATCTTTTAGGCTCATTTCTTGCCTTTAATGATTTATTCTGGGTTTTATTTTGTTTATTTGATGAAAATGAACAACAATACACGCCATGGAAACATTTTTGTTTTTGATTTGTGTCGAGTGAGAATTTCACCTAGAACGCAAAGGGGGGGGTATTGGCACTTTTCATGGAAAAATGTGAAAAATTAAAATTTCTAAAAATTAAAAAAATGCCTTCTATACACCTCAAACATTCACTCTATAATGGAAGATTGTTGTTTTTCGCAATATTTTTTGAAATTTGGGCTCTTTTACTAACATGAACACTTGCGCTGAGGCATCTTTTATGCTCATTTCTTGTCTTTAATGATTTATTCTGGGTTTTATTTTGTTTATTTGATGAAAATGAACAACAATACACACCATGGAAACATTTTTGTTTGATTTGTGTCGAGTGAGAATTTCACCTAGAACCCAAAGGGGGGTATTGGCACTTTTCACGGAAAAATGTGAAAAATTAAAATTTCTAAAAATTAAAAAAATGCCTTCTATACACCTCAAACATTCACTCTATAATGGAAGATTGTTGTTTTTCGCAATATTTTTTGAAATTTTGGCTCTTTTACTAACATTAACATTTGCGCTGAGGCATCTTTTAGGCTCATTTCTTGTCTTTAATGATTTATTCTGGGTTTTATTTTGTTTATTTGATGAAAATGAACAACAATACACACCATGGAAACATTTTTGTTTGATTTGTGTTGAGTGAGAATTTCACCTAGAACCCAAAGGGGGGGGTATTGGCACTTTTCATGGAAACATGTGAAAAATTAAAATTTCTAAAAATGAAATAAATGCCTTCTATACACCTCAAACATTCACTCTATAATGGAAGATTGTTGTTTTTCGTAATATTTTTTGAAATTTGGGCTCTTTTACTAACATTAATACTTGCGCTGAGGCATCTTTTATGCTCATTTCTTGTCTTTAATGATTTATTCTGGGTTTTATTTTGTTTATTTGTTGAAAATGAACAACAATACACACCATGGAAACATTTTTGTTTGATTTGTGTCGAGTGAGAATTTAACCTAGAACCCAAAGGGGGGGGTATTGGCACTTTTCATGGAAAAATGTGAAAAATTAAAATTTCTAAAAATGAAATAAATGCCTTCTATACACCTCAAACATTCACTCTATAATGGAAGATTGATGTTTTTCGCAATATTTTTGAAATTTGGGCTCTTTTACTAACATTAACTTTTGCGCTGAGGCATCTTTTAGGCTCATTTCTTGCCTTTAATGATTTATTCTGGGTTTTATTTTGTTTATTTGATGAAAATGAACAACAATACACACCATGGAAACATTTTTGTTTGATTTGTGTCGAGTGAGAATTTCACCTAGAACCCAAAGGGGGGGGTATTGGCACTTTTCACGGAAAAATGTAAAAAATTAAAATTTCTAAAAATTAAAAAAATGCCTTCTATACACCTCAAACATTCACTCTATAATGGAAGATTGTGGTTTTTCGCAATATTTTTTTGAAATTTGGGCTCTTTTACTAACATTAACACTTGCGCTGAGGCATCCTTTATGCTCATTTCTTGTCTTTAATGATTTATTCTGGGTTTTATTTTGTTTATTTGATGAAAATGAACAACAATACACACCATGGAAACATTTTTGTTTGATTTGTGTTGAGTGAGAATTTCACCTAGAACCCAAAGGGGGGGGTATTGGCCTTTTTCGTGGAAAAATGTGAAAAATTAAAATTTCTAAAAATGAAATAAATGCCTTCTATACACCTCAAACATTCACTCTATAATGGAAGATTGTTGTTTTTCGCAATTTTTTTTGAAATTTGGGCTCTTTTACTAACATTAACACTTGCGCTGAGGCATCTTTTATGCTCATTTCTTGTCTTTAATGATATATTCTGGGTTTTATTTTGTTTATTTGATGAAAATGAACAACAATACACACCATGGAAACATTTTTGTTTGATTTGTGTCGAGTGAGAATTTCACCTAGAACCCAAAGGGGGGGGTATTGGCACTTTTCATGGAAAAATGTGAAAAATTAAAATTTCTAAAAATGAAAAAAATGCCTTCTATACACCTAAAATATTCACTCTATAATGGAAGATTGTTGTTTTTCGCAATATTTTTTGAAATTTGGGCTCTTTTACTAACATTAACATTTGCGCTGAGGCATCTTTTATGCTCATTTCTTGTCTTTAATGATTTATTCTGGGTTTTATTTTGTTTATTTGATGAAAATGAACTACAATACACACCATGGAAACATTTTTGTTTGATTTGTGTCGAGTGAGAATTTCACCTAGAACCCAAAGGGGGGGGTATTGGCACTTTTCACGGAAAAATGTGAAAAATTAAAATTTCTAAAAATTAAAAAAATGCCTTCTATACACCTCAAACATTCACTCTATAATGGAAGATTGTGGTTTTTCGCAATATTTTTTTGAAATTTGGGCTCTTTTACTAACATTAACACTTGCGCTGAGGCATCTTTTATGCTCATTTCTTGTCTTTAATGATTTATTCTGGGTTTTATTTTGTTTATTTGATGAAAATGAACAACAATACACACCATGGAAACATTTTTGTTTGAATTGTGTCGAGTGAGAATTTCACCTAGAACCCAAAGGGGGGGGTATTGGCACTTTTCACGGAAAAATGTGAAAAATTAAAATTTCTAAAAATTAAAAAAATGCCTTCTATACACCTCAAACATTCACTCTATAATGGAAGATTTTATTTTTTCGCAATATTTTTCGAAATTTGGGCTCTTTTACTAACATTATATTTTGCGCTGAGGCATCTTTTAGGCTCATTTCTTGCCTTTAATGATTTATTCTGGGTTTTATTTTGTTTATTTGATGAAAATGAACAACAATACACACCATGGAAACATTTTTGTTTGATTTGTGATGAGTGAGAATTTCACCTAGAACCCAAAGGGGGGGGTATTGGCACTTTTCATGGAAAAATGTGAAAAATTAAAATTTCTAAAAATGAAATAAATGCCTTCTATACACCTCAAACATTCACTCTATAATGGAAGATTGTTGTTTTTCGCAATATTTTTTGAAATTTGGGCTCTTTTACTAACATTAACACTTGCGCTGAGGCATCTTTTATGCTCATTTCTTGTCTTTAATGATTTATTCTGGGTTTAATTTTGTTTATTTGATGAAAATGAACAACAATACACAGCATGGAAACATTTTTGTTTGATTTGTGTCGAGTGAGAATTTCACCTAGAACCCAAAGGGGGGGTATTGGCACTTTTCACGGAAAAATGTGAAAAATTAAAATTTCTAAAAAAGAAATAAATGCCTTCTATACACCTCAAACATTCACTCTATAATGGAAGATTGTGGTTTTTCGCAATATTTTTTTGAAATTTGGGCTCTTTTACTAACATTAACACTTGCGCTGAGGCATCTTTTATGCTCATTTCTTGTCTTTAATGATTTATTCTGGGTTTTATTTTGTTTATTTGATGAAAATGAACAACAATACACACCATGGAAACATTTTTGTTTGATTTGTGTCGAGTGAGAATTTCACCTAGAACCCAAAGGGGGGGGTATTGGCACTTTTCACGGAAAAATGTGAAAAATTAAAATTTCTAAAAATTAAAAAAATGCCTTCTATACACCTCAAACATTCACTCTATAATGGAAGATTGTTGTTTTTCGCAATATTTTTTGAAATTTGGGCTCTTTTACTAACATTAACACTTGCGCTGAGGCATCTTTTATGCTCATTTCTTGTCTTTAATGATATATTCTGGGTTTTATTTTGTTTATTTGATGAAAATGAACAACAATACACACCATGGAAACATTTTTGTTTGATTTGTGTCGAGTGAAAATTTCACCTAGAACCCAAAGGGGGGGCACTTTTCCTTGACACCTAGAACCCAAAGGGGGGGAACAAAGGGGGGGCAAAAGTATTGGCACTTTTCACGGAAAAATGTGAAAAATTAAAATTTCTAAAAATTAAAAAAATGCCTTCTATACACCTCAAACATTCACTCTATAATGGAAGATTGTTGTTTTTCGCAATATTTTTTGAAATTTGGGCTCTTTTACTAACATTAACACTTGCGCTGAGGCATCCTTTATGCTCATTTCTTGTCTTTAATGATTTATTCTGGGTTTTATTTTGTTTATTTGATGAAAATGAACAACAATACACACCATGGAAACATTTTTGTTTGATTTGTGTTGAGTGAGAATTTCACCTAGAACCCAAAGGGGGGGGGTATTGGCCTTTTTCGTGGAAAAATGTGAAAAATTAAAATTTCTAAAAATGAAATAAATGCCTTCTATACACCTCAAACATTCACTCTATAATGGAAGATTGTTGTTTTTCGCAATTTTTTTTGAAATTTGGGCTCTTTTACTAACATTAACACTTGCGCTGAGGCATCTTTTATGCTCATTTCTTGTCTTTAATGATATATTCTGGGTTTTATTTTGTTTATTTGATGAAAATGAACAACAATACACACCATGGAAACATTTTTGTTTGATTTGTGTCGAGTGAGAATTTCACCTAGAACCCAAAGGGGGGGGTATTGGCACTTTTCATGGAAAAATGTGAAAAATTAAAATTTCTAAAAATGAAAAAAATGCCTTCTATACACCTAAAATATTCACTCTATAATGGAAGATTGTTGTTTTTCGCAATATTTTTTGAAATTTGGGCTCTTTTACTAACATTAACATTTGCGCTGAGGCATCTTTTATGCTCATTTCTTGTCTTTAATGATTTATTCTGGGTTTTATTTTGTTTATTTGATGAAAATGAACTACAATACACACCATGGAAACATTTTTGTTTGATTTGTGTCGAGTGAGAATTTCACCTAGAACCCAAAGGGGGGGGTATTGGCACTTTTCACGGAAAAATGTGAAAAATTAAAATTTCTAAAAATTAAAAAAATGCCTTCTATACACCTCAAACATTCACTCTATAATGGAAGATTGTGGTTTTTCGCAATATTTTTTTGAAATTTGGGCTCTTTTACTAACATTAACACTTGCGCTGAGGCATCTTTTATGCTCATTTCTTGTCTTTAATGATTTATTCTGGGTTTTATTTTGTTTATTTGATGAAAATGAACAACAATACACACCATGGAAACATTTTTGTTTGATTTGTGTCGAGTGAGAATTTCACCTAGAACCCAAAGGGGGGGGTATTGGCACTTTTCACGGAAAAATGTGAAAAATTAAAATTTCTAAAAATTAAAAAAATGCCTTCTATACACCTCAAACATTCACTCTATTATGGAAGATTTTATTTTTTCGCAATATTTTTCGAAATTTGGGCTCTTTTACTAACATTATATTTTGCGCTGAGGCATCTTTTAGGCTCATTTCTTGCCTTTAATGATTTATTCTGGGTTTTATTTTGTTTATTTGATGAAAATGAACAACAATACACACCATGGAAACATTTTTGTTTGATTTGTGATGAGTGAGAATTTCACCTAGAACCCAAAGGGGGGGGTATTGGCACTTTTCATGGAAAAATGTGAAAAATTAAAATTTCTAAAAATGAAATAAATGCCTTCTATACACCTCAAACATTCACTCTATAATGGAAGATTGTTGTTTTTCGCAATATTTTTTGAAATTTGGGCTCTTTTACTAACATTAACACTTGCGCTGAGGCATCTTTTATGCTCATTTCTTGTCTTTAATGATTTATTCTGGGTTATTTTTGTTTATTTGATGAAAATGAACAACAATACACAGCATGGAAACATTTTTGTTTGATTTGTGTCGAGTGAGAATTTCACCTAGAACCCAAAGGGGGGGTATTGGCACTTTTCACGGAAAAATGTGAAAAATTAAAATTTCTAAAAAAGAAATAAATGCCTTCTATACACCTCAAACATTCACTCTATAATGGAAGATTGTGGTTTTTCGCAATATTTTTTTGAAATTTGGGCTCTTTTACTAACATTAACACTTGCGCTGAGGCATCTTTTATGCTCATTTCTTGTCTTTAATGATTTATTCTGGGTTTTATTTTGTTTATTTGATGAAAATGAACAACAATACACACCATGGAAACATTTTTGTTTGATTTGTGTCGAGTGAGAATTTCACCTAGAACCCAAAGGGGGGGGTATTGGCACTTTTCACGGAAAAATGTGAAAAATTAAAATTTCTAAAAATTAAAAAAATGCCTTCTATACACCTCAAACATTCACTCTATAATGGAAGATTGTTGTTTTTCGCAATATTTTTTGAAATTTGGGCTCTTTTACTAACATTAACACTTGCGCTGAGGCATCTTTTATGCTCATTTCTTGTCTTTAATGATATATTCTGGGTTTTATTTTGTTTATTTGATGAAAATGAACAACAATACACACCATGGAAACATTTTTGTTTGATTTGTGTCGAGTGAAAATTTCACCTAGAACCCAAAGGGGGGGCACTTTTCCTTGACACCTAGAACCCAAAGGGGGGGAACAAAGGGGGGGCAAAAGTATTGGCACTTTTCACGGAAAAATGTGAAAAATTAAAATTTCTAAAAATTAAAAAAATGCCTTCTATACACCTCAAACATTCACTCTATAATGGAAGATTTTATTTTTTCGCAATATTTTTCGAAATTTGGGCTCTTTTACTAACATTAACTTTTGCGCTGAGGCATCTTTTAGGCTCATTTCTTGCCTTTAATGATTTATTCTGGGTTTTATTTTGTTTATTTGATGAAAATGAACAACAATACACGCCATGGAAACATTTTTGTTTTTGATTTGTGTCGAGTGAGAATTTCACCTAGAACCCAAAGGGGGGGGTATTGGCACTTTTCATGGAAAAATGTGAAAAATTAAAATTTCTAAAAATGAAATAAATGCCTTCTATACACCTCAAACATTCACTCTATAATGGAAGATTGTTGTTTTTCGCATATTTTTTGAAATTTGGGCTCTTTTACTAACATTAACTTTTGCGCTGAGGCATCTTTTAGGCTCATTTCTTGCCTTTAATGATTTATTCTGGGTTTTATTTTGTTTATTTGATGAAAATGAACATCAATACACGCCATGGAAACATTTTTGTTTTTGATTTGTTTCGAGTGAGAATTTCACCTAGAACCCAAAGGGGGGGGTATTGGCACTTTTCATGGAAAAATGTGAAAAATTAAAATTTCTAAAAAAGAAATAAATGCCTTCTATACACCTCAAACATTCACTCTATAATGGAAGATTGTTGTTTTTCGCAATATTTTTTGAAATTTGGGCTCTTTTACTAACATTAACATTTGCGCTGAGGCATCTTTTAGGCTCATTTCTTGTCTTTAATGATTTATTCTGGGTTTTATTTTGTTTATTTGATGAAAATGAACAACAATACACACCATGGAAACATTTTTGTTTGATTTGTGTTGAGTGAGAATTTCACCTAGAACCCAAAGGGGGTGGTATTGGCCTTTTTCGTGGAAAAATGTGAAAAATTAAAATTTCTAAAAATGAAATAAATGCCTTCTATACACCTCAAACATTCACTCTATAATGGGAGATTGTTGTTTTTCGCAATATTTTTTGAAATTTGGCCTCTTTTACTAACATTAACATTTGCGCTGAGGCATCTTTTATGCTCATTTCTTGTCTTTAATGATTTATTCTGGGTTTTATTTTGTTTATTTGATGAAAATGAACAACAATACACAGCATGGAAACATTTTTGTTTGATTTGTGTCGAGTGAGAATTTCACCTAGAACCGAAAGGGGGGGGTATTGGCACTTTTCACGGAAAAATGTGAAAAATTAAAATTTCTAAAAATTAAAAAAATACCTTCTATACACCTCAAACATTTACTCTATAATGGAAGATTGTGGTTTTTCGCAATATTTTTTGAAATTTGGGCTCTTTTACTAACATTAACACTTGCGCTGAGGCATCTTATATGCTCATTTCTTGTCTTTAATGATTTATTCTGGGTTTTATTTTGTTTATTTGATGAAAATGAACAACAATACACACCATGGAAACATTTTTGTTTGATTTGTGTCGAGTGAGAATTTCACCTAGAACCCAAAGGGGGGGGTATTGGCACTTTTATGGAAAAATGTGAAATATTAAAATTTCTAAAAATGAAATAAATGCCTTCTATACACCTCAAACATTCACTCTATAACGGAAGATTTTTGTTTTTCGCAATATTTTTTGAAATTTGAGCTCTTTTACTAACACTAACACTTGCGCTGAGGCATCTTTTATGCTCATTTCTTGTCTTTAATGATTTATTCTGGGTTTAATTTTGTTTATTTGATGAAAATGAACAACAATACACAGCATGGAAACATTTTTGTTTGATTTGTGTCGAGTGAGAATTTCACCTAGAACCCAAAGGGGGGGGTATTGGCACTTTTCATGGAAAAATGTGAAAAATTAAAATTTCTAAAAATGAAATAAATGCCTTCGATACACCTCAAACATTCACTCTATAATGGAAGATTGTTGTTTTTCGCAATATTTTTTGAAATTTGGGCTCTTTTACTAACATTAACACTTGCGCTGAGGCATCTTTTATGCTCATTTCTTGTCTTTAATGATTTATTCTGGGTTTTATTTTGTTTATTTGATGAAAATGAACAACAATACACACCATGGAAACATTTTTGTTTGAATTGTGTTGAGTGAGAATTTCACCTAGAACCCAAAGGGGGGGGTATTGGCCTTTTTCGTGGAAAAATGTGAAAAATTAAAATTTCTAAAAATGAAATAAATGCCTTCTATACACCTCAAACATTCACTCTATAATGGAAGATTGTTGTTTTTCGCAATATTTTTTGAAATTTGGGCTCTTTTACTAACATTAACATTTGCGCTGAGGCATCTTTTAGGCTCATTTCTTGTCTTTAATGATTTATTCTGGGTTTTATTTTGTTTATTTGATGAAAATGAACAACAATACACACCATGGAAACATTTTTGTTTGATTTGTGTTGAGTGAGAATTTCACCTAGAACCCAAAGGGGGGGGTATTGGCACTTTTCATGGAAAAATGTGAAAAATTAAAATTTCTAAAAATGAAATAAATGCCTTCTATACACCTCAAACATTCACTCTATAATGGAAGATTGTAGTTTTTCGCAATATTTTTTGAAATTTGGGCTCTTTTACTAACATTAACACTTGCGCTGAGGCATCTTTTATGCTCATTTCTTGTCTTTAATGATTTATTCTGGGTTTTATTTTGTTTATTTGATGAAAATGAACAACAATACACACCATGGAAACATTTTTGTTTGATTTGTGTCGAGTGAGAATTTCACCTAGAACCCAAAGGGGGGGGTATTGGCACTTTTCATGGAAAAATGTGAAAAATAAAAATTTCTAAAAATGAAATAAATGCCTTCTATACACCTCAAACATTCACTCTATAATGGAAGATTGTTGTTTTTCGCAATATTTTTTGAAATTTGGGCTCTTTTACTTACATTAAAATTTGCGCTGAGGCATCTTTATGCTCATTTCTTGTCTTTAATGATTTATTCTGGGTTTTATTTTGTTTATTTGATGAAAATGTACAACAATACACACCATGAAAAACATTTTTGTTTGATTTGGGTCGAGTGAGAATTTCACCTAGAACCCAAAGGGGGGGGTATTGGCACTTTTCACGGAAAAATGTGAAAAATTAAAATTTCTAAAAATTAAAAAAATGCCTTCTATACACCTCAAACATTCACTCTATAATGGAAGATTTTATTTTTTCGCAATATTTTTCGAAATTTGGGCTCTTTTACTAACATTAACTTTTGCGCTGAGGCATCTTTTAGGCTCATTTCTTGCCTTTAATGATTTATTCTGGGTTTTATTTTGTTTATTTGATGAAAATGAACAACAATACACACCATGGAAACATTTTTGTTTGATTTGTGTCGAGTGAGAATTTCACCTAGAACCCAAAGGGGGGGGTATTGGCACTTTTCATGGAAAAATGTGAAAAATTAAAATTTCTAAAAAAGAAATAAATGCCTTCTATACACCTCAAACATTCACTCTATAATGGAAGATTGTTGTTTTTCGCAATATTTTTTGAAATTTGGGCTCTTTTACTAACATTAACTTTTGCGCTTAGGCATCTTTTAGGCTCATTTCTTGTCTTTAATGATTTATTCTGGGTTTTATTTTGTTTATTTGATGAAAATGAACAACAATACACAGCATGGAAACATTTTTGTTTGATTTGTGTCGAGTGAGAATTTCACCTAGAACCGAAAGGGGGGGGTATTGGCACTTTTCACGGAAAAATGTGAAAAATTAAAATTTCTAAAAATTAAAAAAATACCTTCTATACACCTCAAACATTTACTCTATAATGGAAGATTGTGGTTTTTCGCAATATTTTTTGAAATTTGGGCTCTTTTACTAACATTAACACTTGCGCTGAGGCATCTTATATGCTCATTTCTTGTCTTTAATGATTTATTCTGGGTTTTATTTTGTTTATTTGATGAAAATGAACAACAATACACACCATGGAAACATTTTTGTTTGATTTGTGTCGAGTGAGAATTTCACCTAGAACCCAAAGGGGGGGGTATTGGCACTTTTATGGAAAAATGTGAAATATTAAAATTTCTAAAAATGAAATAAATGCCTTCTATACACCTCAAACATTCACTCTATAACGGAAGATTTTTGTTTTTCGCAATATTTTTTGAAATTTGAGCTCTTTTACTAACACTAACACTTGCGCTGAGGCATCTTTTATGCTCATTTCTTGTCTTTAATGATTTATTCTGGGTTTAATTTTGTTTATTTGATGAAAATGAACAACAATACACAGCATGGAAACATTTTTGTTTGATTTGTGTCGAGTGAGAATTTCACCTAGAACCCAAAGGGGGGGGTATTGGCACTTTTCATGGAAAAATGTGAAAAATTAAAATTTCTAAAAATGAAATAAATGCCTTCGATACACCTCAAACATTCACTCTATAATGGAAGATTGTTGTTTTTCGCAATATTTTTTGAAATTTGGGCTCTTTTACTAACATTAACACTTGCGCTGAGGCATCTTTTATGCTCATTTCTTGTCTTTAATGATTTATTCTGGGTTTTATTTTGTTTATTTGATGAAAATGAACAACAATACACACCATGGAAACATTTTTGTTTGAATTGTGTTGAGTGAGAATTTCACCTAGAACCCAAAGGGGGGGGTATTGGCCTTTTTCGTGGAAAAATGTGAAAAATTAAAATTTCTAAAAATGAAATAAATGCCTTCTATACACCTCAAACATTCACTCTATAATGGAAGATTGTTGTTTTTCGCAATATTTTTTGAAATTTGGGCTCTTTTACTAACATTAACATTTGCGCTGAGGCATCTTTTAGGCTCATTTCTTGTCTTTAATGATTTATTCTGGGTTTTATTTTGTTTATTTGATGAAAATGAACAACAATACACACCATGGAAACATTTTTGTTTGATTTGTGTTGAGTGAGAATTTCACCTAGAACCCAAAGGGGGGGGTATTGGCACTTTTCATGGAAAAATGTGAAAAATTAAAATTTCTAAAAATGAAATAAATGCCTTCTATACACCTCAAACATTCACTCTATAATGGAAGATTGTAGTTTTTCGCAATATTTTTTGAAATTTGGGCTCTTTTACTAACATTAACACTTGCGCTGAGGCATCTTTTATGCTCATTTCTTGTCTTTAATGATTTATTCTGGGTTTTATTTTGTTTATTTGATGAAAATGAACAACAATACACACCATGGAAACATTTTTGTTTGATTTGTGTCGAGTGAGAATTTCACCTAGAACCCAAAGGGGGGGGTATTGGCACTTTTCATGGAAAAATGTGAAAAATAAAAATTTCTAAAAATGAAATAAATGCCTTCTATACACCTCAAACATTCACTCTATAATGGAAGATTGTTGTTTTTCGCAATATTTTTTGAAATTTGGGCTCTTTTACTTACATTAAAATTTGCGCTGAGGCATCTTTATGCTCATTTCTTGTCTTTAATGATTTATTCTGGGTTTTATTTTGTTTATTTGATGAAAATGTACAACAATACACACCATGAAAAACATTTTTGTTTGATTTGGGTCGAGTGAGAATTTCACCTAGAACCCAAAGGGGGGGGTATTGGCACTTTTCACGGAAAAATGTGAAAAATTAAAATTTCTAAAAATTAAAAAAATGCCTTCTATACACCTCAAACATTCACTCTATAATGGAAGATTTTATTTTTTCGCAATATTTTTCGAAATTTGGGCTCTTTTACTAACATTAACTTTTGCGCTGAGGCATCTTTTAGGCTCATTTCTTGCCTTTAATGATTTATTCTGGGTTTTATTTTGTTTATTTGATGAAAATGAACAACAATACACACCATGGAAACATTTTTGTTTGATTTGTGTCGAGTGAGAATTTCACCTAGAACCCAAAGGGGGGGGTATTGGCACTTTTCATGGAAAAATGTGAAAAATTAAAATTTCTAAAAAAGAAATAAATGCCTTCTATACACCTCAAACATTCACTCTATAATGGAAGATTGTTGTTTTTCGCAATATTTTTTGAAATTTGGGCTCTTTTACTAACATTAACTTTTGCGCTTAGGCATCTTTTAGGCTCATTTCTTGTCTTTAATGATTTATTCTGGGTTTTATTTTGTTTATTTGATGAAAATGAACAACAATACACACCATGGAAACATTTTTGTTTGATTTGTGTTGATTGAGAATTTCACCTAGAACCCAAAGGGGGGGGTATTGGCACTTTTCATGGAAAAATGTGAAAAATTAAAATTTCTAAAAAAGAAATAAATGCCTTCTATACACCTCAAACATTCACTCTATAATGGAAGATTGTTGTTTTTCGCAATATTTTTTGAAATTTGGGCTCTTTTACTAACATTAACTTTTGCGCTGAGGCATCTTTTAGGCTCATTTCTTGTCTTTAATGATTTATTCTGGGTTTTATTTTGTTTATTTAATGAAAATGAACAAAAATTCACACCATGGAAACATTTTTGTTTGATTTGTGTCGAGTGAGAATTTCACCTGGAACCCAAAGGGGGTATTGGCATTTTCATGGAAAAATGTGAAAAATTAAAATTTCTAAAAATGAAATAAATGCCTTCTATACACCTCAAACATTCACTCTATAATGGAAGATTGTTGTTTTTCGCAATATTTTTTGAAATTTGGGCTCTTTTACTAACATTAACATTTGCGCTGAGGCATCTTTTAGGCTCATTTCTTGTCTTTAATGATTTATTCTGGGTTTTATTTTGTTTATTTGATGAAAATGAACAACAATACACACCATGGAAACATTTTTGTTTATTTTGTGTTGAGTGAGAATTTCACCTAGAACCCAAAGGGGGTGGTATTGGCCTTTTTCGTGGAAAAATGTGAAAAATTAAAATTTCTAAAAATGAAATAAATGCCTTCTATACACCTCAAACATTCACTCTATAAAAGAAGATTGTTGTTTTTCGCAATATTTTTTGAAATTTGGGCTCTTTTACTAACATTAACATTTGCGCTGAGGCATCTTTATGCTCATTTCTTGTCTTTAATGATTTATTCTGGGTTTTATTTTGTTTATTTGATGAAAATGTACAACAATACACACCATGGAAACATTTTTGTTTGATTTGGGTCGAGTGAGAATTTCACCTAGAACCCAAAGGGGGGGGTAATGGCACTTTTCACGGAAAAATGTGAAAAATTAAAATTTCTAAAAAAGAAATAAATGCCTTCTATACACCTCAAACATTCACTCTATAATGGAAGATTGTGGTTTTTCGCAATATTTTTTTGAAATTTGGGCTCTTTTACTAACATTAACACTTGCGCTGAGGCATCTTTTATGCTCATTTCTTGTCTTTAATGATTTATTCTGGGTTTTATTTTGTTTATTTGATGAAAATGAACAACAATACACACCATGGAAACATTTTTGTTTGATTTGTGTCGAGTGAGAATTTCACCTAGAACCCAAAGGGGGGGGTATTGGCACTTTTCACGGAAAAATGTGAAAAATTAAAATTTCTAAAAATTAAAAAAATGCCTTCTATACACCTCAAACATTCACTCTATAATGGAAGATTGTTGTTTTTCGCAATATTTTTTGAAATTTGGGCTCTTTTACTAACATTAACACTTGCGCTGAGGCATCTTTTATGCTCATTTCTTGTCTTTAATGATATATTCTGGGTTTTATTTTGTTTATTTGATGAAAATGAACAACAATACACACCATGGAAACATTTTTGTTTGATTTGTGTCGAGTGAGAATTTCACCTAGAACCCAAAGGGGGGGCACTTTTCCTTGACACCTAGAACCCAAAGGGGGGGAACAAAGGGGGGGCAAAAGTATTGGCACTTTTCACGGAAAAATGTGAAAAATTAAAATTTCTAAAAATTAAAAAAATGCCTTCTATACACCTCAAACATTCACTCTATAATGGAAGATTTTATTTTTTCGCAATATTTTTCGAAATTTGGGCTCTTTTACTAACATTAACTTTTGCGCTGAGGCATCTTTTAGGCTCATTTCTTGCCTTTAATGATTTATTCTGGGTTTTATTTTGTTTATTTGATGAAAATGAACAACAATACACGCCATGGAAACATTTTTGTTTTTGATTTGTGTCGAGTGAGAATTTCACCTAGAACGCAAAGGGGGGGGTATTGGCACTTTTCATGGAAAAATGTGAAAAATTAAAATTTCTAAAAATTAAAAAAATGCCTTCTATACACCTCAAACATTCACTCTATAATGGAAGATTGTTGTTTTTCGCAATATTTTTTGAAATTTGGGCTCTTTTACTAACATTAACACTTGCGCTGAGGCATCTTTTATGCTCATTTCTTGTCTTTAATGATTTATTCTGGGTTTTATTTTGTTTATTTGATGAAAATGAACAACAATACACACCATGGAAACATTTTTGTTTGATTTGTGTCGAGTGAGAATTTCACCTAGAACCCAAAGGGGGGTATTGGCACTTTTCACGGAAAAATGTGAAAAATTAAAATTTCTAAAAATTAAAAAAATGCCTTCTATACACCTCAAACATTCACTCTATAATGGAAGATTGTTGTTTTTCGCAATATTTTTTGAAATTTTGGCTCTTTTACTAACATTAACATTTGCGCTGAGGCATCTTTTAGGCTCATTTCTTGTCTTTAATGATTTATTCTGGGTTTTATTTTGTTTATTTGATGAAAATGAACAACAATACACACCATGGAAACATTTTTGTTTGATTTGTGTTGAGTGAGAATTTCACCTAGAACCCAAAGGGGGGGGTATTGGCACTCTTCATGGAAACATGTGAAAAATTAAAATTTCTAAAAATGAAATAAATGCCTTCTATACACCTCAAACATTCACTCTATAATGGAAGATTGTTGTTTTTCGTAATATTTTTTGAAATTTGGGCTCTTTTACTAACATTAATACTTGCGCTGAGGCATCTTTTATGCTCATTTCTTGTCTTTAATGATTTATTCTGGGTTTTATTTTGTTTATTTGTTGAAAATGAACAACAATACACACCATGGAAACATTTTTGTTTGATTTGTGTCGAGTGAGAATTTAACCTAGAACCCAAAGGGGGGGGTATTGGCACTTTTCATGGAAAAATGTGAAAAATTAAAATTTCTAAAAATGAAATAAATGCCTTCTATACACCTCAAACATTCACTCTATAATGGAAGATTGATGTTTTTCGCAATATTTTTTGAAATTTGGGCTCTTTTACTAACATTAATATTTGCGCTGAGGCATCTTTATGCTCATTTCTTGTCTTCAATGATTTATTCTGGGTTTTATTTTGTTTATTTGATGAAAATGTACAACAATACACACCATGGAAACATTTTTGTTTGATTTGTGTCGAGTGAGAATTTCACCTGGAACCCAAAGGGGGGGTATTGGCACTTTTCACGGAAAAATGTGAAAAATTAAAATTTCTAAAAATTAAAAAAATGCCTTCTATACACCTCAAATATTCACTCTATAATGGAAGATTTTATTTTTTCGCAATATTTTTCGAAATTTGGGCTCTTTTACTAACATTAACTTTTGCGCTGAGGCATCTTTTAGGCTCATTTCTTGCCTTTAATGATTTATTCTGGGTTTTATTTTGTTTATTTGATGAAAATGAACAACAATACACACCATGGAAACATTTTTGTTTGATTTGTGTCGAGTGAGAATTTCACCTAGAACCCAAAGGGGGGGGTATTGGCACTTTTCACGGAAAAATGTAAAAAATTAAAATTTCTAAAAATTAAAAAAATGCCTTCTATACACCTCAAACATTCACTCTATAATGGAAGATTGTGGTTTTTCGCAATATTTTTTTGAAATTTGGGCTCTTTTACTAACATTAACACTTGCGCTGAGGCATCCTTTATGCTCATTTCTTGTCTTTAATGATATATTCTGGGTTTTATTTTGTTTATTTGATGAAAATGAACAACAATACACACCATGGAAACATTTTTGTTTGATTTGTGTCGAGTGAGAATTTCACCTAGAACCCAAAGGGGGGGGTATTGGCACTTTTCATGGAAAAATGTGAAAAATTAAAATTTCTAAAAATGAAAAAAATGCCTTCTATACACCTAAAATATTCACTCTATAATGGAAGATTGTTGTTTTTCGCAATATTTTTTGAAATTTGGGCTCTTTTACTAACATTAACATTTGCGCTGAGGCATCTTTTATGCTCATTTCTTGTCTTTAATGATTTATTCTGGGTTTTATTTTGTTTATTTGATGAAAATGAACTACAATACACACCATGGAAACATTTTTGTTTGATTTGTGTCGAGTGAGAATTTCACCTAGAACCCAAAGGGGGGGGTATTGGCACTTTTCACGGAAAAATGTGAAAAATTAAAATTTCTAAAAATTAAAAAAATGCCTTCTATACACCTCAAACATTCACTCTATAATGGAAGATTGTGGTTTTTCGCAATATTTTTTTGAAATTTGGGCTCTTTTACTAACATTAACACTTGCGCTGAGGCATCTTTTATGCTCATTTCTTGTCTTTAATGATTTATTCTGGGTTTTATTTTGTTTATTTGATGAAAATGAACAACAATACACACCATGGAAACATTTTTGTTTGATTTGTGTCGAGTGAGAATTTCACCTAGAACCCAAAGGGGGGGGTATTGGCACTTTTCACGGAAAAATGTGAAAAATTAAAATTTCTAAAAATTAAAAAAATGCCTTCTATACACCTCAAACATTCACTCTATAATGGAAGATTTTATTTTTTCGCAATATTTTTCGAAATTTGGGCTCTTTTACTAACATTATATTTTGCGCTGAGGCATCTTTTAGGCTCATTTCTTGCCTTTAATGATTTATTCTGGGTTTTATTTTGTTTATTTGATGAAAATGAACAACAATACACACCATGGAAACATTTTTGTTTGATTTGTGAAGAGTGAGAATTTCACCTAGAACCCAAAGGGGGGGGTATTGGCACTTTTCATGGAAAAATGTGAAAAATTAAAATTTCTAAAAATGAAATAAATGCCTTCTATACACCTCAAACATTCACTCTATAATGGAAGATTGTTGTTTTTCGCAATATTTTTTGAAATTTGGGCTCTTTTACTAACATTAACACTTGCGCTGAGGCATCTTTTATGCTCATTTCTTGTCTTTAATGATTTATTCTGGGTTTAATTTTGTTTATTTGATGAAAATGAACAACAATACACAGCATGGAAACATTTTTGTTTGATTTGTGTCGAGTGAGAATTTCACCTAGAACCCAAAGGGGGGGTATTGGCACTTTTCACGGAAAAATGTGAAAAATTAAAATTTCTAAAAAAGAAATAAATGCCTTCTATACACCTCAAACATTCACTCTATAATGGAAGATTGTTGTTTTTCGCAATATTTTTTGAAATTTGGGCTCTTTTACTAACATTAACTTTTGCGCTGAGGCATCTTTTAGGCTCATTTCTTGTCTTTAATGATTTATTCTGGGTTTTATTTTGTTTATTTGATGAAAATGAACAACAATACACACCATGGAAACATTTTTGTTTGATTTGTGTTGATTGAGAATTTCACCTAGAACCCAAAGGGGGGGGTATTGGCACTTTTCATGGAAAAATGTGAAAAATTAAAATTTCTAAAAAAGAAATAAATGCCTTCTATACACCTCAAACATTCACTCTATAATGGAAGATTGTTGTTTTTCGCAATATTTTTTGAAATTTGGGCTCTTTTACTAACATTAACTTTTGCGCTGAGGCATCTTTTAGGCTCATTTCTTGTCTTTAATGATTTATTCTGGGTTTTATTTTGTTTATTTAATGAAAATGAACAAAAATTCACACCATGGAAACATTTTTGTTTGATTTGTGTCGAGTGAGAATTTCACCTGGAACCCAAAGGGGGTATTGGCATTTTCATGGAAAAATGTGAAAAATTAAAATTTCTAAAAATGAAATAAATGCCTTCTATACACCTCAAACATTCACTCTATAATGGAAGATTGTTGTTTTTCGCAATATTTTTTGAAATTTGGGCTCTTTTACTAACATTAACATTTGCGCTGAGGCATCTTTTAGGCTCATTTCTTGTCTTTAATGATTTATTCTGGGTTTTATTTTGTTTATTTGATGAAAATGAACAACAATACACACCATGGAAACATTTTTGTTTATTTTGTGTTGAGTGAGAATTTCACCTAGAACCCAAAGGGGGTGGTATTGGCCTTTTTCGTGGAAAAATGTGAAAAATTAAAATTTCTAAAAATGAAATAAATGCCTTCTATACACCTCAAACATTCACTCTATAAAAGAAGATTGTTGTTTTTCGCAATATTTTTTGAAATTTGGGCTCTTTTACTAACATTAACATTTGCGCTGAGGCATCTTTATGCTCATTTCTTGTCTTTAATGATTTATTCTGGGTTTTATTTTGTTTATTTGATGAAAATGTACAACAATACACACCATGGAAACATTTTTGTTTGATTTGGGTCGAGTGAGAATTTCACCTAGAACCCAAAGGGGGGGGTAATGGCACTTTTCACGGAAAAATGTGAAAAATTAAAATTTCTAAAAAAGAAATAAATGCCTTCTATACACCTCAAACATTCACTCTATAATGGAAGATTGTGGTTTTTTCGCAATATTTTTTTGAAATTTGGGCTCTTTTACTAACATTAACACTTGCGCTGAGGCATCTTTTATGCTCATTTCTTGTCTTTAATGATTTATTCTGGGTTTTATTTTGTTTATTTGATGAAAATGAACAACAATACACACCATGGAAACATTTTTGTTTGATTTGTGTCGAGTGAGAATTTCACCTAGAACCCAAAGGGGGGGGTATTGGCACTTTTCACGGAAAAATGTGAAAAATTAAAATTTCTAAAAATTAAAAAAATGCCTTCTATACACCTCAAACATTCACTCTATAATGGAAGATTGTTGTTTTTCGCAATATTTTTTGAAATTTGGGCTCTTTTACTAACATTAACACTTGCGCTGAGGCATCTTTTATGCTCATTTCTTGTCTTTAATGATATATTCTGGGTTTTATTTTGTTTATTTGATGAAAATGAACAACAATACACACCATGGAAACATTTTTGTTTGATTTGTGTCGAGTGAGAATTTCACCTAGAACCCAAAGGGGGGGCACTTTTCCTTGACACCTAGAACCCAAAGGGGGGGAACAAAGGGGGGGCAAAAGTATTGGCACTTTTCACGGAAAAATGTGAAAAATTAAAATTTCTAAAAATTAAAAAAATGCCTTCTATACACCTCAAACATTCACTCTATAATGGAAGATTTTATTTTTTCGCAATATTTTTCGAAATTTGGGCTCTTTTACTAACATTAACTTTTGCGCTGAGGCATCTTTTAGGCTCATTTCTTGCCTTTAATGATTTATTCTGGGTTTTATTTTGTTTATTTGATGAAAATGAACAACAATACACGCCATGGAAACATTTTTGTTTTTGATTTGTGTCGAGTGAGAATTTCACCTAGAACGCAAAGGGGGGGGTATTGGCACTTTTCATGGAAAAATGTGAAAAATTAAAATTTCTAAAAATTAAAAAAATGCCTTCTATACACCTCAAACATTCACTCTATAATGGAAGATTGTTGTTTTTCGCAATATTTTTTGAAATTTGGGCTCTTTTACTAACATTAACACTTGCGCTGAGGCATCTTTTATGCTCATTTCTTGTCTTTAATGATTTATTCTGGGTTTTATTTTGTTTATTTGATGAAAATGAACAACAATACACACCATGGAAACATTTTTGTTTGATTTGTGTCGAGTGAGAATTTCACCTAGAACCCAAAGGGGGGTATTGGCACTTTTCACGGAAAAATGTGAAAAATTAAAATTTCTAAAAATTAAAAAAATGCCTTCTATACACCTCAAACATTCACTCTATAATGGAAGATTGTTGTTTTTCGCAATATTTTTTGAAATTTTGGCTCTTTTACTAACATTAACATTTGCGCTGAGGCATCTTTTAGGCTCATTTCTTGTCTTTAATGATTTATTCTGGGTTTTATTTTGTTTATTTGATGAAAATGAACAACAATACACACCATGGAAACATTTTTGTTTGATTTGTGTCGAGTGAGAATTTCACCTAGAACCCAAAGGGGGGGGTATTGGCACTTTTCACGGAAAAATGTAAAAAATTAAAATTTCTAAAAATTAAAAAAATGCCTTCTATACACCTCAAACATTCACTCTATAATGGAAGATTGTGGTTTTTCGCAATATTTTTTTGAAATTTGGGCTCTTTTACTAACATTAACACTTGCGCTGAGGCATCCTTTATGCTCATTTCTTGTCTTTAATGATTTATTCTGGGTTTTATTTTGTTTATTTGATGAAAATGAACAACAATACACACCATGGAAACATTTTTGTTTGATTTGTGTTGAGTGAGAATTTCACCTAGAACCCAAAGGGGGGGGTATTGGCCTTTTTCGTGGAAAAATGTGAAAAATTAAAATTTCTAAAAATGAAATAAATGCCTTCTATACACCTCAAACATTCACTCTATAATGGAAGATTGTTGTTTTTCGCAATTTTTTTTGAAATTTGGGCTCTTTTACTAACATTAACACTTGCGCTGAGGCATCTTTTATGCTCATTTCTTGTCTTTAATGATATATTCTGGGTTTTATTTTGTTTATTTGATGAAAATGAACAACAATACACACCATGGAAACATTTTTGTTTGATTTGTGTCGAGTGAGAATTTCACCTAGAACCCAAAGGGGGGGGTATTGGCACTTTTCATGGAAAAATGTGAAAAATTAAAATTTCTAAAAATGAAAAAAATGCCTTCTATACACCTAAAATATTCACTCTATAATGGAAGATTGTTGTTTTTCGCAATATTTTTTGAAATTTGGGCTCTTTTACTAACATTAACATTTGCGCTGAGGCATCTTTTATGCTCATTTCTTGTCTTTAATGATTTATTCTGGGTTTTATTTTGTTTATTTGATGAAAATGAACTACAATACACACCATGGAAACATTTTTGTTTGATTTGTGTCGAGTGAGAATTTCACCTAGAACCCAAAGGGGGGGGTATTGGCACTTTTCACGGAAAAATGTGAAAAATTAAAATTTCTAAAAATTAAAAAAATGCCTTCTATACACCTCAAACATTCACTCTATAATGGAAGATTGTGGTTTTTCGCAATATTTTTTTGAAATTTGGGCTCTTTTACTAACATTAACACTTGCGCTGAGGCATCTTTTATGCTCATTTCTTGTCTTTAATGATTTATTCTGGGTTTTATTTTGTTTATTTGATGAAAATTAACAACAATACACACCATGGAAACATTTTTGTTTGATTTGTGTCGAGTGAGAATTTCACCTAGAACCCAAAGGGGGGGGTATTGGCACTTTTCACGGAAAAATGTGAAAAATTAAAATTTCTAAAAATTAAAAAAATGCCTTCTATACACCTCAAACATTCACTCTATAATGGAAGATTTTATTTTTTCGCAATATTTTTCGAAATTTGGGCTCTTTTACTAACATTATATTTTGCGCTGAGGCATCTTTTAGGCTCATTTCTTGCCTTTAATGATTTATTCTGGGTTTTATTTTGTTTATTTGATGAAAATGAACAACAATACACACCATGGAAACATTTTTGTTTGATTTGTGATGAGTGAGAATTTCACCTAGAACCCAAAGGGGGGGGTATTGGCACTTTTCATGGAAAAATGTGAAAAATTAAAATTTCTAAAAATGAAATAAATGCCTTCTATACACCTCAAACATTCACTCTATAATGGAAGATTGTTGTTTTTCGCAATATTTTTTGAAATTTGGGCTCTTTTACTAACATTAACACTTGCGCTGAGGCATCTTTTATGCTCATTTCTTGTCTTTAATGATTTATTCTGGGTTTAATTTTGTTTATTTGATGAAAATGAACAACAATACACAGCATGGAAACATTTTTGTTTGATTTGTGTCGAGTGAGAATTTCACCTAGAACCCAAAGGGGGGGTATTGGCACTTTTCACGGAAAAATGTGAAAAATTAAAATTTCTAAAAAAGAAATAAATGCCTTCTATACACCTCAAACATTCACTCTATAATGGAAGATTGTGGTTTTTCGCAATATTTTTTTGAAATTTGGGCTCTTTTACTAACATTAACACTTGCGCTGAGGCATCTTTTATGCTCATTTCTTGTCTTTAATGATTTATTCTGGGTTTTATTTTGTTTATTTGATGAAAATGAACAACAATACACACCATGGAAACATTTTTGTTTGATTTGTGTCGAGTGAGAATTTCACCTAGAACCCAAAGGGGGGGGTATTGGCACTTTTCACGGAAAAATGTGAAAAATTAAAATTTCTAAAAATTAAAAAAATGCCTTCTATACACCTCAAACATTCACTCTATAATGGAAGATTGTTGTTTTTCGCAATATTTTTTGAAATTTGGGCTCTTTTACTAACATTAACACTTGCGCTGAGGCATCTTTTATGCTCATTTCTTGTCTTTAATGATATATTCTGGGTTTTATTTTGTTTATTTGATGAAAATGAACAACAATACACACCATGGAAACATTTTTGTTTGATTTGTGTCGAGTGAAAATTTCACCTAGAACCCAAAGGGGGGGCACTTTTCCTTGACACCTAGAACCCAAAGGGGGGGAACAAAGGGGGGGCAAAAGTATTGGCACTTTTCACGGAAAAATGTGAAAAATTAAAATTTCTAAAAATTAAAAAAATGCCTTCTATACACCTCAAACATTCACTCTATAATGGAAGATTTTATTTTTTCGCAATATTTTTCGAAATTTGGGCTCTTTTACTAACATTAACTTTTGCGCTGAGGCATCTTTTAGGCTCATTTCTTGCCTTTAATGATTTATTCTGGGTTTTATTTTGTTTATTTGATGAAAATGATCAACAATACACGCCATGGAAACATTTTTGTTTTTGATTTGTTTCGAGTGAGAATTTCACCTAGAACCCAAAGGGGGGGGTATTGGCACTTTTCATGGAAAAATGTGAAAAATTAAAATTTCTAAAAAAGAAATAAATGCCTTCTATACACCTCAAACATTCACTCTATAATGGAAGATTGTTGTTTTTCGCAATATTTTTTGAAATTTGGGCTCTTTTACTAACATTAACATTTGCGCTGAGGCATCTTTTAGGCTCATTTCTTGTCTTTAATGATTTATTCTGGGTTTTATTTTGTTTATTTGATGAAAATGAACAACAATACACACCATGGAAACATTTTTGTTTGATTTGTGTTGAGTGAGAATTTCACCTAGAACCCAAAGGGGGTGGTATTGGCCTTTTTCGTGGAAAAATGTGAAAAATTAAAATTTCTAAAAATGAAATAAATGCCTTCTATACACCTCAAACATTCACTCTATAATGGGAGATTGTTGTTTTTCGCAATATTTTTTGAAATTTGGCCTCTTTTACTAACATTAACATTTGCGCTGAGGCATCTTTTATGCTCATTTCTTGTCTTTAATGATTTATTCTGGGTTTTATTTTGTTTATTTGATGAAAATGAACAACAATACACAGCATGGAAACATTTTTGTTTGATTTGTGTCGAGTGAGAATTTCACCTAGAACCGAAAGGGGGGGGTATTGGCACTTTTCACGGAAAAATGTGAAAAATTAAAATTTCTAAAAATTAAAAAAATACCTTCTATACACCTCAAACATTTACTCTATAATGGAAGATTGTGGTTTTTCGCAATATTTTTTGAAATTTGGGCTCTTTTACTAACATTAACACTTGCGCTGAGGCATCTTATATGCTCATTTCTTGTCTTTAATGATTTATTCTGGGTTTTATTTTGTTTATTTGATGAAAATGAACAACAATACACACCATGGAAACATTTTTGTTTGATTTGTGTCGAGTGAGAATTTCACCTAGAACCCAAAGGGGGGGGTATTGGCACTTTTATGGAAAAATGTGAAATATTAAAATTTCTAAAAATGAAATAAATGCCTTCTATACACCTCAAACATTCACTCTATAACGGAAGATTTTTGTTTTTCGCAATATTTTTTGAAATTTGAGCTCTTTTACTAACACTAACACTTGCGCTGAGGCATCTTTTATGCTCATTTCTTGTCTTTAATGATTTATTCTGGGTTTAATTTTGTTTATTTGATGAAAATGAACAACAATACACAGCATGGAAACATTTTTGTTTGATTTGTGTCGAGTGAGAATTTCACCTAGAACCCAAAGGGGGGGGTATTGGCACTTTTCATGGAAAAATGTGAAAAATTAAAATTTCTAAAAATGAAATAAATGCCTTCGATACACCTCAAACATTCACTCTATAATGGAAGATTGTTGTTTTTCGCAATATTTTTTGAAATTTGGGCTCTTTTACTAACATTAACACTTGCGCTGAGGCATCTTTTATGCTCATTTCTTGTCTTTAATGATTTATTCTGGGTTTTATTTTGTTTATTTGATGAAAATGAACAACAATACACACCATGGAAACATTTTTGTTTGAATTGTGTTGAGTGAGAATTTCACCTAGAACCCAAAGGGGGGGGTATTGGCCTTTTTCGTGGAAAAATGTGAAAAATTAAAATTTCTAAAAATGAAATAAATGCCTTCTATACACCTCAAACATTCACTCTATAATGGAAGATTGTTGTTTTTCGCAATATTTTTTGAAATTTGGGCTCTTTTACTAACATTAACATTTGCGCTGAGGCATCTTTTAGGCTCATTTCTTGTCTTTAATGATTTATTCTGGGTTTTATTTTGTTTATTTGATGAAAATGAACAACAATACACACCATGGAAACATTTTTGTTTGATTTGTGTTGAGTGAGAATTTCACCTAGAACCCAAAGGGGGGGGTATTGGCACTTTTCATGGAAAAATGTGAAAAATTAAAATTTCTAAAAATGAAATAAATGCCTTCTATACACCTCAAACATTCACTCTATAATGGAAGATTGTAGTTTTTCGCAATATTTTTTGAAATTTGGGCTCTTTTACTAACATTAACACTTGCGCTGAGGCATCTTTTATGCTCATTTCTTGTCTTTAATGATTTATTCTGGGTTTTATTTTGTTTATTTGATGAAAATGAACAACAATACACACCATGGAAACATTTTTGTTTGATTTGTGTCGAGTGAGAATTTCACCTAGAACCCAAAGGGGGGGGTATTGGCACTTTTCATGGAAAAATGTGAAAAATAAAAATTTCTAAAAATGAAATAAATGCCTTCTATACACCTCAAACATTCACTCTATAATGGAAGATTGTTGTTTTTCGCAATATTTTTTGAAATTTGGGCTCTTTTACTTACATTAAAATTTGCGCTGAGGCATCTTTATGCTCATTTCTTGTCTTTAATGATTTATTCTGGGTTTTATTTTGTTTATTTGATGAAAATGTACAACAATACACACCATGAAAAACATTTTTGTTTGATTTGGGTCGAGTGAGAATTTCACCTAGAACCCAAAGGGGGGGGTATTGGCACTTTTCACGGAAAAATGTGAAAAATTAAAATTTCTAAAAATTAAAAAAATGCCTTCTATACACCTCAAACATTCACTCTATAATGGAAGATTTTATTTTTTCGCAATATTTTTCGAAATTTGGGCTCTTTTACTAACATTAACTTTTGCGCTGAGGCATCTTTTAGGCTCATTTCTTGCCTTTAATGATTTATTCTGGGTTTTATTTTGTTTATTTGATGAAAATGAACAACAATACACACCATGGAAACATTTTTGTTTGATTTGTGTCGAGTGAGAATTTCACCTAGAACCCAAAGGGGGGGGTATTGGCACTTTTCATGGAAAAATGTGAAAAATTAAAATTTCTAAAAAAGAAATAAATGCCTTCTATACACCTCAAACATTCACTCTATAATGGAAGATTGTTGTTTTTCGCAATATTTTTTGAAATTTGGGCTCTTTTACTAACATTAACTTTTGCGCTGAGGCATCTTTTAGGCTCATTTCTTGTCTTTAATGATTTATTCTGGGTTTTATTTTGTTTATTTGATGAAAATGAACAACAATACACACCATGGAAACATTTTTGTTTGATTTGTGTTGATTGAGAATTTCACCTAGAACCCAAAGGGGGGGGTATTGGCACTTTTCATGGAAAAATGTGAAAAATTAAAATTTCTAAAAAAGAAATAAATGCCTTCTATACACCTCAAACATTCACTCTATAATGGAAGATTGTTGTTTTTCGCAATATTTTTTGAAATTTGGGCTCTTTTACTAACATTAACTTTTGCGCTGAGGCATCTTTTAGGCTCATTTCTTGTCTTTAATGATTTATTCTGGGTTTTATTTTGTTTATTTAATGAAAATGAACAAAAATTCACACCATGGAAACATTTTTGTTTGATTTGTGTCGAGTGAGAATTTCACCTGGAACCCAAAGGGGGTATTGGCATTTTCATGGAAAAATGTGAAAAATTAAAATTTCTAAAAATGAAATAAATGCCTTCTATACACCTCAAACATTCACTCTATAATGGAAGATTGTTGTTTTTCGCAATATTTTTTGAAATTTGGGCTCTTTTACTAACATTAACATTTGCGCTGAGGCATCTTTTAGGCTCATTTCTTGTCTTTAATGATTTATTCTGGGTTTTATTTTGTTTATTTGATGAAAATGAACAACAATACACACCATGGAAACATTTTTGTTTATTTTGTGTTGAGTGAGAATTTCACCTAGAACCCAAAGGGGGTGGTATTGGCCTTTTTCGTGGAAAAATGTGAAAAATTAAAATTTCTAAAAATGAAATAAATGCCTTCTATACACCTCAAACATTCACTCTATAAAAGAAGATTGTTGTTTTTCGCAATATTTTTTGAAATTTGGGCTCTTTTACTAACATTAACATTTGCGCCGAGGCATCTTTATGCTCATTTCTTGTCTTTAATGATTTATTCTGGGTTTTATTTTGTTTATTTGATGAAAATGTACAACAATACACACCATGGAAACATTTTTGTTTGATTTGGGTCGAGTGAGAATTTCACCTAGAACCCAAAGGGGGGGGGTATTGGCACTTTTCACGGAAAAATGTGAAAAATTAAAATTTCTAAAAAAGAAATAAATGCCTTCTATACACCTCAAACATTCACTCTATAATGGAAGATTGTGGTTTTTCGCAATATTTTTTTGAAATTTGGGCTCTTTTACTAACATTAACACTTGCGCTGAGGCATCTTTTAGGCTCATTTCTTGCCTTTAATGATTTATTCTGGGTTTTATTTTGTTTATTTGATGAAAATGAACTACAATACACACCATGGAAACATTTTTGTTTGATTTGTGTCGAGTGAGAATTTCACCTAGAACCCAAAGGGGGGGGTATTGGCACTTTTATGGAAAAATGTGAAATATTAAAATTTCTAAAAATGAAATAAATGCCTTCTATACACCTCAAACATTCACTCTATAACGGAAGATTTTTGTTTTTCGCAATATTTTTTGAAATTTGAGCTCTTTTACTAACACTAACACTTGCGCTGAGGCATCTTTTATGCTCATTTCTTGTCTTTAATGATTTATTCTGGGTTTAATTTTGTTTATTTGATGAAAATGAACAACAATACACAGCATGGAAACATTTTTGTTTGATTTGTGTCGAGTGAGAATTTCACCTAGAACCCAAAGGGGGGGGTATTGGCACTTTTCATGGAAAAATGTGAAAAATTAAAATTTCTAAAAATGAAATAAATGCCTTCGATACACCTCAAACATTCACTCTATAATGGAAGATTGTTGTTTTTCGCAATATTTTTTGAAATTTGGGCTCTTTTACTAACATTAACACTTGCGCTGAGGCATCTTTTATGCTCATTTCTTGTCTTTAATGATTTATTCTGGGTTTTATTTTGTTTATTTGATGAAAATGAACAACAATACACACCATGGAAACATTTTTGTTTGAATTGTGTTGAGTGAGAATTTCACCTAGAACCCAAAGGGGGGGGTATTGGCCTTTTTCGTGGAAAAATGTGAAAAATTAAAATTTCTAAAAATGAAATAAATGCCTTCTATACACCTCAAACATTCACTCTATAATGGAAGATTGTTGTTTTTCGCTATATTTTTTGAAATTTGGGCTCTTTTACTAACATTAACATTTGCGCTGAGGCATCTTTTAGGCTCATTTCTTGTCTTTAATGATTTATTCTGGGTTTTATTTTGTTTATTTGATGAAAATGAACAACAATACACACCATGGAAACATTTTTGTTTGATTTGTGTTGAGTGAGAATTTCACCTAGAACCCAAAGGGGGGGGTATTGGCACTTTTCATGGAAAAATGTGAAAAATTAAAATTTCTAAAAATGAAATAAATGCCTTCTATACACCTCAAACATTCACTCTATAATGGAAGATTGTAGTTTTTCGCAATATTTTTTGAAATTTGGGCTCTTTTACTAACATTAACACTTGCGCTGAGGCATCTTTTATGCTCATTTCTTGTCTTTAATGATTTATTCTGGGTTTTATTTTGTTTATTTGATGAAAATGAACAACAATACACACCATGGAAACATTTTTGTTTGATTTGTGTCGAGTGAGAATTTCACCTAGAACCCAAAGGGGGGGGTATTGGCACTTTTCATGGAAAAATGTGAAAAATAAAAATTTCTAAAAATGAAATAAATGCCTTCTATACACCTCAAACATTCACTCTATAATGGAAGATTGTTGTTTTTCGCAATATTTTTTGAAATTTGGGCTCTTTTACTTACATTAAAATTTGCGCTGAGGCATCTTTATGCTCATTTCTTGTCTTTAATGATTTATTCTGGGTTTTATTTTGTTTATTTGATGAAAATGTACAACAATACACACCATGAAAAACATTTTTGTTTGATTTGGGTCGAGTGAGAATTTCACCTAGAACCCAAAGGGGGGGGTATTGGCACTTTTCACGGAAAAATGTGAAAAATTAAAATTTCTAAAAATTAAAAAAATGCCTTCTATACACCTCAAACATTCACTCTATAATGGAAGATTTTATTTTTTCGCAATATTTTTCGAAATTTGGGCTCTTTTACTAACATTAACTTTTGCGCTGAGGCATCTTTTAGGCTCATTTCTTGCCTTTAATGATTTATTCTGGGTTTTATTTTGTTTATTTGATGAAAATGAACAACAATACACACCATGGAAACATTTTTGTTTGATTTGTGTCGAGTGAGAATTTCACCTAGAACCCAAAGGGGGGGGTATTGGCACTTTTCATGGAAAAATGTGAAAAATTAAAATTTCTAAAAAAGAAATAAATGCCTTCTATACACCTCAAACATTCACTCTATAATGGAAGATTGTTGTTTTTCGCAATATTTTTTGAAATTTGGGCTCTTTTACTAACATTAACTTTTGCGCTGAGGCATCTTTTAGGCTCATTTCTTGTCTTTAATGATTTATTCTGGGTTTTATTTTGTTTATTTGATGAAAATGAACAACAATACACACCATGGAAACATTTTTGTTTGATTTGTGTTGATTGAGAATTTCACCTAGAACCCAAAGGGGGGGGTATTGGCACTTTTCATGGAAAAATGTGAAAAATTAAAATTTCTAAAAAAGAAATAAATGCCTTCTATACACCTCAAACATTCACTCTATAATGGAAGATTGTTGTTTTTCGCAATATTTTTTGAAATTTGGGCTCTTTTACTAACATTAACTTTTGCGCTGAGGCATCTTTTAGGCTCATTTCTTGTCTTTAATGATTTATTCTGGGTTTTATTTTGTTTATTTAATGAAAATGAACAAAAATTCACACCATGGAAACATTTTTGTTTGATTTGTGTCGAGTGAGAATTTCACCTGGAACCCAAAGGGGGTATTGGCATTTTCATGGAAAAATGTGAAAAATTAATATTTCTAAAAATGAAATAAATGCCTTCTATACACCTCAAACATTCACTCTATAATGGAAGATTGTTGTTTTTCGCAATATTTTTTGAAATTTGGGCTCTTTTACTAACATTAACATTTGCGCTGAGGCATCTTTTAGGCTCATTTCTTGTCTTTAATGATTTATTCTGGGTTTTATTTTGTTTATTTGATGAAAATGAACAACAATACACACCATGGAAACATTTTTGTTTATTTTGTGTTGAGTGAGAATTTCACCTAGAACCCAAAGGGGGTGGTATTGGCCTTTTTCGTGGAAAAATGTGAAAAATTAAAATTTCTAAAAATGAAATAAATGCCTTCTATACACCTCAAACATTCACTCTATAAAAGAAGATTGTTGTTTTTCGCAATATTTTTTGAAATTTGGGCTCTTTTACTAACATTAACATTTGCGCTGAGGCATCTTTATGCTCATTTCTTGTCTTTAATGATTTATTCTGGGTTTTATTTTGTTTATTTGATGAAAATGTACAACAATACACACCATGGAAACATTTTTGTTTGATTTGGGTCGAGTGAGAATTTCACCTAGAACCCAAAGGGGGGGGGGGTATTGGCACTTTTCACGGAAAAATGTGAAAAATTAAAATTTCTAAAAAAGAAATAAATGCCTTCTATACACCTCAAACATTCACTCTATAATGGAAGATTGTGGTTTTTTCGCAATATTTTTTTGAAATTTGGGCTCTTTTACTAACATTAACACTTGCGCTGAGGCATCTTTTAGGCTCATTTCTTGCCTTTAATGATTTATTCTGGGTTTTATTTTGTTTATTTGATGAAAATGAACTACAATACACACCATGGAAACATTTTTGTTTGATTTGTGTCGAGTGAGAATTTCACCTAGAACCCAAAGGGGGGGGTATTGGCACTTTTCACGGAAAAATGTGAAAAATTAAAATTTCTAAAAATTAAAAAAATGCCTTCTATACACCTCAAACATTCACTCTATAATGGAAGATTGTGGTTTTTCGCAATATTTTTTTGAAATTTGGGCTCTTTTACTAACATTAACACTTGCGCTGAGGCATCTTTTATGCTCATTTCTTGTCTTTAATGATTTATTCTGGGTTTTATTTTGTTTATTTGATGAAAATGAACAACAATACACACCATGGAAACATTTTTGTTTGATTTGTGTTGAGTGAGAATTTCACCTAGAACCCAAAGGGGGGGGTATTGGCCTTTTTCGTGGAAAAATGTGAAAAATTAAAATTTCTAAAAATGAAATAAATGCCTTCTATACACCTCAAACATTCACTCTATAATGGAAGATTGTAGTTTTTCGCAATATTTTTTGAAATTTGGCCTCTTTTACTAACATTAACATTTGCGCTGAGGCATCTTTTATGCTCATTTCTTGTCTTTAATGATTTATTCTGGGTTTTATTTTGTTTATTTGATGAAAATGAACAACAATACACAGCATGGAAACATTTTTGTTTGATTTGTGTCGAGTGAGAATTTCACCTAGAACCCAAAGGGGGGGGTATTGGCACTTTTCATGGAAAAATGTGAAAAATTAAAATTTCTAAAAAAGAAATAAATGCCTTCTATACACCTCAAACATTCACTCTATAATGGAAGATTGTTGTTTTTCGCAATATTTTTTGAAATTTGGGCTCTTTTACTAACATTAACTTTTGCGCTGAGGCATCTTTTAGGCTCATTTCTTGTCTTTAATGATTTATTCTGGGTTTTATTTTGTTTATTTGATGAAAATGAACAACAATACACACCATGGAAACATTTTTGTTTGATTTGTGTTGATTGAGAATTTCACCTAGAACCCAAAGGGGGGGGTATTGGCACTTTTCATGGAAAAATGTGAAAAATTAAAATTTCTAAAAAAGAAATAAATGCCTTCTATACACCTCAAACATTCACTCTATAATGGAAGATTGTTGTTTTTCGCAATATTTTTTGAAATTTGGGCTCTTTTACTAACATTAACTTTTGCGCTGAGGCATCTTTTAGGCTCATTTCTTGTCTTTAATGATTTATTCTGGGTTTTATTTTGTTTATTTAATGAAAATGAACAAAAATTCACACCATGGAAACATTTTTGTTTGATTTGTGTCGAGTGAGAATTTCACCTGGAACCCAAAGGGGGTATTGGCATTTTCATGGAAAAATGTGAAAAATTAAAATTTCTAAAAATGAAATAAATGCCTTCTATACACCTCAAACATTCACTCTATAATGGAAGATTGTTGTTTTTCGCAATATTTTTTGAAATTTGGGCTCTTTTACTAACATTAACATTTGCGCTGAGGCATCTTTTAGGCTCATTTCTTGTCTTTAATGATTTATTCTGGGTTTTATTTTGTTTATTTGATGAAAATGAAAAACAATACACACCATGGAAACATTTTTGTTTGATTTGTGTTGAGTGAGAATTTCACCTAGAACCCAAAGGGGGTGGTATTGGCCTTTTTCGTGGAAAAATGTGAAAAATTAAAATTTCTAAAAATGAAATAAATGCCTTCTATACACCTCAAACATTCACTCTATAAAAGAAGATTGTTGTTTTTCGCAATATTTTTTGAAATTTGGGCTCTTTTACTAACATTAACATTTGCGCTGAGGCATCTTTATGCTCATTTCTTGTCTTTAATGATTTATTCTGGGTTTTATTTTGTTTATTTGATGAAAATGTACAACAATACACACCATGGAAACATTTTTGTTTGATTTGGGTCGAGTGAGAATTTCACCTAGAACCCAAACGGGGGGGTATTGGCACTTTTCACGGAAAAATGTGAAAAATTAAAATTTCTAAAAAAGAAATAAATGCCTTCTATACACCTCAAACATTCACTCTATAATGGAAGATTGTGGTTTTTCGCAATATTTTTTTGAAATTTGGGCTCTTTTACTAACATTAACACTTGCGCTGAGGCATCTTTTATGCTCATTTCTTGTCTTTAATGATTTATTCTGGGTTTTATTTTGTTTATTTGATGAAAATGAACAACAATACACACCATGGAAACATTTTTGTTTGATTTGTGTCGAGTGAGAATTTCACCTAGAACCCAAAGGGGGGGGTATTGGCACTTTTCACGGAAAAATGTGAAAAATTAAAATTTCTAAAAATTAAAAAAATGCCTTCTATACACCTCAAACATTCACTCTATAATGGAAGATTGTGGTTTTTCGCAATATTTTTTTGAAATTTGGGCTCTTTCACTAACATTAACACTTGCGCTGAGGCATCTTTTATGCTCATTTCTTGTCTTTAATGATTTATTCTGGGTTTTATTTTGTTTATTTGATGAAAATGAACAACAATACACACCATGGAAACATTTTTGTTTGATTTGTGTTGAGTGAGAATTTCACCTAGAACCCAAAGGGGGGGGTATTGGCCTTTTTCGTGGAAAAATGTGAAAAATTAAAATTTCTAAAAATGAAATAAATGCCTTCTATACACCTCAAACATTCACTCTATAATGGAAGATTGTTGTTTTTCGCAATATTTTTTGAAATTTGGGCTCTTTTACTAACATAAACATTTGCGCTGAGGCATCTTTTAGGCTCATTTCTTGTCTTTAATGATTTATTCTGGGTTTTATTTTGTTTATTTGATGAAAATGAACAACAATACACGCCATGGAAACATTTTTGTTTGATTTGTGTCGAGTGAGAATTTCACCTAGAACCCAAAGGGGGGGGTATTGGCACTTTTCATGGAAAAATGTGAAAAATTAAAATTTCTAAAAATGAAATAAATGCCTTCTATACCCCTCAAACATTCACTCTATAATGGAAGATTGTTGTTTTTCGCATATTTTTTGAAATTTGGGATCTTTTACTAACATTAACATTTGCGCTGAGGCATCTTTTAGGCTCATTTCTTGTCTTTAATGATTTATTCTGGGTTTTATTTTGTTTATTTGATGAAAATGAACAACAATACACAGCATGGAAACATTTTTGTTTGAATTGTGTCGAGTGAGAATTTCACCTAGAACCCAAAGGGGGGGGTATTGGCACTTTTCATGGAAAAATGTGAAAAATTAAAATTTCTAAAAATGAAATAAATGCCTTCTATACACCTCAAACATTCACTCTATAATGGAAGATTGTTGTTTTTCGCAATATTTTTTGAAATTCTGGCTCTTTTACTAACATTAACACTTTCGCTGAGGCATCTTTTATGCTCATTTCTTGTCTTTAATGATTTATTCTGGGTTTTATTTGGTTTATTTGATGAAAATGAACAACAATACACGCCATGGAAACATTTTTGTTTGATTTGTGTCGAGTGAGAATTTCACCTAGAACCCAAAGGGGGGGGTATTGGCACTTTTCATGGAAAAATGTGAAAAATTAAAATTTCTAAAAATGAAATAAATGCCTTCTATACACCTCAAACATTCACTCTACAATGGAAGATTGTTGTTTTTCGCAATATTTTTTGAAATTTGGGCTCTTTTACTAACATTAACTTTTGCGCTGAGGCATCTTTTAGGCTCATTTCTTGTCTTTAATGATTTATTCTGGGTTTTATTTTGTTTATTTGATGAAAATGAACAAAAATTCACACCATGGAAACATTTTTGTTTGATTTGTGTCGAGTGAGAATTTCACCTGGAACCCAAAGGGGGGGATATTGGCCTTTTTCGTGGAAAAATGTGAAAAATTAAAATTTCTAAAAATGAAATAAATGCCTTCTATACACCTCAAACATTCACTCTATAATGGAAGATTGTTGTTTTTCGCAATATTTTTTGAAATTTGGGCTCTTTTACTAACATTAACATTTGCGCTGAGGCATCTTATATGCTCATTTCTTGTCGTTAATGATTTATTCTGGGTTTTATTTTGTTTATTTGATGAAAAGGAACAACAATACACAGCATGGAAACATTTTTGTATTATTTTTGTAGAGTGAGAATTTCACCTAGAACCCAAAGGGGGGGTATTGGCACTTTTCATGGAAAAATGTGAAAAATTAAAATTTCTAAAAATGAAATAAATACCTGCTATACACCTCAAACATTCACTCTATAATGGAAGATTGTTGTTTTTCGCAATATTTTTTGAAATTTGGGCTCTTTTACTAACACTAACATTTGCGCTGAGGCATCTTTTATGCTCATTTCTTGTCTTTAATGATTTATTCTGGGTTTTATTTTGTTTATTTGATGAAAATGAACAACAATACACACCATGGAAACATTTTTGTTTGATTTGTGTCGAGTGAGAATTTCACCTAGAACCCAAAGGGGGGGTATTGGCACTTTTCATGGAAAAATGTGAAAAATTAAAATTTTCAAAAATGAAAAAAATGCCTTCTATACACCTCAAACATTCACTCTATAATGGAAGATTGTTGTTTTTCGCAATATTTTTTGAAATTTGGGCTCTTTTACTAACATTAACACTTGCGCTGAGGCATCTTATATGCTCATTTCTTGTCTTTAATGATTTATTCTGGGTTTTATTTTGTTTATTTGATGAAAATGAACAACAATACACACCATGGAAACATTTTTGTTTGATTTGTGTCGAGTGAGAATTTCACCTAGAACCCAAAGGGGGGGGTATTGGCACTTTTCACGGAAAAATGTGAAAAATTAAAATTTCTAAAAATTAAAAAAATGCCTTGTATACACCTCAAACATTCACTCTATAATGGAAGATTTTATTTTTTCGCAATATTTTTCGAAATTTGGGCTCTTTTACTAACATTATATTTTGCGCTGAGGCATCTTTTAGGCTCATTTCTTGCCTTTAATGATTTATTCTGGGTTTTATTTTGTTTATTTGATGAAAATGAACAACAATACACACCATGGCAACATTTTTGTTTGATTTGTGTTGATTGAGAATTTCACCTAGAACCCAAAGGGGGGGGTATTGGCACTTTTCATGGAAAAATGTGAAAAATTAAAATTTCTAAAAAAGAAATAAATGCCTTCTATACACCTCAAACATTCACTCTATAATGGAAGATTGTTGTTTTTCGCAATATTTTTTGAAATTTGGGCTCTTTTACTAACATTAACTTTTGCGCTGAGGCATCTTTTAGGCTCATTTCTTGTCTTTAATGATTTATTCTGGGTTTTATTTTGTTTATTTAATGAAAATGAACAAAAATTCACACCATGGAAACATTTTTGTTTGATTTGTGTCGAGTGAGAATTTCACCTGGAACCCAAAGGGGGTATTGGCATTTTCATGGAAAAATGTGAAAAATTAAAATTTCTAAAAATGAAATAAATGCCTTCTATACACCTCAAACATTCACTCTATAATGGAAGATTGTTGTTTTTCGCAATATTTTTTGAAATTTGGGCTCTTTTACTAACATTAACATTTGCGCTGAGGCATCTTTTAGGCTCATTTCTTGTCTTTAATGATTTATTCTGGGTTTTATTTTGTTTATTTGATGAAAATGAACAACAATACACACCATGGAAACATTTTTGTTTATTTTGTGTTGAGTGAGAATTTCACCTAGAACCCAAAGGGGGTGGTATTGGCCTTTTTCGTGGAAAAATGTGAAAAATTAAAATTTCTAAAAATGAAATAAATGCCTTCTATACACCTCAAACATTCACTCTATAAAAGAAGATTGTTGTTTTTCGCAATATTTTTTGAAATTTGGGCTCTTTTACTAACATTAACATTTGCGCTGAGGCATCTTTATGCTCATTTCTTGTCTTTAATGATTTATTCTGGGTTTTATTTTGTTTATTTGATGAAAATGTACAACAATACACACCATGGAAACATTTTTGTTTGATTTGGGTCGAGTGAGAATTTCACCTAGAACCCAAAGGGGGGGGGTATTGGCACTTTTCACGGAAAAATGTGAAAAATTAAAATTTCTAAAAAAGAAATAAATGCCTTCTATACACCTCAAACATTCACTCTATAATGGAAGATTGTGGTTTTTCGCAATATTTTTTTGAAATTTGGGCTCTTTTACTAACATTAACACTTGCGCTGAGGCATCTTTTAGGCTCATTTCTTGCCTTTAATGATTTATTCTGGGTTTTATTTTGTTTATTTGATGAAAATGAACTACAATACACACCATGGAAACATTTTTGTTTGATTTGTGTCGAGTGAGAATTTCACCTAGAACCCAAAGGGGGGGGTATTGGCACTTTTCACGGAAAAATGTGAAAAATTAAAATTTCTAAAAATTAAAAAAATGCCTTCTATACACCTCAAACATTCACTCTATATGGAAGATTGTGGTTTTTCGCAATATTTTTTTGAAATTTGGGCTCTTTTACTAACATTAACACTTGCGCTGAGGCATCTTTTATGCTCATTTCTTGTCTTTAATGATTTATTCTGGGTTTTATTTTGTTTATTTGATGAAAATGAACAACAATACACACCATGGAAACATTTTTGTTTGATTTGTGTTGAGTGAGAATTTCACCTAGAACCCAAAGGGGGGGGTATTGGCCTTTTTCGTGGAAAAATGTGAAAAATTAAAATTTCTAAAAATGAAATAAATGCCTTCTATACACCTCAAACATTCACTCTATAATGGAAGATTGTAGTTTTTCGCAATATTTTTTGAAATTTGGCCTCTTTTACTAACATTAACATTTGCGCTGAGGCATCTTTTATGCTCATTTCTTGTCTTTAATGATTTATTCTGGGTTTTATTTTGTTTATTTGATGAAAATGAACAACAATACACAGCATGGAAACATTTTTGTTTGATTTGTGTCGAGTGAGAATTTCACCTAGAACCGAAAGGGGGGGGTATTGGCACTTTTCACGGAAAAATGTGAAAAATTTAAATTTCTAAAAATTAAAAAAATACCTTCTATACACCTCAAACATTCACTCTATAATGGAAGATTGTTGTTTTTCGCAATATTTTTTGAAATTTGGGCTCTTTTACTTACATTAACACTTGCGCTGAGGCATCTTATATGCTCATTTCTTGTCTTTAATGATTTATTCTGGGTTTTATTTTGTTTATTTGATGAAAATGAACAACAATACACACCATGGAAACATTTTTGTTTGATTTGTGTCGAGTGAGAATTTCACCTAGAACCCAAAGGGGGGGGTATTGGCACTTTTATGGAAAAATGTGAAATATTAAAATTTCTAAAAATGAAATAAATGCCTTCTATACACCTCAAACATTCACTCTATAACGGAAGATTTTTTTTTTTCGCAATATTTTTTGAAATTTGAGCTCTTTTACTAACACTAACACTTGCGCTGAGGCATCTTTTAGGCTCATTTCTTGTCTTTAATGATTTATTCTGGGTTTTATTTTGTTTATTTGATGAAAATGAACAACAATACACACCATGGAAACATTTTTGTTTGATTTGTGTCGAGTGAGAATTTCACCTAGAACCCAAAGGGGGGGGTATTGGCACTTTTCATGGAAAAATGTGAAAAATTAAAATTTCTAAAAAAGAAATAAATGCCTTCTATACACCTCAAACATTCACTCTATAATGGAAGATTGTTGTTTTTCGCAATATTTTTTGAAATTTGGGCTCTTTTACTAACATTAACTTTTGCGCTGAGGCATCTTTTAGGCTCATTTCTTGTCTTTAATGATTTATTCTGGGTTTTATTTTGTTTATTTGATGAAAATGAACAACAATACACACCATGGAAACATTTTTGTTTGATTTGTGTTGATTGAGAATTTCACCTAGAACCCAAAGGGGGGGGTATTGGCACTTTTCATGGAAAAATGTGAAAAATTAAAATTTCTAAAAAAGAAATAAATGCCTTCTATACACCTCAAACATTCACTCTATAATGGAAGATTGTTGTTTTTCGCAATATTTTTTGAAATTTGGGCTCTTTTACTAACATTAACTTTTGCGCTGAGGCATCTTTTAGGCTCATTTCTTGTCTTTAATGATTTATTCTGGGTTTTATTTTGTTTATTTAATGAAAATGAACAAAAATTCACACCATGGAAACATTTTTGTTTGATTTGTGTCGAGTGAGAATTTCACCTGGAACCCAAAGGGGGTATTGGCATTTTCATGGAAAAATGTGAAAAATTAAAATTTCTAAAAATGAAATAAATGCCTTCTATACACCTCAAACATTCACTCTATAATGGAAGATTGTTGTTTTTCGCAATATTTTTTGAAATTTGGGCTCTTTTACTAACATTAACATTTGCGCTGAGGCATCTTTTAGGCTCATTTCTTGTCTTTAATGATTTATTCTGGGTTTTATTTTGTTTATTTGATGAAAATGAAAAACAATACACACCATGGAAACATTTTTGTTTGATTTGTGTTGAGTGAGAATTTCACCTAGAACCCAAAGGGGGTGGTATTGGCCTTTTTCGTGGAAAAATGTGAAAAATTAAAATTTCTAAAAATGAAATAAATGCCTTCTATACACCTCAAACATTCACTCTATAAAAGAAGATTGTTGTTTTTCGCAATATTTTTTGAAATTTGGGCTCTTTTACTAACATTAACATTTGCGCTGAGGCATCTTTATGCTCATTTCTTGTCTTTAATGATTTATTCTGGGTTTTATTTTGTTTATTTGATGAAAATGTACAACAATACACACCATGGAAACATTTTTGTTTGATTTGGGTCGAGTGAGAATTTCACCTAGAACCCAAACGGGGGGGTATTGGCACTTTTCACGGAAAAATGTGAAAAATTAAAATTTCTAAAAAAGAAATAAATGCCTTCTATACACCTCAAACATTCACTCTATAATGGAAGATTGTGGTTTTTCGCAATATTTTTTTGAAATTTGGGCTCTTTTACTAACATTAACACTTGCGCTGAGGCATCTTTTATGCTCATTTCTTGTCTTTAATGATTTATTCTGGGTTTTATTTTGTTTATTTGATGAAAATGAACTACAATACACACCATGGAAACATTTTTGTTTGATTTGTGTCGAGTGAGAATTTCACCTAGAACCCAAAGGGGGGGGTATTGGCACTTTTCACGGAAAAATGTGAAAAATTAAAATTTCTAAAAATTAAAAAAATGCCTTCTATACACCTCAAACATTCACTCTATAATGGAAGATTGTGGTTTTTCGCAATATTTTTTTGAAATTTGGGCTCTTTCACTAACATTAACACTTGCGCTGAGGCATCTTTTATGCTCATTTCTTGTCTTTAATGATTTATTCTGGGTTTTATTTTGTTTATTTGATGAAAATGAACAACAATACACACCATGGAAACATTTTTGTTTGATTTGTGTTGAGTGAGAATTTCACCTAGAACCCAAAGGGGGGGGTATTGGCCTATTTCGTGGAAAAATGTGAAAAATTAAAATTTCTAAAAATGAAATAAATGCCTTCTATACACCTCAAACATTCACTCTATAATGGAAGATTGTTGTTTTTCGCAATATTTTTTGAAATTTGGGCTCTTTTACTAACATAAACATTTGCGCTGAGGCATCTTTTAGGCTCATTTCTTGTCTTTAATGATTTATTCTGGGTTTTATTTTGTTTATTTGATGAAAATGAACAACAATACACGCCATGGAAACATTTTTGTTTGATTTGTGTCGAGTGAGAATTTCACCTAGAACCCAAAGGGGGGGGTATTGGCACTTTTCATGGAAAAATGTGAAAAATTAAAATTTCTAAAAATGAAATAAATGCCTTCTATACCCCTCAAACATTCACTCTATAATGGAAGATTGTTGTTTTTCGCATATTTTTTGAAATTTGGGATCTTTTACTAACATTAACATTTGCGCTGAGGCATCTTTTAGGCTCATTTCTTGTCTTTAATGATTTATTCTGGGTTTTATTTTGTTTATTTGATGAAAATGAACAACAATACACAGCATGGAAACATTTTTGTTTGAATTGTGTCGAGTGAGAATTTCACCTAGAACCCAAAGGGGGGGGTATTGGCACTTTTCATGGAAAAATGTGAAAAATTAAAATTTCTAAAAATGAAATAAATGCCTTCTATACACCTCAAACATTCACTCTATAATGGAAGATTGTTGTTTTTCGCAATATTTTTTGAAATTCTGGCTCTTTTACTAACATTAACACTTTCGCTGAGGCATCTTTTATGCTCATTTCTTGTCTTTAATGATTTATTCTGGGTTTTATTTGGTTTATTTGATGAAAATGAACAACAATACACGCCATGGAAACATTTTTGTTTGATTTGTGTCGAGTGAGAATTTCACCTAGAACCCAAAGGGGGGGGTATTGGCACTTTTCATGGAAAAATGTGAAAAATTAAAATTTCTAAAAATGAAATAAATGCCTTCTATACACCTCAAACATTCACTCTACAATGGAAGATTGTTGTTTTTCGCAATATTTTTTGAAATTTGGGCTCTTTTACTAACATTAACTTTTGCGCTGAGGCATCTTTTAGGCTCATTTCTTGTCTTTAATGATTTATTCTGGGTTTTATTTTGTTTATTTGATGAAAATGAACAAAAATTCACACCATGGAAACATTTTTGTTTGATTTGTGTCGAGTGAGAATTTCACCTGGAACCCAAAGGGGGGGATATTGGCCTTTTTCGTGGAAAAATGTGAAAAATTAAAATTTCTAAAAATGAAATAAATGCCTTCTATACACCTCAAACATTCACTCTATAATGGAAGATTGTTGTTTTTCGCAATATTTTTTGAAATTTGGGCTCTTTTACTAACATTAACATTTGCGCTGAGGCATCTTATATGCTCATTTCTTGTCGTTAATGATTTATTCTGGGTTTTATTTTGTTTATTTGATGAAAAGGAACAACAATACACAGCATGGAAACATTTTTGTATTATTTTTGTAGAGTGAGAATTTCACCTAGAACCCAAAGGGGGGGTATTGGCACTTTTCATGGAAAAATGTGAAAAATTAAAATTTCTAAAAATGAAATAAATACCTGCTATACACCTCAAACATTCACTCTATAATGGAAGATTGTTGTTTTTCGCAATATTTTTTGAAATTTGGGCTCTTTTACTAACACTAACATTTGCGCTGAGGCATCTTTTATGCTCATTTCTTGTCTTTAATGATTTATTCTGGGTTTTATTTTGTTTATTTGATGAAAATGAACAACAATACACACCATGGAAACATTTTTGTTTGATTTGTGTCGAGTGAGAATTTCACCTAGAACCCAAAGGGGGGGTATTGGCACTTTTCATGGAAAAATGTGAAAAATTAAAATTTTCAAAAATGAAAAAAATGCCTTCTATACACCTCAAACATTCACTCTATAATGGAAGATTGTTGTTTTTCGCAAAATTTTTTGAAATTTGGGCTCTTTTACTAACATTAACACTTGCGCTGAGGCATCTTATATGCTCATTTCTTGTCGTTAATGATTTATTCTGGGTTTTATTTTGTTTATTTGATGAAAAGGAACAACAATACACAGCATGGAAACATTTTTGTATTATTTTTGTAGAGTGAGAATTTCACCTAGAACCCAAAGAGGGGGGTATTGGCACTTTTCATGGAAAAATGTGAAAAATTAAAATTTCTAAAAATGAAATAAATGCCTTCTATACACCTCAAACATTCACTCTATAATGGAAGATTGTTGTTTTTCGCAATTTTTTTTGAAATTTGGGCTCTTTTACTAACATTAACACTTGCGCTGAGGCATCTTTTATGCTCATTTCTTGTCTTTAATGATTTATTCTGGGTTTTATTTTGTTTATTTGATGAAAATGAACAACAATACACACCATGGAAACATTTTTGTTTGATTTGTGTTGAGTGAGAATTTCACCTAGAACCCAAAGGGGGGGGTATTGGCCTTTTTCGTGGAAAAATGTGAAAAATTAAAATTTCTAAAAATGAAATAAATGCCTTCTATACACCTCAAACATTCACTCTATAATGGAAGATTGTTGTTTTTCGCAATTTTTTTTGAAATTTGGGCTCTTTTACTAACATTAACACTTGCGCTGAGGCATCTTTTATGCTCATTTCTTGTCTTTAATGATATATTCTGGGTTTTATTTTGTTTATTTGATGAAAATGAACAACAATACACACCATGGAAACATTTTTGTTTGATTTGTGTCGAGTGAGAATTTCACCTAGAACCCAAAGGGGGGGGTATTGGCACTTTTCATGGAAAAATGTGAAAAATTAAAATTTCTAAAAATGAAAAAAATGCCTTCTATACACCTAAAATATTCACTCTATAATGGAAGATTGTTGTTTTTCGCAATATTTTTTGAAATTTGGGCTCTTTTACTAACATTAACATTTGCGCTGAGGCATCTTTTATGCTCATTTCTTGTCTTTAATGATTTATTCTGGGTTTTATTTTGTTTATTTGATGAAAATGAACTACAATACACACCATGGAAACATTTTTGTTTGATTTGTGTCGAGTGAGAATTTCACCTAGAACCCAAAGGGGGGGGTATTGGCACTTTTCACGGAAAATTGTGAAAAATTAAAATTTCTAAAAATTAAAAAAATGCCTTCTATACACCTCAAACATTCACTCTATAATGGAAGATTGTGGTTTTTCGCAATATTTTTTTGAAATTTGGGCTCTTTTACTAACATTAACACTTGCGCTGAGGCATCTTTTATGCTCATTTCTTGTCTTTAATGATTTATTCTGGGTTTTATTTTGTTTATTTGATGAAAATGAACAACAATACACACCATGGAAACATTTTTGTTTGATTTGTGTCGAGTGAGAATTTCACCTAGAACCCAAAGGGGGGGGTATTGGCACTTTTCACGGAAAAATGTGAAAAATTAAAATTTCTAAAAATTAAAAAAATGCCTTGTATACACCTCAAACATTCACTCTATAATGGAAGATTTTATTTTTTCGCAATATTTTTCGAAATTTGGGCTCTTTTACTAACATTATATTTTGCGCTGAGGCATCTTTTAGGCTCATTTCTTGCCTTTAATGATTTATTCTGGGTTTTATTTTGTTTATTTGATGAAAATGAACAACAATACACACCATGGAAACATTTTTGTTTGATTTGTGATGAGTGAGAATTTCACCTAGAACCCAAAGGGGGGGGTATTGGCACTTTTCATGGAAAAATGTGAAAAATTAAAATTTCTAAAAATGAAATAAATGCCTTCTATACACCTCAAACATTCACTCTATAATGGAAGATTGTTGTTTTTCGCAATATTTTTTGAAATTTGGGCTCTTTTACTAACATTAACACTTGCGCTGAGGCATCTTTTATGCTCATTTCTTGTCTTTAATGATTTATTCTGGGTTTAATTTTGTTTATTTGATGAAAATGAACAACAATACACAGCATGGAAACATTTTTGTTTGATTTGTGTCGAGTGAGAATTTCACCTAGAACCCAAAGGGGGGGTATTGGCACTTTTCACGGAAAAATGTGAAAAATTAAAATTTCTAAAAAAGAAATAAATGCCTTCTATACACCTCAAACATTCACTCTATAATGGAAGATTGTGGTTTTTCGCAATATTTTTTTGAAATTTGGGCTCTTTTACTAACATTAACACTTGCGCTGAGGCATCTTTTATGCTCATTTCTTGTCTTTAATGATTTATTCTGGGTTTTATTTTGTTTATTTGATGAAAATGAACAACAATACACACCATGGAAACATTTTTGTTTGATTTGTGTCGAGTGAGAATTTCACCTAGAACCCAAAGGGGGGGGTATTGGCACTTTTCACGGAAAAATGTGAAAAATTAAAATTTCTAAAAATTAAAAAAATGCCTTCTATACACCTCAAACATTCACTCTATAATGGAAGATTGTTGTTTTTCGCAATATTTTTTGAAATTTGGGCTCTTTTACTAACATTAACACTTGCGCTGAGGCATCTTTTATGCTCATTTCTTGTCTTTAATGATATATTCTGGGTTTTATTTTGTTTATTTGATGAAAATGAACAACAATACACACCATGGAAACATTTTTGTTTGATTTGTGTCGAGTGAAAATTTCACCTAGAACCCAAAGGGGGGGCACTTTTCCTTGACACCTAGAACCCAAAGGGGGGGAACAAAGGGGGGGCAAAAGTATTGGCACTTTTCACGGAAAAATGTGAAAAATTAAAATTTCTAAAAATTAAAAAAATGCCTTCTATACACCTCAAACATTCACTCTATAATGGAAGATTTTATTTTTTCGCAATATTTTTCGAAATTTGGGCTCTTTTACTAACATTAACTTTTGCGCTGAGGCATCTTTTAGGCTCATTTCTTGCCTTTAATGATTTATTCTGGGTTTTATTTTGTTTATTTGATGAAAATGAACAACAATACACGCCATGGAAACATTTTTGTTTTTGATTTGTGTCGAGTGAGAATTTCACCTAGAACCCAAAGGGGGGGGTATTGGCACTTTTCATGGAAAAATGTGAAAAATTAAAATTTCTAAAAATGAAATAAATGCCTTCTATACACCTCAAACATTCACTCTATAATGGAAGATTGTTGTTTTTCGCATATTTTTTGAAATTTGGGCTCTTTTACTAACATTAACTTTTGCGCTGAGGCATCTTTTAGGCTCATTTCTTGCCTTTAATGATTTATTCTGGGTTTTATTTTGTTTATTTGATGAAAATGAACATCAATACACGCCATGGAAACATTTTTGTTTTTGATTTGTTTCGAGTGAGAATTTCACCTAGAACCCAAAGGGGGTGGTATTGGCCTTTTTCGTGGAAAAATGTGAAAAATTAAAATTTCTAAAAATGAAATAAATGCCTTCTATACACCTCAAACATTCACTCTATAATGGGAGATTGTTGTTTTTCGCAATATTTTTTGAAATTTGGCCTCTTTTACTAACATTAACATTTGCGCTGAGGCATCTTTTATGCTCATTTCTTGTCTTTAATGATTTATTCTGGGTTTTATTTTGTTTATTTGATGAAAATGAACAACAATACACAGCATGGAAACATTTTTGTTTGATTTGTGTCGAGTGAGAATTTCACCTAGAACCGAAAGGGGGGGGTATTGGCACTTTTCACGGAAAAATGTGAAAAATTAAAATTTCTAAAAATTAAAAAAATACCTTCTATACACCTCAAACATTTACTCTATAATGGAAGATTGTGGTTTTTCGCAATATTTTTTGAAATTTGGGCTCTTTTACTAACATTAACACTTGCGCTGAGGCATCTTATATGCTCATTTCTTGTCTTTAATGATTTATTCTGGGTTTTATTTTGTTTATTTGATGAAAATGAACAACAATACACACCATGGAAACATTTTTGTTTGATTTGTGTCGAGTGAGAATTTCACCTAGAACCCAAAGGGGGGGGGTATTGGCACTTTTATGGAAAAATGTGAAATATTAAAATTTCTAAAAATGAAATAAATGCCTTCTATACACCTCAAACATTCACTCTATAACGGAAGATTTTTGTTTTTCGCAATATTTTTTGAAATTTGAGCTCTTTTACTAACACTAACACTTGCGCTGAGGCATCTTTTATGCTCATTTCTTGTCTTTAATGATTTATTCTGGGTTTAATTTTGTTTATTTGATGAAAATGAACAACAATACACAGCATGGAAACATTTTTGTTTGATTTGTGTCGAGTGAGAATTTCACCTAGAACCCAAAGGGGGGGGTATTGGCACTTTTCATGGAAAAATGTGAAAAATTAAAATTTCTAAAAATGAAATAAATGCCTTCGATACACCTCAAACATTCACTCTATAATGGAAGATTGTTGTTTTTCGCAATATTTTTTGAAATTTGGGCTCTTTTACTAACATTAACACTTGCGCTGAGGCATCTTTTATGCTCATTTCTTGTCTTTAATGATTTATTCTGGGTTTTATTTTGTTTATTTGATGAAAATGAACAACAATACACACCATGGAAACATTTTTGTTTGAATTGTGTTGAGTGAGAATTTCACCTAGAACCCAAAGGGGGGGGTATTGGCCTTTTTCGTGGAAAAATGTGAAAAATTAAAATTTCTAAAAATGAAATAAATGCCTTCTATACACCTCAAACATTCACTCTATAATGGAAGATTGTTGTTTTTCGCAATATTTTTTGAAATTTGGGCTCTTTTACTAACATTAACATTTGCGCTGAGGCATCTTTTAGGCTCATTTCTTGTCTTTAATGATTTATTCTGGGTTTTATTTTGTTTATTTGATGAAAATGAACAACAATACACACCATGGAAACATTTTTGTTTGATTTGTGTTGAGTGAGAATTTCACCTAGAACCCAAAGGGGGGGGTATTGGCACTTTTCATGGAAAAATGTGAAAAATTAAAATTTCTAAAAATGAAATAAATGCCTTCTATACACCTCAAACATTCACTCTATAATGGAAGATTGTAGTTTTTCGCAATATTTTTTGAAATTTGGGCTCTTTTACTAACATTAACACTTGCGCTGAGGCATCTTTTATGCTCATTTCTTGTCTTTAATGATTTATTCTGGGTTTTATTTTGTTTATTTGATGAAAATGAACAACAATACACACCATGGAAACATTTTTGTTTGATTTGTGTCGAGTGAGAATTTCACCTAGAACCCAAAGGGGGGGGTATTGGCACTTTTCATGGAAAAATGTGAAAAATAAAAATTTCTAAAAATGAAATAAATGCCTTCTATACACCTCAAACATTCACTCTATAATGGAAGATTGTTGTTTTTCGCAATATTTTTTGAAATTTGGGCTCTTTTACTTACATTAAAATTTGCGCTGAGGCATCTTTATGCTCATTTCTTGTCTTTAATGATTTATTCTGGGTTTTATTTTGTTTATTTGATGAAAATGTACAACAATACACACCATGAAAAACATTTTTGTTTGATTTGGGTCGAGTGAGAATTTCACCTAGAACCCAAAGGGGGGGGTATTGGCACTTTTCACGGAAAAATGTGAAAAATTAAAATTTCTAAAAATTAAAAAAATGCCTTCTATACACCTCAAACATTCACTCTATAATGGAAGATTTTATTTTTTCGCAATATTTTTCGAAATTTGGGCTCTTTTACTAACATTAACTTTTGCGCTGAGGCATCTTTTAGGCTCATTTCTTGCCTTTAATGATTTATTCTGGGTTTTATTTTGTTTATTTGATGAAAATGAACAACAATACACACCATGGAAACATTTTTGTTTGATTTGTGTCGAGTGAGAATTTCACCTAGAACCCAAAGGGGGGGGTATTGGCACTTTTCATGGAAAAATGTGAAAAATTAAAATTTCTAAAAAAGAAATAAATGCCTTCTATACACCTCAAACATTCACTCTATAATGGAAGATTGTTGTTTTTCGCAATATTTTTTGAAATTTGGGCTCTTTTACTAACATTAACTTTTGCGCTGAGGCATCTTTTAGGCTCATTTCTTGTCTTTAATGATTTATTCTGGGTTTTATTTTGTTTATTTGATGAAAATGAACAACAATACACACCATGGAAACATTTTTGTTTGATTTGTGTTGATTGAGAATTTCACCTAGAACCCAAAGGGGGGGGTATTGGCACTTTTCATGGAAAAATGTGAAAAATTAAAATTTCTAAAAAAGAAATAAATGCCTTCTATACACCTCAAACATTCACTCTATAATGGAAGATTGTTGTTTTTCGCAATATTTTTTGAAATTTGGGCTCTTTTACTAACATTAACTTTTGCGCTGAGGCATCTTTTAGGCTCATTTCTTGTCTTTAATGATTTATTCTGGGTTTTATTTTGTTTATTTAATGAAAATGAACAAAAATTCACACCATGGAAACATTTTTGTTTGATTTGTGTCGAGTGAGAATTTCACCTGGAACCCAAAGGGGGTATTGGCATTTTCATGGAAAAATGTGAAAAATTAAAATTTCTAAAAATGAAATAAATGCCTTCTATACACCTCAAACATTCACTCTATAATGGAAGATTGTTGTTTTTCGCAATATTTTTTGAAATTTGGGCTCTTTTACTAACATTAACATTTGCGCTGAGGCATCTTTTAGGCTCATTTCTTGTCTTTAATGATTTATTCTGGGTTTTATTTTGTTTATTTGATGAAAATGAACAACAATACACACCATGGAAACATTTTTGTTTATTTTGTGTTCAGTGAGAATTTCACCTAGAACCCAAAGGGGGTGGTATTGGCCTTTTTCGTGGAAAAATGTGAAAAATTAAAATTTCTAAAAATGAAATAAATGCCTTCTATACACCTCAAACATTCACTCTATAAAAGAAGATTGTTGTTTTTCGCAATATTTTTTGAAATTTGGGCTCTTTTACTAACATTAACATTTGCGCTGAGGCATCTTTATGCTCATTTCTTGTCTTTAATGATTTATTCTGGGTTTTATTTTGTTTATTTGATGAAAATGTACAACAATACACACCATGGAAACATTTTTGTTTGATTTGGGTCGAGTGAGAATTTCACCTAGAAATCAAAGGGGGGGGTATTGGCACTTTTCACGGAAAAATGTGAAAAATTAAAATTTCTAAAAAAGAAATAAATGCCTTCTATACACCTCAAACATTCACTCTATAATGGAAGATTGTGGTTTTTCGCAATATTTTTTTGAAATTTGGGCTCTTTTACTAACATTAACACTTGCGCTGAGGCATCTTTTATGCTCATTTCTTGTCTTTAATGATTTATTCTGGGTTTTATTTTGTTTATTTGATGAAAATGAACAACAATACACACCATGGAAACATTTTTGTTTGATTTGTGTCGAGTGAGAATTTCACCTAGAACCCAAAGGGGGGGGTATTGGCACTTTTCACGGAAAAATGTGAAAAATTAAAATTTCTAAAAATTAAAAAAATGCCTTCTATACACCTCAAACATTCACTCTATAATGGAAGATTGTTGTTTTTCGCAATATTTTTTGAAATTTGGGCTCTTTTACTAATATTAACACTTGCGCTGAGGCATCTTTTATGCTCATTTCTTGTCTTTAATGATATATTCTGGGTTTTATTTTGTTTATTTGATGAAAATGAACAACAATACACACCATGGAAACATTTTTGTTTGATTTGTGTCGAGTGAGAATTTCACCTAGAACCCAAAGGGGGGGCACTTTTCCTTGACACCTAGAACCCAAAGGGGGGGAACAAAGGGGGGGCAAAAGTATTGGCACTTTTCACGGAAAAATGTGAAAAATTAAAATTTCTAAAAATTAAAAAAATGCCTTCTATACACCTCAAACATTCACTCTATAATGGAAGATTTTATTTTTTCGCAATATTTTTCGAAATTTGGGCTCTTTTACTAACATTAACTTTTGCGCTGAGGCATCTTTTAGGCTCATTTCTTGCCTTTAATGATTTATTCTGGGTTTTATTTTGTTTATTTGATGAAAATGAACAACAATACACGCCATGGAAACATTTTTGTTTTTGATTTGTGTCGAGTGAGAATTTCACCTAGAACGCAAAGGGGGGGGTATTGGCACTTTTCATGGAAAAATGTGAAAAATTAAAATTTCTAAAAATTAAAAAAATGCCTTCTATACACCTCAAACATTCACTCTATAATGGAAGATTGTTGTTTTTCGCAATATTTTTTGAAATTTGGGCTCTTTTACTAACATTAACACTTGCGCTGAGGCATCTTTTATGCTCATTTCTTGTCTTTAATGATTTATTCTGGGTTTTATTTTGTTTATTTGATGAAAATGAACAACAATACACACCATGGAAACATTTTTGTTTGATTTGTGTCGAGTGAGAATTTCACCTAGAACCCAAAGGGGGGTATTGGCACTTTTCACGGAAAAATGTGAAAAATTAAAATTTCTAAAAATTAAAAAAATGCCTTCTATACACCTCAAACATTCACTCTATAATGGAAGATTGTTGTTTTTCGCAATATTTTTTGAAATTTTGGCTCTTTTACTAACATTAACATTTGCGCTGAGGCATCTTTTAGGCTCATTTCTTGTCTTTAATGATTTATTCTGGGTTTTATTTTGTTTATTTGATGAAAATGAACAACAATACACACCATGGAAACATTTTTGTTTGATTTGTGTTGAGTGAGAATTTCACCTAGAACCCAAAGGGGGGGGTATTGGCACTCTTCATGGAAACATGTGAAAAATTAAAATTTCTAAAAATGAAATAAATGCCTTCTATACACCTCAAACATTCACTCTATAATGGAAGATTGTTGTTTTTCGTAATATTTTTTGAAATTTGGGCTCTTTTACTAACATTAATACTTGCGCTGAGGCATCTTTTATGCTCATTTCTTGTCTTTAATGATTTATTCTGGGTTTTATTTTGTTTATTTGTTGAAAATGAACAACAATACACACCATGGAAACATTTTTGTTTGATTTGTGTCGAGTGAGAATTTAACCTAGAACCCAAAGGGGGGGGTATTGGCACTTTTCATGGAAAAATGTGAAAAATTAAAATTTTCAAAAATGAAAAAAATGCCTTCTATACACCTCAAACATTCACTCTATAATGGAAGATTGTTGTTTTTCGCAATATTTTTTGAAATTTGGGCTCTTTTACTAACATTAACACTTGCGCTGAGGCATCTTTATGCTCATTTCTTGTCTTCAATGATTTATTCTGGGTTTTATTTTGTTTATTTGATGAAAATGTACAACAATACACACCATGGAAACATTTTTGTTTGATTTGTGTCGAGTGAGAATTTCACCTAGAACCCAAAGGGGGGGGTATTGGCACTTTTCACGGAAAAATGTGAAAAATTAAAATTTCTAAAAATTAAAAAAATGCCTTGTATACACCTCAAACATTCACTCTATAATGGAAGATTTTATTTTTTCGCAATATTTTTCGAAATTTGGGCTCTTTTACTAACATTATATTTTGCGCTGAGGCATCTTTTAGGCTCATTTCTTGCCTTTAATGATTTATTCTGGGTTTTATTTTGTTTATTTGATGAAAATGAACAACAATACACACCATGGCAACATTTTTGTTTGATTTGTGTTGATTGAGAATTTCACCTAGAACCCAAAGGGGGGGGTATTGGCACTTTTCATGGAAAAATGTGAAAAATTAAAATTTCTAAAAAAGAAATAAATGCCTTCTATACACCTCAAACATTCACTCTATAATGGAAGATTGTTGTTTTTCGCAATATTTTTTGAAATTTGGGCTCTTTTACTAACATTAACTTTTGCGCTGAGGCATCTTTTAGGCTCATTTCTTGTCTTTAATGATTTATTCTGGGTTTTATTTTGTTTATTTAATGAAAATGAACAAAAATTCACACCATGGAAACATTTTTGTTTGATTTGTGTCGAGTGAGAATTTCACCTGGAACCCAAAGGGGGTATTGGCATTTTCATGGAAAAATGTGAAAAATTAAAATTTCTAAAAATGAAATAAATGCCTTCTATACACCTCAAACATTCACTCTATAATGGAAGATTGTTGTTTTTCGCAATATTTTTTGAAATTTGGGCTCTTTTACTAACATTAACATTTGCGCTGAGGCATCTTTTAGGCTCATTTCTTGTCTTTAATGATTTATTCTGGGTTTTATTTTGTTTATTTGATGAAAATGAACAACAATACACACCATGGAAACATTTTTGTTTATTTTGTGTTGAGTGAGAATTTCACCTAGAACCCAAAGGGGGTGGTATTGGCCTTTTTCGTGGAAAAATGTGAAAAATTAAAATTTCTAAAAATGAAATAAATGCCTTCTATACACCTCAAACATTCACTCTATAAAAGAAGATTGTTGTTTTTCGCAATATTTTTTGAAATTTGGGCTCTTTTACTAACATTAACATTTGCGCTGAGGCATCTTTATGCTCATTTCTTGTCTTTAATGATTTATTCTGGGTTTTATTTTGTTTATTTGATGAAAATGTACAACAATACACACCATGGAAACATTTTTGTTTGATTTGGGTCGAGTGAGAATTTCACCTAGAACCCAAAGGGGGGGGGTATTGGCACTTTTCACGGAAAAATGTGAAAAATTAAAATTTCTAAAAAGAAATAAATGCCTTCTATACACCTCAAACATTCACTCTATAATGGAAGATTGTGGTTTTCGCAATATTTTTTTGAAATTTGGGCTCTTTTACTAACATTAACACTTGCGCTGAGGCATCTTTTAGGCTCATTTCTTGCCTTTAATGATTTATTCTGGGTTTTATTTTGTTTATTTGATGAAAATGAACTACAATACACACCATGGAAACATTTTTGTTTGATTTGTGTCGAGTGAGAATTTCACCTAGAACCCAAAGGGGGGGGTATTGGCACTTTTCACGGAAAAATGTGAAAAATTAAAATTTCTAAAATTAAAAAAATGCCTTCTATACACCTCAAACATTCACTCTATATGGAAGATTGTGGTTTTTCGCAATATTTTTTTGAAATTTGGGCTCTTTTACTAACATTAACACTTGCGCTGAGGCATCTTTTATGCTCATTTCTTGTCTTTAATGATTTATTCTGGGTTTTATTTTGTTTATTTGATGAAAATGAACAACAATACACACCATGGAAACATTTTTGTTTGATTTTGTGTTGAGTGAGAATTTCACCTAGAACCCAAAGGGGGGGGTATTGGCCTTTTTCGTGGAAAAATGTGAAAAATTAAAATTTCTAAAAATGAAATAAATGCCTTCTATACACCTCAAACATTCACTCTATAATGGAAGATTGTAGTTTTTCGCAATATTTTTTGAAATTTGGCCTCTTTTACTAACATTAACATTTGCGCTGAGGCATCTTTTATGCTCATTTCTTGTCTTTAATGATTTATTCTGGGTTTTATTTTGTTTATTTGATGAAAATGAACAACAATACACAGCATGGAAACATTTTTGTTTGATTTGTGTCGAGTGAGAATTTCACCTAGAACCGAAAGGGGGGGGTATTGGCACTTTTCACGGAAAAATGTGAAAAATTTAAATTTCTAAAAATTAAAAAAATACCTTCTATACACCTCAAACATTCACTCTATAATGGAAGATTGTTGTTTTTCGCAATATTTTTTGAAATTTGGGCTCTTTTACTTACATTAACACTTGCGCTGAGGCATCTTATATGCTCATTTCTTGTCTTTAATGATTTATTCTGGGTTTTATTTTGTTTATTTGATGAAAATGAACAACAATACACACCATGGAAACATTTTTGTTTGATTTGTGTCGAGTGAGAATTTCACCTAGAACCCAAAGGGGGGGGTATTGGCACTTTTATGGAAAAATGTGAAATATTAAAATTTCTAAAAATGAAATAAATGCCTTCTATACACCTCAAACATTCACTCTATAACGGAAGATTTTTTTTTTTCGCAATATTTTTTGAAATTTGAGCTCTTTTACTAACACTAACACTTGCGCTGAGGCATCTTTTAGGCTCATTTCTTGTCTTTAATGATTTATTCTGGGTTTTATTTTGTTTATTTGATGAAAATGAACAACAATACACACCATGGAAACATTTTTGTTTGATTTGTGTCGAGTGAGAATTTCACCTAGAACCCAAAGGGGGGGGTATTGGCACTTTTCATGGAAAAATGTGAAAAATTAAAATTTCTAAAAAAGAAATAAATGCCTTCTATACACCTCAAACATTCACTCTATAATGGAAGATTGTTGTTTTTCGCAATATTTTTTGAAATTTGGGCTCTTTTACTAACATTAACTTTTGCGCTGAGGCATCTTTTAGGCTCATTTCTTGTCTTTAATGATTTATTCTGGGTTTTATTTTGTTTATTTGATGAAAATGAACAACAATACACACCATGGAAACATTTTTGTTTGATTTGTGTTGATTGAGAATTTCACCTAGAACCCAAAGGGGGGGGTATTGGCACTTTTCATGGAAAAATGTGAAAAATTAAAATTTCTAAAAAAGAAATAAATGCCTTCTATACACCTCAAACATTCACTCTATAATGGAAGATTGTTGTTTTTCGCAATATTTTTTGAAATTTGGGCTCTTTTACTAACATTAACTTTTGCGCTGAGGCATCTTTTAGGCTCATTTCTTGTCTTTAATGATTTATTCTGGGTTTTATTTTGTTTATTTAATGAAAATGAACAAAAATTCACACCATGGAAACATTTTTGTTTGATTTGTGTCGAGTGAGAATTTCACCTGGAACCCAAAGGGGGTATTGGCATTTTCATGGAAAAATGTGAAAAATTAAAATTTCTAAAAATGAAATAAATGCCTTCTATACACCTCAAACATTCACTCTATAATGGAAGATTGTTGTTTTTCGCAATATTTTTTGAAATTTGGGCTCTTTTACTAACATTAACATTTGCGCTGAGGCATCTTTTAGGCTCATTTCTTGTCTTTAATGATTTATTCTGGGTTTTATTTTGTTTATTTGATGAAAATGAAAAACAATACACACCATGGAAACATTTTTGTTTGATTTGTGTTGAGTGAGAATTTCACCTAGAACCCAAAGGGGGTGGTATTGGCCTTTTTCGTGGAAAAATGTGAAAAATTAAAATTTCTAAAAATGAAATAAATGCCTTCTATACACCTCAAACATTCACTCTATAAAAGAAGATTGTTGTTTTTCGCAATATTTTTTGAAATTTGGGCTCTTTTACTAACATTAACATTTGCGCTGAGGCATCTTTATGCTCATTTCTTGTCTTTAATGATTTATTCTGGGTTTTATTTTGTTTATTTGATGAAAATGTACAACAATACACACCATGGAAACATTTTTGTTTGATTTGGGTCGAGTGAGAATTTCACCTAGAACCCAAACGGGGGGGTATTGGCACTTTTCACGGAAAAATGTGAAAAATTAAAATTTCTAAAAAAGAAATAAATGCCTTCTATACACCTCAAACATTCACTCTATAATGGAAGATTGTGGTTTTTCGCAATATTTTTTTGAAATTTGGGCTCTTTTACTAACATTAACACTTGCGCTGAGGCATCTTTTATGCTCATTTCTTGTCTTTAATGATTTATTCTGGGTTTTATTTTGTTTATTTGATGAAAATGAACTACAATACACACCATGGAAACATTTTTGTTTGATTTGTGTCGAGTGAGAATTTCACCTAGAACCCAAAGGGGGGGGTATTGGCACTTTTCACGGAAAAATGTGAAAAATTAAAATTTCTAAAAATTAAAAAAATGCCTTCTATACACCTCAAACATTCACTCTATAATGGAAGATTGTGGTTTTTCGCAATATTTTTTTGAAATTTGGGCTCTTTCACTAACATTAACACTTGCGCTGAGGCATCTTTTATGCTCATTTCTTGTCTTTAATGATTTATTCTGGGTTTTATTTTGTTTATTTGATGAAAATGAACAACAATACACACCATGGAAACATTTTTGTTTGATTTGTGTTGAGTGAGAATTTCACCTAGAACCCAAAGGGGGGGGTATTGGCCTATTTCGTGGAAAAATGTGAAAAATTAAAATTTCTAAAAATGAAATAAATGCCTTCTATACACCTCAAACATTCACTCTATAATGGAAGATTGTTGTTTTTCGCAATATTTTTTGAAATTTGGGCTCTTTTACTAACATAAACATTTGCGCTGAGGCATCTTTTAGGCTCATTTCTTGTCTTTAATGATTTATTCTGGGTTTTATTTTGTTTATTTGATGAAAATGAACAACAATACACGCCATGGAAACATTTTTGTTTGATTTGTGTCGAGTGAGAATTTCACCTAGAACCCAAAGGGGGGGGTATTGGCACTTTTCATGGAAAAATGTGAAAAATTAAAATTTCTAAAAATGAAATAAATGCCTTCTATACCCCTCAAACATTCACTCTATAATGGAAGATTGTTGTTTTTCGCATATTTTTTGAAATTTGGGATCTTTTACTAACATTAACATTTGCGCTGAGGCATCTTTTAGGCTCATTTCTTGTCTTTAATGATTTATTCTGGGTTTTATTTTGTTTATTTGATGAAAATGAACAACAATACACAGCATGGAAACATTTTTGTTTGAATTGTGTCGAGTGAGAATTTCACCTAGAACCCAAAGGGGGGGGTATTGGCACTTTTCATGGAAAAATGTGAAAAATTAAAATTTCTAAAAATGAAATAAATGCCTTCTATACACCTCAAACATTCACTCTATAATGGAAGATTGTTGTTTTTCGCAATATTTTTTGAAATTCTGGCTCTTTTACTAACATTAACACTTTCGCTGAGGCATCTTTTATGCTCATTTCTTGTCTTTAATGATTTATTCTGGGTTTTATTTGGTTTATTTGATGAAAATGAACAACAATACACGCCATGGAAACATTTTTGTTTGATTTGTGTCGAGTGAGAATTTCACCTAGAACCCAAAGGGGGGGGTATTGGCACTTTTCATGGAAAAATGTGAAAAATTAAAATTTCTAAAAATGAAATAAATGCCTTCTATACACCTCAAACATTCACTCTACAATGGAAGATTGTTGTTTTTCGCAATATTTTTTGAAATTTGGGCTCTTTTACTAACATTAACTTTTGCGCTGAGGCATCTTTTAGGCTCATTTCTTGTCTTTAATGATTTATTCTGGGTTTTATTTTGTTTATTTGATGAAAATGAACAAAAATTCACACCATGGAAACATTTTTGTTTGATTTGTGTCGAGTGAGAATTTCACCTGGAACCCAAAGGGGGGGATATTGGCCTTTTTCGTGGAAAAATGTGAAAAATTAAAATTTCTAAAAATGAAATAAATGCCTTCTATACACCTCAAACATTCACTCTATAATGGAAGATTGTTGTTTTTCGCAATATTTTTTGAAATTTGGGCTCTTTTACTAACATTAACATTTGCGCTGAGGCATCTTATATGCTCATTTCTTGTCGTTAATGATTTATTCTGGGTTTTATTTTGTTTATTTGATGAAAAGGAACAACAATACACAGCATGGAAACATTTTTGTATTATTTTTGTTGAGTGAGAATTTCACCTAGAACCCAAAGGGGGGGTATTGGCACTTTTCATGGAAAAATGTGAAAAATTAAAATTTCTAAAAATGAAATAAATACCTGCTATACACCTCAAACATTCACTCTATAATGGAAGATTGTTGTTTTTCGCAATATTTTTTGAAATTTGGGCTCTTTTACTAACACTAACATTTGCGCTGAGGCATCTTTTATGCTCATTTCTTGTCTTTAATGATTTATTCTGGGTTTTATTTTGTTTATTTGATGAAAATGAACAACAATACACACCATGGAAACATTTTTGTTTGATTTGTGTCGAGTGAGAATTTCACCTAGAACCCAAAGGGGGGGTATTGGCACTTTTCATGGAAAAATGTGAAAAATTAAAATTTTCAAAAATGAAAAAAATGCCTTCTATACACCTCAAACATTCACTCTATAATGGAAGATTGTTGTTTTTCGCAAAATTTTTTGAAATTTGGGCTCTTTTACTAACATTAACACTTGCGCTGAGGCATCTTATATGCTCATTTCTTGTCGTTAATGATTTATTCTGGGTTTTATTTTGTTTATTTGATGAAAAGGAACAACAATACACAGCATGGAAACATTTTTGTATTATTTTTGTAGAGTGAGAATTTCACCTAGAACCCAAAGAGGGGGGTATTGGCACTTTTCATGGAAAAATGTGAAAAATTAAAATTTCTAAAAATGAAATAAATGCCTTCTATACACCTCAAACATTCACTCTATAATGGAAGATTGTTGTTTTTCGCAATTTTTTTTGAAATTTGGGCTCTTTTACTAACATTAACACTTGCGCTGAGGCATCTTTTATGCTCATTTCTTGTCTTTAATGATTTATTCTGGGTTTTATTTTGTTTATTTGATGAAAATGAACAACAATACACACCATGGAAACATTTTTGTTTGATTTGTGTTGAGTGAGAATTTCACCTAGAACCCAAAGGGGGGGGTATTGGCCTTTTTCGTGGAAAAATGTGAAAAATTAAAATTTCTAAAAATGAAATAAATGCCTTCTATACACCTCAAACATTCACTCTATAATGGAAGATTGTTGTTTTTCGCAATTTTTTTTGAAATTTGGGCTCTTTTACTAACATTAACACTTGCGCTGAGGCATCTTTTATGCTCATTTCTTGTCTTTAATGATATATTCTGGGTTTTATTTTGTTTATTTGATGAAAATGAACAACAATACACACCATGGAAACATTTTTGTTTGATTTGTGTCGAGTGAGAATTTCACCTAGAACCCAAAGGGGGGGGTATTGGCACTTTTCATGGAAAAATGTGAAAAATTAAAATTTCTAAAAATGAAAAAAATGCCTTCTATACACCTAAAATATTCACTCTATAATGGAAGATTGTTGTTTTTCGCAATATTTTTTGAAATTTGGGCTCTTTTACTAACATTAACATTTGCGCTGAGGCATCTTTTATGCTCATTTCTTGTCTTTAATGATTTATTCTGGGTTTTATTTTGTTTATTTGATGAAAATGAACTACAATACACACCATGGAAACATTTTTGTTTGATTTGTGTCGAGTGAGAATTTCACCTAGAACCCAAAGGGGGGGGTATTGGCACTTTTCACGGAAAAATGTGAAAAATTAAAATTTCTAAAAATTAAAAAAATGCCTTCTATACACCTCAAACATTCACTCTATAATGGAAGATTGTGGTTTTTCGCAATATTTTTTTGAAATTTGGGCTCTTTTACTAACATTAACACTTGCGCTGAGGCATCTTTTATGCTCATTTCTTGTCTTTAATGATTTATTCTGGGTTTTATTTTGTTTATTTGATGAAAATGAACAACAATACACACCATGGAAACATTTTTGTTTGATTTGTGTCGAGTGAGAATTTCACCTAGAACCCAAAGGGGGGGGTATTGGCACTTTTCACGGAAAAATGTGAAAAATTAAAATTTCTAAAAATTAAAAAAATGCCTTGTATACACCTCAAACATTCACTCTATAATGGAAGATTTTATTTTTTCGCAATATTTTTCGAAATTTGGGCTCTTTTACTAACATTATATTTTGCGCTGAGGCATCTTTTAGGCTCATTTCTTGCCTTTAATGATTTATTCTGGGTTTTATTTTGTTTATTTGATGAAAATGAACAACAATACACACCATGGAAACATTTTTGTTTGATTTGTGATGAGTGAGAATTTCACCTAGAACCCAAAGGGGGGGGTATTGGCACTTTTCATGGAAAAATGTGAAAAATTAAAATTTCTAAAAATGAAATAAATGCCTTCTATACACCTCAAACATTCACTCTATAATGGAAGATTGTTGTTTTTCGCAATATTTTTTGAAATTTGGGCTCTTTTACTAACATTAACACTTGCGCTGAGGCATCTTTTATGCTCATTTCTTGTCTTTAATGATTTATTCTGGGTTTAATTTTGTTTATTTGATGAAAATGAACAACAATACACAGCATGGAAACATTCTTGTTTGATTTGTGTCGAGTGAGAATTTCACCTAGAACCCAAAGGGGGGGTATTGGCACTTTTCACGGAAAAATGTGAAAAATTAAAATTTCTAAAAAAGAAATAAATGCCTTCTATACACCTCAAACATTCACTCTATAATGGAAGATTGTGGTTTTTCGCAATATTTTTTTGAAATTTGGGCTCTTTTACTAACATTAACACTTGCGCTGAGGCATCTTTTATGCTCATTTCTTGTCTTTAATGATTTATTCTGGGTTTTATTTTGTTTATTTGATGAAAATGAACAACAATACACACCATGGAAACATTTTTGTTTGATTTGTGTCGAGTGAGAATTTCACCTAGAACCCAAAGGGGGGGGTATTGGCACTTTTCACGGAAAAATGTGAAAAATTAAAATTTCTAAAAATTAAAAAAATGCCTTCTATACACCTCAAACATTCACTCTATAATGGAAGATTGTTGTTTTTCGCAATATTTTTTGAAATTTGGGCTCTTTTACTAACATTAACACTTGCGCTGAGGCATCTTTTATGCTCATTTCTTGTCTTTAATGATATATTCTGGGTTTTATTTTGTTTATTTGATGAAAATGAACAACAATACACACCATGGAAACATTTTTGTTTGATTTGTGTCGAGTGAAAATTTCACCTAGAACCCAAAGGGGGGGCACTTTTCCTTGACACCTAGAACCCAAAGGGGGGGAACAAAGGGGGGGCAAAAGTATTGGCACTTTTCACGGAAAAATGTGAAAAATTAAAATTTCTAAAAATTAAAAAAATGCCTTCTATACACCTCAAACATTCACTCTATAATGGAAGATTTTATTTTTTCGCAATATTTTTCGAAATTTGGGCTCTTTTACTAACATTAACTTTTGCGCTGAGGCATCTTTTAGGCTCATTTCTTGCCTTTAATGATTTATTCTGGGTTTTATTTTGTTTATTTGATGAAAATGAACAACAATACACGCCATGGAAACATTTTTGTTTTTGATTTGTGTCGAGTGAGAATTTCACCTAGAACCCAAAGGGGGGGGTATTGGCACTTTTCATGGAAAAATGTGAAAAATTAAAATTTCTAAAAATGAAATAAATGCCTTCTATACACCTCAAACATTCACTCTATAATGGAAGATTGTTGTTTTTCGCATATTTTTTGAAATTTGGGCTCTTTTACTAACATTAACTTTTGCGCTGAGGCATCTTTTAGGCTCATTTCTTGCCTTTAATGATTTATTCTGGGTTTTATTTTGTTTATTTGATGAAAATGAACATCAATACACGCCATGGAAACATTTTTGTTTTTGATTTGTTTCGAGTGAGAATTTCACCTAGAACCCAAAGGGGGTGGTATTGGCCTTTTTCGTGGAAAAATGTGAAAAATTAAAATTTCTAAAAATGAAATAAATGCCTTCTATACACCTCAAACATTCACTCTATAATGGGAGATTGTTGTTTTTCGCAATATTTTTTGAAATTTGGCCTCTTTTACTAACATTAACATTTGCGCTGAGGCATCTTTTATGCTCATTTCTTGTCTTTAATGATTTATTCTGGGTTTTATTTTGTTTATTTGATGAAAATGAACAACAATACACAGCATGGAAACATTTTTGTTTGATTTGTGTCGAGTGAGAATTTCACCTAGAACCGAAAGGGGGGGGTATTGGCACTTTTCACGGAAAAATGTGAAAAATTAAAATTTCTAAAAATTAAAAAAATACCTTCTATACACCTCAAACATTTACTCTATAATGGAAGATTGTGGTTTTTCGCAATATTTTTTGAAATTTGGGCTCTTTTACTAACATTAACACTTGCGCTGAGGCATCTTATATGCTCATTTCTTGTCTTTAATGATTTATTCTGGGTTTTATTTTGTTTATTTGATGAAAATGAACAACAATACACACCATGGAAACATTTTTGTTTGATTTGTGTCGAGTGAGAATTTCACCTAGAACCCAAAGGGGGGGGGTATTGGCACTTTTATGGAAAAATGTGAAATATTAAAATTTCTAAAAATGAAATAAATGCCTTCTATACACCTCAAACATTCACTCTATAACGGAAGATTTTTGTTTTTCGCAATATTTTTTGAAATTTGAGCTCTTTTACTAACTCTAACACTTGCGCTGAGGCATCTTTTATGCTCATTTCTTGTCTTTAATGATTTATTCTGGGTTTAATTTTGTTTATTTGATGAAAATGAACAACAATACACAGCATGGAAACATTTTTGTTTGATTTGTGTCGAGTGAGAATTTCACCTAGAACCCAAAGGGGGGGGTATTGGCACTTTTCATGGAAAAATGTGAAAAATTAAAATTTCTAAAAATGAAATAAATGCCTTCGATACACCTCAAACATTCACTCTATAATGGAAGATTGTTGTTTTTCGCAATATTTTTTGAAATTTGGGCTCTTTTACTAACATTAACACTTGCGCTGAGGCATCTTTTATGCTCATTTCTTGTCTTTAATGATTTATTCTGGGTTTTATTTTGTTTATTTGATGAAAATGAACAACAATACACACCATGGAAACATTTTTGTTTGAATTGTGTTGAGTGAGAATTTCACCTAGAACCCAAAGGGGGGGTATTGGCCTTTTTCGTGGAAAAATGTGAAAAATTAAAATTTCTAAAAATGAAATAAATGCCTTCTATACACCTCAAACATTCACTCTATAATGGAAGATTGTTGTTTTTCGCAATATTTTTTGAAATTTGGGCTCTTTTACTAACATTAACATTTGCGCTGAGGCATCTTTTAGGCTCATTTCTTGTCTTTAATGATTTATTCTGGGTTTTATTTTGTTTATTTGATGAAAATGAACAACAATACACACCATGGAAACATTTTTGTTTGATTTGTGTTGAGTGAGAATTTCACCTAGAACCCAAAGGGGGGGGTATTGGCACTTTTCATGGAAAAATGTGAAAAATTAAAATTTCTAAAAATGAAATAAATGCCTTCTATACACCTCAAACATTCACTCTATAATGGAAGATTGTAGTTTTTCGCAATATTTTTTGAAATTTGGGCTCTTTTACTAACATTAACACTTGCGCTGAGGCATCTTTTATGCTCATTTCTTGTCTTTAATGATTTATTCTGGGTTTTATTTTGTTTATTTGATGAAAATGAACAACAATACACACCATGGAAACATTTTTGTTTGATTTGTGTCGAGTGAGAATTTCACCTAGAACCCAAAGGGGGGGGTATTGGCACTTTTCATGGAAAAATGTGAAAAATAAAAATTTCTAAAAATGAAATAAATGCCTTCTATACACCTCAAACATTCACTCTATAATGGAAGATTGTTGTTTTTCGCAATATTTTTTGAAATTTGGGCTCTTTTACTTACATTAAAATTTGCGCTGAGGCATCTTTATGCTCATTTCTTGTCTTTAATGATTTATTCTGGGTTTTATTTTGTTTATTTGATGAAAATGTACAACAATACACACCATGAAAAACATTTTTGTTTGATTTGGGTCGAGTGAGAATTTCACCTAGAACCCAAAGGGGGGGGTATTGGCACTTTTCACGGAAAAATGTGAAAAATTAAAATTTCTAAAAATTAAAAAAATGCCTTCTATACACCTCAAACATTCACTCTATAATGGAAGATTTTATTTTTTCGCAATATTTTTCGAAATTTGGGCTCTTTTACTAACATTAACTTTTGCGCTGAGGCATCTTTTAGGCTCATTTCTTGCCTTTAATGATTTATTCTGGGTTTTATTTTGTTTATTTGATGAAAATGAACAACAATACACACCATGGAAACATTTTTGTTTGATTTGTGTCGAGTGAGAATTTCACCTAGAACCCAAAGGGGGGGGTATTGGCACTTTTCATGGAAAAATGTGAAAAATTAAAATTTCTAAAAAAGAAATAAATGCCTTCTATACACCTCAAACATTCACTCTATAATGGAAGATTGTTGTTTTTCGCAATATTTTTTGAAATTTGGGCTCTTTTACTAACATTAACTTTTGCGCTGAGGCATCTTTTAGGCTCATTTCTTGTCTTTAATGATTTATTCTGGGTTTTATTTTGTTTATTTGATGAAAATGAACAACAATACACACCATGGAAACATTTTTGTTTGATTTGTGTTGATTGAGAATTTCACCTAGAACCCAAAGGGGGGGGTATTGGCACTTTTCATGGAAAAATGTGAAAAATTAAAATTTCTAAAAAAGAAATAAATGCCTTCTATACACCTCAAACATTCACTCTATAATGGAAGATTGTTGTTTTTCGCAATATTTTTTGAAATTTGGGCTCTTTTACTAACATTAACTTTTGCGCTGAGGCATCTTTTAGGCTCATTTCTTGTCTTTAATGATTTATTCTGGGTTTTATTTTGTTTATTTAATGAAAATGAACAAAAATTCACACCATGGAAACATTTTTGTTTGATTTGTGTCGAGTGAGAATTTCACCTGGAACCCAAAGGGGGTATTGGCATTTTCATGGAAAAATGTGAAAAATTAAAATTTCTAAAAATGAAATAAATGCCTTCTATACACCTCAAACATTCACTCTATAATGGAAGATTGTTGTTTTTCGCAATATTTTTTGAAATTTGGGCTCTTTTACTAACATTAACATTTGCGCTGAGGCATCTTTTAGGCTCATTTCTTGTCTTTAATGATTTATTCTGGGTTTTATTTTGTTTATTTGATGAAAATGAACAACAATACACACCATGGAAACATTTTTGTTTATTTTGTGTTGAGTGAGAATTTCACCTAGAACCCAAAGGGGGTGGTATTGGCCTTTTTCGTGGAAAAATGTGAAAAATTAAAATTTCTAAAAATGAAATAAATGCCTTCTATACACCTCAAACATTCACTCTATAAAAGAAGATTGTTGTTTTTCGCAATATTTTTTGAAATTTGGGCTCTTTTACTAACATTAACATTTGCGCTGAGGCATCTTTATGCTCATTTCTTGTCTTTAATGATTTATTCTGGGTTTTATTTTGTTTATTTGATGAAAATGTACAACAATACACACCATGGAAACATTTTTGTTTGATTTGGGTCGAGTGAGAATTTCACCTAGAAATCAAAGGGGGGGGTATTGGCACTTTTCACGGAAAAATGTGAAAAATTAAAATTTCTAAAAAAGAAATAAATGCCTTCTATACACCTCAAACATTCACTCTATAATGGAAGATTGTGGTTTTTCGCAATATTTTTTTGAAATTTGGGCTCTTTTACTAACATTAACACTTGCGCTGAGGCATCTTTTATGCTCATTTCTTGTCTTTAATGATTTATTCTGGGTTTTATTTTGTTTATTTGATGAAAATGAACAACAATACACACCATGGAAACATTTTTGTTTGATTTGTGTCGAGTGAGAATTTCACCTAGAACCCAAAGGGGGGGGTATTGGCACTTTTCACGGAAAAATGTGAAAAATTAAAATTTCTAAAAATTAAAAAAATGCCTTCTATACACCTCAAACATTCACTCTATAATGGAAGATTGTTGTTTTTCGCAATATTTTTTGAAATTTGGGCTCTTTTACTAATATTAACACTTGCGCTGAGGCATCTTTTATGCTCATTTCTTGTCTTTAATGATATATTCTGGGTTTTATTTTGTTTATTTGATGAAAATGAACAACAATACACACCATGGAAACATTTTTGTTTGATTTGTGTCGAGTGAGAATTTCACCTAGAACCCAAAGGGGGGGCACTTTTCCTTGACACCTAGAACCCAAAGGGGGGGAACAAAGGGGGGGCAAAAGTATTGGCACTTTTCACGGAAAAATGTGAAAAATTAAAATTTCTAAAAATTAAAAAAATGCCTTCTATACACCTCAAACATTCACTCTATAATGGAAGATTTTATTTTTTCGCAATATTTTTCGAAATTTGGGCTCTTTTACTAACATTAACTTTTGCGCTGAGGCATCTTTTAGGCTCATTTCTTGCCTTTAATGATTTATTCTGGGTTTTATTTTGTTTATTTGATGAAAATGAACAACAATACACGCCATGGAAACATTTTTGTTTTTGATTTGTGTCGAGTGAGAATTTCACCTAGAACGCAAAGGGGGGGGTATTGGCACTTTTCATGGAAAAATGTGAAAAATTAAAATTTCTAAAAATTAAAAAAATGCCTTCTATACACCTCAAACATTCACTCTATAATGGAAGATTGTTGTTTTTCGCAATATTTTTTGAAATTTGGGCTCTTTTACTAACATTAACACTTGCGCTGAGGCATCTTTTATGCTCATTTCTTGTCTTTAATGATTTATTCTGGGTTTTATTTTGTTTATTTGATGAAAATGAACAACAATACACACCATGGAAACATTTTTGTTTGATTTGTGTCGAGTGAGAATTTCACCTAGAACCCAAAGGGGGGTATTGGCACTTTTCACGGAAAAATGTGAAAAATTAAAATTTCTAAAAATTAAAAAAATGCCTTCTATACACCTCAAACATTCACTCTATAATGGAAGATTGTTGTTTTTCGCAATATTTTTTGAAATTTTGGCTCTTTTACTAACATTAACATTTGCGCTGAGGCATCTTTTAGGCTCATTTCTTGTCTTTAATGATTTATTCTGGGTTTTATTTTGTTTATTTGATGAAAATGAACAACAATACACACCATGGAAACATTTTTGTTTGATTTGTGTTGAGTGAGAATTTCACCTAGAACCCAAAGGGGGGGGTATTGGCACTCTTCATGGAAACATGTGAAAAATTAAAATTTCTAAAAATGAAATAAATGCCTTCTATACACCTCAAACATTCACTCTATAATGGAAGATTGTTGTTTTTCGTAATATTTTTTGAAATTTGGGCTCTTTTACTAACATTAATACTTGCGCTGAGGCATCTTTTATGCTCATTTCTTGTCTTTAATGATTTATTCTGGGTTTTATTTTGTTTATTTGTTGAAAATGAACAACAATACACACCATGGAAACATTTTTGTTTGATTTGTGTCGAGTGAGAATTTAACCTAGAACCCAAAGGGGGGGGTATTGGCACTTTTCATGGAAAAATGTGAAAAATTAAAATTTCTAAAAATGAAATAAATGCCTTCTATACACCTCAAACATTCACTCTATAATGGAAGATTGATGTTTTTCGCAATATTTTTTGAAATTTGGGCTCTTTTACTAACATTAATATTTGCGCTGAGGCATCTTTATGCTCATTTCTTGTCTTCAATGATTTATTCTGGGTTTTATTTTGTTTATTTGATGAAAATGTACAACAATACACACCATGGAAACATTTTTGTTTGATTTGTGTCGAGTGAGAATTTCACCTGGAACCCAAAGGGGGGGTATTGGCACTTTTCACGGAAAAATGTGAAAAATTAAAATTTCTAAAAATTAAAAAAATGCCTTCTATACACCTCAAATATTCACTCTATAATGGAAGATTTTATTTTTTCGCAATATTTTTCGAAATTTGGGCTCTTTTACTAACATTAACTTTTGCGCTGAGGCATCTTTTAGGCTCATTTCTTGCCTTTAATGATTTATTCTGGGTTTTATTTTGTTTATTTGATGAAAATGAACAACAATACACACCATGGAAACATTTTTGTTTGATTTGTGTCGAGTGAGAATTTCACCTAGAACCCAAAGGGGGGGGTATTGGCACTTTTCACGGAAAAATGTAAAAAATTAAAATTTCTAAAAATTAAAAAAATGCCTTCTATACACCTCAAACATTCACTCTATAATGGAAGATTGTGGTTTTTCGCAATATTTTTTTGAAATTTGGGCTCTTTTACTAACATTAACACTTGCGCTGAGGCATCCTTTATGCTCATTTCTTGTCTTTAATGATTTATTCTGGGTTTTATTTTGTTTATTTGATGAAAATGAACAACAATACACACCATGGAAACATTTTTGTTTATTTTGTGTTGAGTGAGAATTTCACCTAGAACCCAAAGGGGGTGGTATTGGCCTTTTTCGTGGAAAAATGTGAAAAATTAAAATTTCTAAAAATGAAATAAATGCCTTCTATACACCTCAAACATTCACTCTATAAAAGAAGATTGTTGTTTTTCGCAATATTTTTTGAAATTTGGGCTCTTTTACTAACATTAACATTTGCGCTGAGGCATCTTTATGCTCATTTCTTGTCTTTAATGATTTATTCTGGGTTTTATTTTGTTTATTTGATGAAAATGTACAACAATACACACCATGGAAACATTTTTGTTTGATTTGGGTCGAGTGAGAATTTCACCTAGAACCCAAAGGGGGGGGTATTGGCACTTTTCACGGAAAAATGTGAAAAATTAAAATTTCTAAAAAAGAAATAAATGCCTTCTATACACCTCAAACATTCACTCTATAATGGAAGATTGTGGTTTTTCGCAATATTTTTTTGAAATTTGGGCTCTTTTACTAACATTAACACTTGCGCTGAGGCATCTTTTATGCTCATTTCTTGTCTTTAATGATTTATTCTGGGTTTTATTTTGTTTATTTGATGAAAATGAACAACAATACACACCATGGAAACATTTTTGTTTGATTTGTGTCGAGTGAGAATTTCACCTAGAACCCAAAGGGGGGGGTATTGGCACTTTTCACGGAAAAATGTGAAAAATTAAAATTTCTAAAAATTAAAAAAATGCCTTCTATACACCTCAAACATTCACTCTATAATGGAAGATTGTTGTTTTTCGCAATATTTTTTGAAATTTGGGCTCTTTTACTAACATTAACACTTGCGCTGAGGCATCTTTTATGCTCATTTCTTGTCTTTAATGATTTATTCTGGGTTTTATTTTGTTTATTTGATGAAAATGAACAACAATACACACCATGGAAACATTTTTGTTTGATTTGTGTCGAGTGAGAATTTCACCTAGAACCCAAAGGGGGGGCACTTTTCCTTGACACCTAGAACCCAAAGGGGGGGAACAAAGGGGGGGCAAAAGTATTGGCACTTTTCACGGAAAAATGTGAAAAATTAAAATTTCTAAAAATTAAAAAAATGCCTTCTATACACCTCAAACATTCACTCTATAATGGAAGATTTTATTTTTTCGCAATATTTTTCGAAATTTGGGCTCTTTTACTAACATTAACTTTTGCGCTGAGGCATCTTTTAGGCTCATTTCTTGCCTTTAATGATTTATTCTGGGTTTTATTTTGTTTATTTGATGAAAATGAACAACAATACACGCCATGGAAACATTTTTGTTTTTGATTTGTGTCGAGTGAGAATTTCACCTAGAACGCAAAGGGGGGGGTATTGGCACTTTTCATGGAAAAATGTGAAAAATTAAAATTTCTAAAAATTAAAAAAATGCCTTCTATACACCTCAAACATTCACTCTATAATGGAAGATTGTTGTTTTTCGCAATATTTTTTGAAATTTGGGCTCTTTTACTAACATTAACACTTGCGCTGAGGCATCTTTTATGCTCATTTCTTGTCTTTAATGATTTATTCTGGGTTTTATTTTGTTTATTTGATGAAAATGAACAACAATACACACCATGGAAACATTTTTGTTTGATTTGTGTCGAGTGAGAATTTCACCTAGAACCCAAAGGGGGGTATTGGCACTTTTCACGGAAAAATGTGAAAAATTAAAATTTCTAAAAATTAAAAAAATACCTTCTATACACCTCAAACATTCACTCTATAATGGAAGATTGTTGTTTTTCGCAATATTTTTTGAAATTTTGGCTCTTTTACTAACATTAACATTTGCGCTGAGGCATCTTTTAGGCTCATTTCTTGTCTTTAATGATTTATTCTGGGTTTTATTTTGTTTATTTGATGAAAATGAACAACAATACACACCATGGAAACATTTTTGTTTGATTTGTGTTGAGTGAGAATTTCACCTAGAACCCAAAGGGGGGGGTATTGGCACTCTTCATGGAAACATGTGAAAAATTAAAATTTCTAAAAATGAAATAAATGCCTTCTATACACCTCAAACATTCACTCTATAATGGAAGATTGTTGTTTTTCGTAATATTTTTTGAAATTTGGGCTCTTTTACTAACATTAATACTTGCGCTGAGGCATCTTTTATGCTCATTTCTTGTCTTTAATGATTTATTCTGGGTTTTATTTTGTTTATTTGTTGAAAATGAACAACAATACACACCATGGAAACATTTTTGTTTGATTTGTGTCGAGTGAGAATTTAACCTAGAACCCAAAGGGGGGGGTATTGGCACTTTTCATGGAAAAATGTGAAAAATTAAAATTTCTAAAAATGAAATAAATGCCTTCTATACACCTCAAACATTCACTCTATAATGGAAGATTGATGTTTTTCGCAATATTTTTTGAAATTTGGGCTCTTTTACTAACATTAATATTTGCGCTGAGGCATCTTTATGCTCATTTCTTGTCTTCAATGATTTATTCTGGGTTTTATTTTGTTTATTTGATGAAAATGTACAACAATACACACCATGGAAACATTTTTGTTTGATTTGTGTCGAGTGAGAATTTCACCTGGAACCCAAAGGGGGGGTATTGGCACTTTTCACGGAAAAATGTGAAAAATTAAAATTTCTAAAAATTAAAAAAATGCCTTCTATACACCTCAAATATTCACTCTATAATGGAAGATTTTATTTTTTCGCAATATTTTTCGAAATTTGGGCTCTTTTACTAACATTAACTTTTGCGCTGAGGCATCTTTTAGGCTCATTTCTTGCCTTTAATGATTTATTCTGGGTTTTATTTTGTTTATTTGATGAAAATGAACAACAATACACACCATGGAAACATTTTTGTTTGATTTGTGTCGAGTGAGAATTTCACCTAGAACCCAAAGGGGGGGGTATTGGCACTTTTCACGGAAAAATGTAAAAAATTAAAATTTCTAAAAATTAAAAAAATGCCTTCTATACACCTCAAACATTCACTCTATAATGGAAGATTGTGGTTTTTCGCAATATTTTTTTGAAATTTGGGCTCTTTTACTAACATTAACACTTGCGCTGAGGCATCCTTTATGCTCATTTCTTGTCTTTAATGATTTATTCTGGGTTTTATTTTGTTTATTTGATGAAAATGAACAACAATACACACCATGGAAACATTTTTGTTTGATTTGTGTTGAGTGAGAATTTCACCTAGAACCCAAAGGGGGGGGTATTGGCCTTTTTCGTGGAAAAATGTGAAAAATTAAAATTTCTAAAAATGAAATAAATGCCTTCTATACACCTCAAACATTCACTCTATAATGGAAGATTGTTGTTTTTCGCAATTTTTTTTGAAATTTGGGCTCTTTTACTAACATTAACACTTGCGCTGAGGCATCTTTTATGCTCATTTCTTGTCTTTAATGATATATTCTGGGTTTTATTTTGTTTATTTGATGAAAATGAACAACAATACACACCATGGAAACATTTTTGTTTGATTTGTGTCGAGTGAGAATTTCACCTAGAACCCAAAGGGGGGGGGTATTGGCACTTTTCATGGAAAAATGTGAAAAATTAAAATTTCTAAAAATGAAAAAAATGCCTTCTATACACCTAAAATATTCACTCTATAATGGAAGATTGTTGTTTTTCGCAATATTTTTTGAAATTTGGGCTCTTTTACTAACATTAACATTTGCGCTGAGGCATCTTTTATGCTCATTTCTTGTCTTTAATGATTTATTCTGGGTTTTATTTTGTTTATTTGATGAAAATGAACTACAATACACACCATGGAAACATTTTTGTTTGATTTGTGTCGAGTGAGAATTTCACCTAGAACCCAAAGGGGGGGGTATTGGCACTTTTCACGGAAAAATGTGAAAAATTAAAATTTCTAAAAATTAAAAAAATGCCTTCTATACACCTCAAACATTCACTCTATAATGGAAGATTGTGGTTTTTCGCAATATTTTTTTGAAATTTGGGCTCTTTTACTAACATTAACACTTGCGCTGAGGCATCTTTTATGCTCATTTCTTGTCTTTAATGATTTATTCTGGGTTTTATTTTGTTTATTTGATGAAAATGAACAACAATACACACCATGGAAACATTTTTGTTTGATTTGTGTCGAGTGAGAATTTCACCTAGAACCCAAAGGGGGGGTATTGGCACTTTTCACGGAAAAATGTGAAAAATTAAAATTTCTAAAAATGAAATAAATGCCTTCTATACACCTCAAACATTCACTCTATAATGGAAGATTGTTGTTTTTTCGCAATATTTTTTGAAATTTGGGCTCTTTTACTAACATTAACACTTGCGCTGAGGCATCTTTTATGCTCATTTCTTGTCTTTAATGATTTATTCTGGGTTTAATTTTGTTTATTTGATGAAAATGAACAACAATACACAGCATGGAAACATTTTTGTTTGATTTGTGTCGAGTGAGAATTTCACCTAGAACCCAAAGGGGGGGGTATTGGCACTTTTCACGGAAAAATGTGAAAAATTAAAATTTCTAAAAAAGAAATAAATGCCTTCTATACACCTCAAACATTCACTCTATAATGGAAGATTGTGGTTTTTTCGCAATATTTTTTTGAAATTTGGGCTCTTTTACTAACATTAACACTTGCGCTGAGGCATCTTTTATGCTCATTTCTTGTCTTTAATGATTTATTCTGGGTTTTATTTTGTTTATTTGATGAAAATGAACAACAATACACACCATGGAAACATTTTTGTTTGATTTGTGTCGAGTGAGAATTTCACCTAGAACCCAAAGGGGGGGGGTATTGGCACTTTTCACGGAAAAATGTGAAAAATTAAAATTTCTAAAAATTAAAAAAATGCCTTCTATACACCTCAAACATTCACTCTATAATGGAAGATTGTTGTTTTTCGCAATATTTTTTGAAATTTGGGCTCTTTTACTAACATTAACACTTGCGCTGAGGCATCTTTTATGCTCATTTCTTGTCTTTAATGATATATTCTGGGTTTTATTTTGTTTATTTGATGAAAATGAACAACAATACACACCATGGAAACATTTTTGTTTGATTTGTGTCGAGTGAAAATTTCACCTAGAACCCAAAGGGGGGGCACTTTTCCTTGACACCTAGAACCCAAAGGGGGGGAACAAAGGGGGGGCAAAAGTATTGGCACTTTTCACGGAAAAATGTGAAAAATTAAAATTTCTAAAAATTAAAAAAATGCCTTCTATACACCTCAAACATTCACTCTATAATGGAAGATTTTATTTTTTCGCAATATTTTTCGAAATTTGGGCTCTTTTACTAACATTAACTTTTGCGCTGAGGCATCTTTTAGGCTCATTTCTTGCCTTTAATGATTTATTCTGGGTTTTATTTTGTTTATTTGATGAAAATGAACAACAATACACGCCATGGAAACATTTTTGTTTTTGATTTGTGTCGAGTGAGAATTTCACCTAGAACCCAAAGGGGGGGGTATTGGCACTTTTCATGGAAAAATGTGAAAAATTAAAATTTCTAAAAATGAAATAAATGCCTACTATACACCTCAAACATTCACTCTATAATGGAAGATTGTTGTTTTTCGCATATTTTTTGAAATTTGGGCTCTTTTACTAACATTAACTTTTGCGCTGAGGCATCTTTTAGGCTCATTTCTTGCCTTTAATGATTTATTCTGGGTTTTATTTTGTTTATTTGATGAAAATGAACATCAATACACGCCATGGAAACATTTTTGTTTTTGATTTGTTTCGAGTGAGAATTTCACCTAGAACCCAAAGGGGGGGGTATTGGCACTTTTCATGGAAAAATGTGAAAAATTAAAATTTCTAAAAAAGAAATAAATGCCTTCTATACACCTCAAACATTCACTCTATAATGGAAGATTGTTGTTTTTCGCAATATTTTTTGAAATTTGGGCTCTTTTACTAACATTAACATTTGCGCTGAGGCATCTTTTAGGCTCATTTCTTGTCTTTAATGATTTATTCTGGGTTTTATTTTGTTTATTTGATGAAAATGAACAACAATACACACCATGGAAACATTTTTGTTTGAATTGTGTTGAGTGAGAATTTCACCTAGAACCCAAAGGGGGTGGTATTGGCCTTTTTCGTGGAAAAATGTGAAAAATTAAAATTTCTAAAAATGAAATAAATGCCTTCTATACACCTCAAACATTCACTCTATAATGGGAGATTGTTGTTTTTCGCAATATTTTTTGAAATTTGGCCTCTTTTACTAACATTAACATTTGCGCTGAGGCATCTTTTATGCTCATTTCTTGTCTTTAATGATTTATTCTGGGTTTTATTTTGTTTATTTGATGAAAATGAACAACAATACACAGCATGGAAACATTTTTGTTTGATTTGTGTCGAGTGAGAATTTCACCTAGAACCGAAAGGGGGGGGTATTGGCACTTTTCACGGAAAAATGTGAAAAATTAAAATTTCTAAAAATTAAAAAAATACCTTCTATACACCTCAAACATTTACTCTATAATGGAAGATTGTGGTTTTTCGCAATATTTTTTGAAATTTGGGCTCTTTTACTAACATTAACACTTGCGCTGAGGCATCTTATATGCTCATTTCTTGTCTTTAATGATTTATTCTGGGTTTTATTTTGTTTATTTGATGAAAATGAACAACAATACACACCATGGAAACATTTTTGTTTGATTTGTGTCGAGTGAGAATTTCACCTAGAACCCAAAGGGGGGGGTATTGGCACTTTTATGGAAAAATGTGAAATATTAAAATTTCTAAAAATGAAATAAATGCCTTCTATACACCTCAAACATTCACTCTATAACGGAAGATTTTTGTTTTTCGCAATATTTTTTGAAATTTGAGCTCTTTTACTAACACTAACACTTGCGCTGAGGCATCTTTTATGCTCATTTCTTGTCTTTAATGATTTATTCTGGGTTTAATTTTGTTTATTTGATGAAAATGAACAACAATACACAGCATGGAAACATTTTTGTTTGATTTGTGTCGAGTGAGAATTTCACCTAGAACCCAAAGGGGGGGGTATTGGCACTTTTCATGGAAAAATGTGAAAAATTAAAATTTCTAAAAATGAAATAAATGCCTTCGATACACCTCAAACATTCACTCTATAATGGAAGATTGTTGTTTTTCGCAATATTTTTTGAAATTTGGGCTCTTTTACTAACATTAACACTTGCGCTGAGGCATCTTTTATGCTCATTTCTTGTCTTTAATGATTTATTCTGGGTTTTATTTTGTTTATTTGATGAAAATGAACAACAATACACACCATGGAAACATTTTTGTTTGAATTGTGTTGAGTGAGAATTTCACCTAGAACCCAAAGGGGGGGGTATTGGCCTTTTTCGTGGAAAAATGTGAAAAATTAAAATTTCTAAAAATGAAATAAATGCCTTCTATACACCTCAAACATTCACTCTATAATGGAAGATTGTTGTTTTTCGCAATATTTTTTGAAATTTGGGCTCTTTTACTAACATTAACATTTGCGCTGAGGCATCTTTTAGGCTCATTTCTTGTCTTTAATGATTTATTCTGGGTTTTATTTTGTTTATTTGATGAAAATGAACAACAATACACACCATGGAAACATTTTTGTTTGATTTGTGTTGAGTGAGAATTTCACCTAGAACCCAAAGGGGGGGGTATTGGCACTTTTCATGGAAAAATGTGAAAAATTAAAATTTCTAAAAATGAAATAAATGCCTTCTATACACCTCAAACATTCACTCTATAATGGAAGATTGTAGTTTTTCGCAATATTTTTTGAAATTTGGGCTCTTTTACTAACATTAACACTTGCGCTGAGGCATCTTTTATGCTCATTTCTTGTCTTTAATGATTTATTCTGGGTTTTATTTTGTTTATTTGATGAAAATGAACAACAATACACACCATGGAAACATTTTTGTTTGATTTGTGTCGAGTGAGAATTTCACCTAGAACCCAAAGGGGGGGGTATTGGCACTTTTCATGGAAAAATGTGAAAAATAAAAATTTCTAAAAATGAAATAAATGCCTTCTATACACCTCAAACATTCACTCTATAATGGAAGATTGTTGTTTTTCGCAATATTTTTTGAAATTTGGGCTCTTTTACTTACATTAAAATTTGCGCTGAGGCATCTTTATGCTCATTTCTTGTCTTTAATGATTTATTCTGGGTTTTATTTTGTTTATTTGATGAAAATGTACAACAATACACACCATGAAAAACATTTTTGTTTGATTTGGGTCGAGTGAGAATTTCACCTAGAACCCAAAGGGGGGGGTATTGGCACTTTTCACGGAAAAATGTGAAAAATTAAAATTTCTAAAAATTAAAAAAATGCCTTCTATACACCTCAAACATTCACTCTATAATGGAAGATTTTATTTTTTCGCAATATTTTTCGAAATTTGGGCTCTTTTACTAACATTAACTTTTGCGCTGAGGCATCTTTTAGGCTCATTTCTTGCCTTTAATGATTTATTCTGGGTTTTATTTTGTTTATTTGATGAAAATGAACAACAATACACACCATGGAAACATTTTTGTTTGATTTGTGTCGAGTGAGAATTTCACCTAGAACCCAAAGGGGGGGGTATTGGCACTTTTCATGGAAAAATGTGAAAAATTAAAATTTCTAAAAAAGAAATAAATGCCTTCTATACACCTCAAACATTCACTCTATAATGGAAGATTGTTGTTTTTCGCAATATTTTTTGAAATTTGGGCTCTTTTACTAACATTAACTTTTGCGCTGAGGCATCTTTTAGGCTCATTTCTTGTCTTTAATGATTTATTCTGGGTTTTATTTTGTTTATTTGATGAAAATGAACAACAATACACACCATGGAAACATTTTTGTTTGATTTGTGTTGATTGAGAATTTCACCTAGAACCCAAAGGGGGGGGTATTGGCACTTTTCATGGAAAAATGTGAAAAATTAAAATTTCTAAAAAAGAAATAAATGCCTTCTATACACCTCAAACATTCACTCTATAATGGAAGATTGTTGTTTTTCGCAATATTTTTTGAAATTTGGGCTCTTTTACTAACATTAACTTTTGCGCTGAGGCATCTTTTAGGCTCATTTCTTGTCTTTAATGATTTATTCTGGGTTTTATTTTGTTTATTTAATGAAAATGAACAAAAATTCACACCATGGAAACATTTTTGTTTGATTTGTGTCGAGTGAGAATTTCACCTGGAACCCAAAGGGGGTATTGGCATTTTCATGGAAAAATGTGAAAAATTAAAATTTCTAAAAATGAAATAAATGCCTTCTATACACCTCAAACATTCACTCTATAATGGAAGATTGTTGTTTTTCGCAATATTTTTTGAAATTTGGGCTCTTTTACTAACATTAACATTTGCGCTGAGGCATCTTTTAGGCTCATTTCTTGTCTTTAATGATTTATTCTGGGTTTTATTTTGTTTATTTGATGAAAATGAAAAACAATACACACCATGGAAACATTTTTGTTTATTTTGTGTTGAGTGAGAATTTCACCTAGAACCCAAAGGGGGTGGTATTGGCCTTTTTCGTGGAAAAATGTGAAAAATTAAAATTTCTAAAAATGAAATAAATGCCTTCTATACACCTCAAACATTCACTCTATAAAAGAAGATTGTTGTTTTTCGCAATATTTTTTGAAATTTGGGCTCTTTTACTAACATTAACATTTGCGCTGAGGCATCTTTATGCTCATTTCTTGTCTTTAATGATTTATTCTGGGTTTTATTTTGTTTATTTGATGAAAATGTACAACAATACACACCATGGAAACATTTTTGTTTGATTTGGGTCGAGTGAGAATTTCACCTAGAACCCAAAGGGGGGGGGTATTGGCACTTTTCACGGAAAAATGTGAAAAATTAAAATTTCTAAAAAAGAAATAAATGCCTTCTATACACCTCAAACATTCACTCTATAATGGAAGATTGTGGTTTTTCGCAATATTTTTTTTGAAATTTGGGCTCTTTTACTAACATTAACACTTGCGCTGAGGCATCTTTTAGGCTCATTTCTTGCCTTTAATGATTTATTCTGGGTTTTATTTTGTTTATTTGATGAAAATGAACTACAATACACACCATGGAAACATTTTTGTTTGATTTGTGTCGAGTGAGAATTTCACCTAGAACCCAAAGGGGGGGGTATTGGCACTTTTCACGGAAAAATGTGAAAAATTAAAATTTCTAAAAATTAAAAAAAATGCCTTCTATACACCTCAAACATTCACTCTATAATGGAAGATTGTGGTTTTTCGCAATATTTTTTTGAAATTTGGGCTCTTTTACTAACATTAACACTTGCGCTGAGGCATCTTTTATGCTCATTTCTTGTCTTTAATGATTTATTCTGGGTTTTATTTTGTTTATTTGATGAAAATGAACAACAATACACACCATGGAAACATTTTTGTTTGATTTGTGTTGAGTGAGAATTTCACCTAGAACCCAAAGGGGGGGGTATTGGCCTTTTTCGTGGAAAAATGTGAAAAATTAAAATTTCTAAAAATGAAATAAATGCCTTCTATACACCTCAAACATTCACTCTATAATTGAAGATTGTAGTTTTTCGCAATATTTTTTGAAATTTGGCCTCTTTTACTAACATTAACATTTGCGCTGAGGCATCTTTTATGCTCATTTCTTGTCTTGAATGATTTATTCTGGGTTTTATTTTGTTTATTTGATGAAAATGAACAACAATACACAGCATGGAAACATTTTTGTTTGATTGTGTCGAGTGAGAATTTCACCTAGAACCGAAAGGGGGGGGTATTGGCACTTTTCACGGAAAAATGTGAAAAATTTAAATTTCTAAAAATTAAAAAAATACCTTCTATACACCTCAAACATTCACTCTATAATGGAAGATTGTTGTTTTTCGCAATATTTTTTGAAATTTGGGCTCTTTTACTTACATTAACACTTGCGCTGAGGCATCTTATATGCTCATTTCTTGTCTTTAATGATTTATTCTGGGTTTTATTTTGTTTATTTGATGAAAATGAACAACAATACACACCATGGAAACATTTTTGTTTGATTTGTGTCGAGTGAGAATTTCACCTAGAACCCAAAGGGGGGGGTATTGGCACTTTTATGGAAAAATGTGAAATATTAAAATTTCTAAAAATGAAATAAATGCCTTCTATACACCTCAAAACATTCACTCTATAACGGAAGATTTTTTTTTTTCGCAATATTTTTTGAAATTTGAGCTCTTTTACTAACACTAACACTTGCGCTGAGGCATCTTTTAGGCTCATTTCTTGTCTTTAATGATTTATTCTGGGTTTTTATTTTGTTTATTTGATGAAAATGAACAACAATACACACCATGGAAACATTTTTTGTTTGATTTGTGTCGAGTGAGAATTTCACCTAGAACCCAAAGGGGGGGGTATTGGCACTTTTCATGGAAAAATGTGAAAAATTAAAATTTCTAAAAAAGAAATAAATGCCTTCTATACACCTCAAACATTCACTCTATAATGGAAGATTGTTGTTTTTTCGCAATATTTTTTGAAATTTGGGCTCTTTTACTAACATTAACTTTTGCGCTGAGGCATCTTTTAGGCTCATTTCTTGTCTTTAATGATTTATTCTGGGTTTTATTTTGTTTATTTGATGAAAATGAACAACAATACACACCATGGAAACATTTTTGTTTGATTTGTGTTGATTGAGAATTTCACCTAGAACCCAAAGGGGGGGGTATTGGCACTTATGGAAAAATGTGAAAAATTAAAATTTCTAAAAAAGAAATAAATGCCTTCTATACACCTCAAACATTCACTCTATAATGGAAGATTGTTGTTTTTCGCAATATTTTTTGAAATTTGGGCTCTTTTACTAACATTAACTTTTGCGCTGAGGCATCTTTTAGGCTCATTTCTTGTCTTTAATGATTTATTCTGGGTTTTATTTTGTTTATTTAATGAAAATGAACAAAAATTCACACCATGGAAACATTTTTGTTTGATTTGTGTCGAGTGAGAATTTCACCTGGAACCCAAAGGGGGTATTGGCATTTTCATGGAAAAATGTGAAAAATTAAAATTTCTAAAAATGAAATAAATGCCTTCTATACACCTCAAACATTCACTCTATAATGGAAGATTGTTGTTTTTCGCAATATTTTTTGAAATTTGGGCTCTTTTACTAACATTAACATTTGCGCTGAGGCATCTTTTAGGCTCATTTCTTGTCTTTAATGATTTATTCTGGGTTTTATTTTGTTTATTTGATGAAAATGAACAACAATACACACCATGGAAACATTTTTGTTTGATTTGTGTTGAGTGAGAATTTCACCTAGAACCCAAAGGGGGTGGTATTGGCCTTTTTCGTGGAAAAATGTGAAAAATTAAAATTTCTAAAAATGAAATAAATGCCTTCTATACACCTCAAACATTCACTCTATAAAAGAAGATTGTTGTTTTTCGCAATATTTTTTGAAATTTGGGCTCTTTTACTAACATTAACATTTGCGCTGAGGCATCTTTATGCTCATTTCTTGTCTTTAATGATTTATTCTGGGTTTTATTTTGTTTATTTGATGAAAATGTACAACAATACACACCATGGAAACATTTTTGTTTGATTTGGGTCGAGTGAGAATTTCACCTAGAACCCAAACGGGGGGGTATTGGCACTTTTCACGGAAAAATGTGAAAAATTAAAATTTCTAAAAAAGAAATAAATGCCTTCTATACACCTCAAACATTCACTCTATAATGGAAGATTGTGGTTTTTCGCAATATTTTTTTGAAATTTGGGCTCTTTTACTAACATTAACACTTGCGCTGAGGCATCTTTTATGCTCATTTCTTGTCTTTAATGATTTATTCTGGGTTTTATTTTGTTTATTTGATGAAAATGAACTACAATACACACCATGGAAACATTTTTGTTTGATTTGTGTTGAGTGAGAATTTCACCTAGAACCCAAAGGGGGGGGTATTGGCCTTTTTCGTGGAAAAATGTGAAAAATTAAAATTTCTAAAAATGAAATAAATGCCTTCTATACACCTCAAACATTCACTCTATAATGGAAGATTGTTGTTTTTCGCAATATTTTTTGAAATTTGGGCTCTTTTACTAACATAAACATTTGCGCTGAGGCATCTTTTAGGCTCATTTCTTGTCTTTAATGATTTATTCTGGGTTTTATTTTGTTTATTTGATGAAAATGAACAACAATACACGCCATGGAAACATTTTTGTTTGATATGTGTCGAGTGAGAATTTCACCTAGAACCCAAAGGGGGGGGTATTGGCACTTTTCATGGAAAAATGTGAAAAATTAAAATTTCTAAAAATGAAATAAATGCCTTCTATACCCCTCAAACATTCACTCTATAATGGAAGATTGTTGTTTTTCGCATATTTTTTGAAATTTGGGATCTTTTACTAACATTAACATTTGCGCTGAGGCATCTTTTAGGCTCATTTCTTGTCTTTAATGATTTATTCTGGGTTTTATTTTGTTTATTTGATGAAAATGAACAACAATACACAGCATGGAAACATTTTTGTTTGAATTGTGTCGAGTGAGAATTTCACCTAGAACCCAAAGGGGGGGGTATTGGCACTTTTCATGGAAAAATGTGAAAAATTAAAATTTCTAAAAATGAAATAAATGCCTTCTATACACCTCAAACATTCACTCTATAATGGAAGATTGTTGTTTTTCGCAATATTTTTTGAAATTCTGGCTCTTTTACTAACATTAACACTTTCGCTGAGGCATCTTTTATGCTCATTTCTTGTCTTTAATGATTTATTCTGGGTTTTATTTGGTTTATTTGATGAAAATGAACAACAATACACGCCATGGAAACATTTTTGTTTGATTTGTGTCGAGTGAGAATTTCACCTAGAACCCAAAGGGGGGGGTATTGGCACTTTTCATGGAAAAATGTGAAAAATTAAAATTTCTAAAAATGAAATAAATGCCTTCTATACACCTCAAACATTCACTCTACAATGGAAGATTGTTGTTTTTCGCAATATTTTTTGAAATTTGGGCTCTTTTACTAACATTAACTTTTGCGCTGAGGCATCTTTTAGGCTCATTTCTTGTCTTTAATGATTTATTCTGGGTTTTATTTTGTTTATTTGATGAAAATGAACAAAAATTTACACCATGGAAACATTTTTGTTTGATTTGTGTCGAGTGAGAATTTCACCTGGAACCCAAAGGGGGGGATATTGGCCTTTTTCGTGGAAAAATGTGAAAAATTAAAATTTCTAAAAATGAAATAAATGCCTTCTATACACCTCAAACATTCACTCTATAATGGAAGATTGTTGTTTTTCGCAATATTTTTTGAAATTTGGGCTCTTTTACTAACATTAACATTTGCGCTGAGGCATCTTATATGCTCATTTCTTGTCGTTAATGATTTATTCTGGGTTTTATTTTGTTTATTTGATGAAAAGGAACAACAATACACAGCATGGAAACATTTTTGTATTATTTTTGTAGAGTGAGAATTTCACCTAGAACCCAAAGGGGGGGTATTGGCACTTTTCATGGAAAAATGTGAAAAATTAAAATTTCTAAAAATGAAATAAATACCTGCTATACACCTCAAACATTCACTCTATAATGGAAGATTGTTGTTTTTCGCAATATTTTTTGAAATTTGGGCTCTTTTACTAACACTAACATTTGCGCTGAGGCATCTTTTATGCTCATTTCTTGTCTTTAATGATTTATTCTGGGTTTTATTTTGTTTATTTGATGAAAATGAACAACAATACACACCATGGAAACATTTTTGTTTGATTTGTGTCGAGTGAGAATTTCACCTAGAACCCAAAGGGGGGGTATTGGCACTTTTCATGGAAAAATGTGAAAAATTAAAATTTTCAAAAATGAAAAAAATGCCTTCTATACACCTCAAACATTCACTCTATAATGGAAGATTGTTGTTTTTCGCAATATTTTTTGAAATTTGGGCTCTTTTACTAACATTAACACTTGCGCTGAGGCATCTTATATGCTCATTTCTTGTCGTTAATGATTTATTCTGGGTTTTATTTTGTTTATTTGATGAAAAGGAACAACAATACACAGCATGGAAACATTTTTGTATTATTTTTGTAGAGTGAGAATTTCACCTAGAACCCAAGGGGGGGTATTGGCACTTTTCATGGAAAAATGTGAAAAATTAAAATTTCTAAAAATGAAATAAATACCTTCTATACACCTCAAACATTCACTCTATAATGGAATATTGTGGTTTTTCGCAATATTTTTTGAAATTTGGGCTCTTTTACTAACATAAACACTTGCGCTGAGGCATCTTTTATGCTCATTTCTTGTCTTTAATGATTTATTCTGGGTTTTATTTTGTTTATTTGATGAAAATGAACAACAATACACACCATGGAAACATTTTTGTTTGATTTGTGTCGAGTGAGAATTTCACCTAGAACCCAAAGGGGGGGGTATTGGCACTTTTATGGAAAAATGTGAAATATTAAAATTTCTAAAAATGAAATAAATGCCTTCTATACACCTCAAACATTCACTCTTTAACGGAAGATTTTTGTTTTTCGCAATATTTTTTGAAATTTGGGCTCTTTTACTAACACTAACACTTGCGCTGAGGCATCTTTTATGCTCATTTCTTGTCTTTAATGGTTTATTCTGGGTTTTATTTTTTTTATTTGATGAAAATGAACAACAATACACACCATGGAAACATTTTTGTTTGATTTGTGTCGAGTGAGAATTTCACCTAGAACCCAAAGGGGGGGGGTATTGGCACTTTTCACGGAAAAATGTGAAAAATTAAAATTTCTAAAAATTAAAAAAATGCCTTCTATACACCTCAAACATTCACTCTATAATGGAAGATTGTTGTTTTTCGCAATATTTTTCGAAATTTGGGCTCTTTTACTAACATTAACTTTTGCGCTGAGGCATCTTTTAGGCTCATTTCTTGTCTTTAATGATTTATTCTGGGTTTTATTTTGTTTATTTGATGAAAATGAACAAAAATTCACACCATGGAAACATTTTTGTTTGATTTGTGTCGAGTGAGAATTTCACCTGGAACCCAAAGGGGGGGATATTGGCCTTTTTCGTGGAAAAATGTGAAAAATTAAAATTTCTAAAAATGAAATAAATGCCTTCTATACACCTCAAACATTCACTCTATAATGGAAGATTGTTGTTTTTCGCAATATTTTTTGAAATTTGGGCTCTTTTACTAACATTAACATTTGCGCTGAGGCATCTTATATGCTCATTTCTTGTCGTTAATGATTTATTCTGGGTTTTATTTTGTTTATTTGATGAAAAGGAACAACAATACACAGCATGGAAACATTTTTGTATTATTTTTGTAGAGTGAGAATTTCACCTAGAACCCAAAGGGGGGGTATTGGCACTTTTCATGGAAAAATGTGAAAAATTAAAATTTCTAAAAATGAAATAAATACCTGCTATACACCTCAAAGATTCACTCTATAATGGAAGATTGTTGTTTTTCGCAATATTTTTTGAAATTTGGGCTCTTTTACTAACACTAACATTTGCGCTGAGGCATCTTTTATGCTCATTTCTTGTCTTTAATGATTTATTCTGGGTTTTATTTTGTTTATTTGATGAAAATGAACAACAATACACACCATGGAAACATTTTTGTTTGATTTGTGTCGAGTGAGAATTTCACCTAGAACCCAAAGGGGGGGTATTGGCACTTTTCATGGAAAAATGTGAAAAATTAAAATTTTCAAAAATGAAAAAAATGCCTTCTATACACCTCAAACATTCACTCTATAATGGAAGATTGTTGTTTTTCGCAATATTTTTTGAAATTTGGGCTCTTTTACTAACATTAACACTTGCGCTGAGGCATCTTATATGCTCATTTCTTGTCGTTAATGATTTATTCTGGGTTTTATTTTGTTTATTTGATGAAAAGGAACAACAATACACAGCATGGAAACATTTTTGTATTATTTTTGTAGAGTGAGAATTTCACCTAGAACCCAAGGGGGGGTATTGGCACTTTTCATGGAAAAATGTGAAAAATTAAAATTTCTAAAAATGAAATAAATACCTTCTATACACCTCAAACATTCACTCTATAATGGAATATTGTGGTTTTTCGCAATATTTTTTGAAATTTGGGCTCTTTTACTAACATAAACACTTGCGCTGAGGCATCTTTTATGCTCATTTCTTGTCTTTAATGATTTATTCTGGGTTTTATTTTGTTTATTTGATGAAAATGAACAACAATACACACCATGGAAACATTTTTGTTTGATTTGTGTCGAGTGAGAATTTCACCTAGAACCCAAAGGGGGGGGTATTGGCACTTTTATGGAAAAATGTGAAATATTAAAATTTCTAAAAATGAAATAAATGCCTTCTATACACCTCAAACATTCACTCTTTAACGGAAGATTTTTGTTTTTCGCAATATTTTTTGAAATTTGGGCTCTTTTACTAACACTAACACTTGCGCTGAGGCATCTTTTATGCTCATTTCTTGTCTTTAATGGTTTATTCTGGGTTTTATTTTTTTTATTTGATGAAAATGAACAACAATACACACCATGGAAACATTTTTGTTTGATTTGTGTCGAGTGAGAATTTCACCTAGAACCCAAAGGGGGGGGGTATTGGCACTTTTCACGGAAAAATGTGAAAAATTAAAATTTCTAAAAATTAAAAAAATGCCTTCTATACACCTCAAACATTCACTCTATAATGGAAGATTTAATTTTTTCGCAATATTTTTCGAAATTTGGGCTCTTTTACTAACATTAACTTTTGCGCTGAGGCATCTTTTAGGCTCATTTCTTGCCTTTAATGATTTATTCTGGGTTTTATTTTGTTTATTTGATGAAAATGAACAATACACACCATGGAAACATTTTTGTTTGATTTGTGTCGAGTGAGAATTTCACCTAGAACCCAAAGGGGGGGGTATTGGCACTTTTCACGGAAAAATGTGAAAAATTAAAATTTCTAAAAATTAAAAAAATGCCTTCTATACACCTCAAACATTCACTCTATAATGGAAGATTGTTGTTTTTCGCAATATTTTTCGAAATTTGGGCTCTTTTACTAACATTAACTTTTGCGCTGAGGCATCTTTTAGGCTCATTTCTTGTCTTTAATGATTTATTCTGGGTTTTATTTTGTTTATTTGATGAAAATGAACAAAAATTCACACCATGGAAACATTTTTGTTTGATTTGTGTCGAGTGAGAATTTCACCTGGAACCCAAAGGGGGGGATATTGGCCTTTTTCGTGGAAAAATGTGAAAAATTAAAATTTCTAAAAATGAAATAAATGCCTTCTATACACCTCAAACATTCACTCTATAATGGAAGATTGTTGTTTTTCGCAATATTTTTTGAAATTTGGGCTCTTTTACTAACATTAACATTTGCGCTGAGGCATCTTATATGCTCATTTCTTGTCGTTAATGATTTATTCTGGGTTTTATTTTGTTTATTTGATGAAAAGGAACAACAATACACAGCATGGAAACATTTTTGTATTATTTTTGTAGAGTGAGAATTTCACCTAGAACCCAAAGGGGGGGTATTGGCACTTTTCATGGAAAAATGTGAAAAATTAAAATTTCTAAAAATGAAATAAATACCTGCTATACACCTCAAAGATTCACTCTATAATGGAAGATTGTTGTTTTTCGCAATATTTTTTGAAATTTGGGCTCTTTTACTAACACTAACATTTGCGCTGAGGCATCTTTTATGCTCATTTCTTGTCTTTAATGATTTATTCTGGGTTTTATTTTGTTTATTTGATGAAAATGAACAACAATACACACCATGGAAACATTTTTGTTTGATTTGTGTCGAGTGAGAATTTCACCTAGAACCCAAAGGGGGGGTATTGGCACTTTTCATGGAAAAATGTGAAAAATTAAAATTTTCAAAAATGAAAAAAATGCCTTCTATACACCTCAAACATTCACTCTATAATGGAAGATTGTTGTTTTTCGCAATATTTTTTGAAATTTGGGCTCTTTTACTAACATTAACACTTGCGCTGAGGCATCTTATATGCTCATTTCTTGTCGTTAATGATTTATTCTGGGTTTTATTTTGTTTATTTGATGAAAAGGAACAACAATACACAGCATGGAAACATTTTTGTATTATTTTTGTAGAGTGAGAATTTCACCTAGAACCCAAGGGGGGGTATTGGCACTTTTCATGGAAAAATGTGAAAAATTAAAATTTCTAAAAATGAAATAAATACCTTCTATACACCTCAAACATTCACTCTATAATGGAATATTGTGGTTTTTCGCAATATTTTTTGAAATTTGGGCTCTTTTACTAACATAAACACTTGCGCTGAGGCATCTTTTATGCTCATTTCTTGTCTTTAATGATTTATTCTGGGTTTTATTTTGTTTATTTGATGAAAATGAACAACAATACACACCATGGAAACATTTTTGTTTGATTTGTGTCGAGTGAGAATTTCACCTAGAACCCAAAGGGGGGGGTATTGGCACTTTTATGGAAAAATGTGAAATATTAAAATTTCTAAAAATGAAATAAATGCCTTCTATACACCTCAAACATTCACTCTTTAACGGAAGATTTTTGTTTTTCGCAATATTTTTTGAAATTTGGGCTCTTTTACTAACACTAACACTTGCGCTGAGGCATCTTTTATGCTCATTTCTTGTCTTTAATGGTTTATTCTGGGTTTTATTTTTTTTATTTGATGAAAATGAACAACAATACACACCATGGAAACATTTTTGTTTGATTTGTGTCGAGTGAGAATTTCACCTAGAACCCAAAGGGGGGGGGTATTGGCACTTTTCACGGAAAAATGTGAAAAATTAAAATTTCTAAAAATTAAAAAAATGCCTTCTATACACCTCAAACATTCACTCTATAATGGAAGATTTAATTTTTTCGCAATATTTTTCGAAATTTGGGCTCTTTTACTAACATTAACTTTTGCGCTGAGGCATCTTTTAGGCTCATTTCTTGCCTTTAATGATTTATTCTGGGTTTTATTTTGTTTATTTGATGAAAATGAACAATACACACCATGGAAACATTTTTGTTTGATTTGTGTCGAGTGAGAATTTCACCTAGAACCCAAAGGGGGGGGTATTGGCACTTTTCACGGAAAAATGTGAAAAATTAAAATTTCTAAAAATTAAAAAATGCCTTCTATACACCTCAAACATTCACTCTATAATGGAAGATTGTGGTTTTTCGCAATATTTTTTTGAAATTTGGGCTCTTTTACTAACATTAACACTTGCGCTGAGGCATCTTTTATGCTCATTTCTTGTCTTTAATGATTTATTCTGGGTTTTATTTTGTTTATTTGATGAAAATGAACAAATATACACACCATGGAAACATTTTTGTTTGATTTGTGTTGAGTGAGAATTTCACCTAGAACCCAAAGGGGGGTATTGGCACTTTTCACGGAAAAATGTGAAAAATTAAAATTTCTAAAAATTAAAAAAATGCCTTCTATACACCTCAAACATTGACTCTATAATGGAAGATTGTTGTTTTTCGCAATATTTTTTGAAATTTGGGCTCTTTTACTAACATTAACATTTGCGCTGAGGCATCTTTTAGGCTCATTTCTTGTCTTTAATGATTTATTCTGGGTTTTATTTTGTTTATTTGATGAAAATGAACAACAATACACACCATGGAAACATTTTTGTTTGATTTGTGTTGAGTGAGAATTTCACCTAGAACCCAAAGGGGGGGTATTGGCACTTTCCACGGAAAAATGTGAAAAATTAAAATTTCTAAAAATTAAAAAAATGCCTTCTATACACCTCAAACATTCACTCTATAATGGAAGATTGTGGTTTTTCGCAATATTTTTTTGAAATTTGGGCTCTTTTACTAACATTAACACTTGCGCTGAGGCATCTTTTATGCTCATTTCTTGTCTTTAATGATTTATTCTGGGTTTTATTTTGTTTATTTGATGAAAATGAACAACAATACACGCCATGGAAACATTTTTGTTTGATTTGTGTCGAGTGAGAATTTCACCTTGAACCCAAAGGGGGGGGTATTGGCACTTTTCATGGAAAAATGTGAAAAATTAAAATTTCTAAAAATGAAATAAATGCCTTCTATACACCTCAAACATTCACTCTATAATGGAAGATTGTTGTTTTTCGCAATATTTTTTGAAATTCTGGCTCTTTTACTAACATTAACACTTGCGCTGAGGCATCTTTTATGCTCATTTCTTGTCTTTAATGATTTATTCTGGGTTTTATTTGGTTTATTTGATGAAAATGAAGAACAATACACGCCATGGAAACATTTTTGTTTGATTTGTGTCGAGTGAGAATTTCACCTAGAACCCAAAGGGGGGGGTATTGGCACTTTTCATGGAAAAATGTGAAAAATTAAAATTTCTAAAAATGAAATAAATGCCTTCTATACACCTCAAACATTCACTCTATAATGGAAGATTTTATTTTTTCGCAATATTTTTCGAAATTTGGGCTCTTTTACTAACATTAACTTTTGCGCTGAGGCATCTTTTAGGCTCATTTCTTGCCTTTAATGATTTATTCTGGGTTTTATTTTGTTTATTTGATGAAAATGAACAATACACACCATGGAAACATTTTTGTTTGATTTGTGTCGAGTGAGAATTTCACCTAGAACCCAAAGGGGGGGGTATTGGCACTTTTCACGGAAAAATGTGAAAAATTAAAATTTCTAAAAATTAAAAAAATGCCTTCTATACACCTCAAACATTCACTCTATAATGGAAGATTGTGGTTTTTCGCAATATTTTTTTGAAATTTGGGCTCTTTTACTAACATTAACACTTGCGCTGAGGCATCTTTTATGCTCATTTCTTGTCTTTAATGATTTATTCTGGGTTTTATTTTGTTTATTTGATGAAAATGAACAACAATACACACCATGGAAACATTTTTGTTTGATTTGTGTTGAGTGAGAATTTCACCTAGAACCCAAAGGGGGGGGTATTGGCCTTTTTCGTGGAAAAATGTGAAAAATTAAAATTTCTAAAAATGAAATAAATGCCTTCTATACACCTCAAACATTCACTCTATAATGGAAGATTGTTGTTTTTCGCAATATTTTTTGAAATTTGGGCTCTTTTACTAACATTAACATTTGCGCTGAGGCATCTTTTAGGCTCATTTCTTGTCTTTAATGATTTATTCTGGGTTTTATTTTGTTTATTTGATGAAAATGAACAACAATACACACCATGGAAACATTTTTGTTTGATTTGTGTTGAGTGAGAATTTCACCTAGAACCCAAAGGGGGGGGTATTGGCACTTTTCACGGAAAAATGTGAAAAATTAAAATTTCTAAAAATTAAAAAAATGCCTTCTATACACCTCAAACATTCACTCTATAATGGAAGATTGTGGTTTTTCGCAATATTTTTTTGAAATTTGGGCTCTTTTACTAACATTAACACTTGCGCTGAGGCATCTTTTATGCTCATTTCTTGTCTTTAATGATTTATTCTGGGTTTTATTTTGTTTATTTGATGAAAATGAACAACAATACACGCCATGGAAACATTTTTGTTTGATTTGTGTCGAGTGAGAATTTCACCTAGAACCCAAAGGGGGGGGTATTGGCACTTTTCATGGAAAAATGTGAAAAATTAAAATTTCTAAAAATGAAATAAATGCCTTCTATACCCCTCAAACATTCACTCTATAATGGAAGATTGTTGTTTTTCGCATATTTTTTGAAATTTGGGATCTTTTACTAACATTAACATTTGCGCTGAGGCATCTTTTAGGCTCATTTCTTGTCTTTAATGATTTATTCTGGGTTTTATTTTGTTTATTTGATGAAAATGAACAACAATACACAGCATGGAAACATTTTTGTTTGAATTGTGTCGAGTGAGAATTTCACCTAGAACCCAAAGGGGGGGGTATTGGCACTTTTCATGGAAAAATGTGAAAAATTAAAATTTCTAAAAATGAAATAAATGCCTTCTATACACCTCAAACATTCACTATATAATGGAAGATTGTTGTTTTTCGCAATATTTTTTGAAATTCTGGCTCTTTTACTAACATTAACACTTGCGCTGAGGCATCTTTTATGCTCATTTCTTGTCTTTAATGATTTATTCTGGGTTTTATTTGGTTTATTTGATGAAAATGAACAACAATACACGCCATGGAAACATTTTTGTTTGATTTGTGTCGAGTGAGAATTTCACCTGGAACCCAAAGGGGGGGGTATTGGCATTTTCATGGAAAAATGTGAAAAATTAAAATTTCTAAAAATGAAATAAATGCCTTCTATACACCTCAAACATTCACTCTATAATGGAAGATTGTTGTTTTTCGCAATATTTTTTGAAATTTGGGCTCTTTTACTAACATTAACATTTGCGCTGAGGCATCTTTTAGGCTCATTTCTTGTCTTTAATGATTTATTCTGGGTTTTATTTTGTTTATTTGATGAAAATGAACAACAATACACACCATGGAAACATTTTTGTTTGATTTGTGTTGAGTGAGAATTTCACCTAGAACCCAAAGGGGGGGGTATTGGCCTTTTTCGTGGAAAAATGTGAAAAATTAAAATTTCTAAAAATGAAATAAATGCCTTCTATACACCTCAAACATTCACTCTATAATGGAAGATTGTTGTTTTTCGCAATATTTTTTGAAATTTGGGCTCTTTTACTAACATTAACATTTGCGCTGAGGCATCTTATATGCTCATTTCTTGTCGTTAATGATTTATTCTGGGTTTTATTTTGTTTATTTGATGAAAAGGAACAACAATACACAGCATGGAAACATTTTTGTATTATTTTTGTAGAGTGAGAATTTCACCTAGAACCCAAAGGGGGGGTATTGGCACTTTTCATGGAAAAATGTGAAAAATTAAAATTTCTAAAAATGAAATAAATACCTGCTATACACCTCAAACATTCACTCTATAATGGAAGATTGTTGTTTTTCGCAATATTTTTTGAAATTTGGGCTCTTTTACTAACATTAACATTTGCGCTGAGGCATCTTTTATGCTCATTTCTTGTCTTTAATGATTTATTCTGGGTTTTATTTTGTTTATTTGATGAAAATGAACAACAATACACACCATGGAAACATTTTTGTTTGATTTGTGTCGAGTGAGAATTTCACCTAGAACCCAAAGGGGGGGGTATTGGCACTTTTCATGGAAAAATGTGAAAAATTAAAATTTTCAAAAATGAAAAAAATGCCTTCTATACACCTCAAACATTCACTCTATAATGGAAGATTGTTGTTTTTCGCAATATTTTTTGAAATTTGGGCTCTTTTACTAACACTAACACTTGCGCTGAGGCATCTTTTATGCTCATTTCTTGTCTTTAATGATTTATTCTGGGTTTTATTTTTTTTACTTGATGAAAATGAACAACAATACACACCATGGAAACATTTTTGTTTGATTTGTGTCGAGTGAGAATTTCACCTAGAACCCAAAGGGGGGGGTATTGGCACTTTTCATGGAAAAATGTGAAAAATTAAAATTTCTAAAAATGAAATAAATGCCTTCTATACACCTCAAACATTCACTATATAATGGAAGATTGTTGTTTTTCGCAATATTTTTTGAAATTCTGGCTCTTTTACTAACATTAACACTTGCGCTGAGGCATCTTTTATGCTCATTTCTTGTCTTTAATGATTTATTCTGGGTTTTATTTGGTTTATTTGATGAAAATGAACAACAATACACGCCATGGAAACATTTTTGTTTGATTTGTGTCGAGTGAGAATTTCACCTAGAACCCAAAGGGGGGGGTATTGGCACTTTTCATGGAAAAATGTGAAAAATTAAAATTTCTAAAAATGAAATAAATGCCTTCTATACACCTCAAACATTCACTCTATAATGGAAGATTGTTGTTTTTCGCAATATTTTTTGAAATTTGGGCTCTTTTACTAACATTAACTTTTGCGCTGAGGCATCTTTTAGGCTCATTTCTTGTCTTTAATGATTTATTCTGGGTTTTATTTTGTTTATTTGATGAAAATGAACAAAAATTCACACCATGGAAACATTTTTGTTTGATTTGTTTCGAGTGAGAATTTCACCTGGAACCCAAAGGGGGGGGTATTGGCATTTTCATGGAAAAATGTGAAATATTAAAATTTCTAAAAATGAAATAAATGCCTTCTATACACCTCAAACATTCACTCTATAATGGAAGATTGTTGTTTTTCGCAATATTTTTTGAAATTTGGGCTCTTTTACTAACATTAACATTTGCGCTGAGGCATCTTTTAGGCTCATTTCTTGTCTTTAATGATTTATTCTGGGTTTTATTTTGTTTATTTGATGAAAATGAACAACAATACACACCATGGAAACATTTTTGTTTGATTTGTGTTGAGTGAGAATTTCACCTAGAACCCAAAGGGGGGGGTATTGGCCTTTTTCGTGGAAAAATGTGAAAAATTAAAATTTCTAAAAATGAAATAAATGCCTTCTATACACCTCAAACATTCACTCTATAATGGAAGATTGTTGTTTTTCGCAATATTTTTTGAAATTTGGGCTCTTTTACTAACATTAACATTTGCGCTGAGGCATCTTATATGCTCATTTCTTGTCGTTAATGATTTATTCTGGGTTTTATTTTGTTTATTTGATGAAAAGGAACAACAATACACAGCATGGAAACATTTTTGTATTATTTTTGTAGAGTGAGAATTTCACCTAGAACCCAAAGGGGGGGTATTGGCACTTTTCATGGAAAAATGTGAAAAATTAAAATTTCTAAAAATGAAATAAATACCTGCTATACACCTCAAACATTCACTCTATAATGGAAGATTGTTGTTTTTCGCAATATTTTTTGAAATTTGGGCTCTTTTACTAACATTAACATTTGCGCTGAGGCATCTTTTATGCTCATTTCTTGTCTTTAATGATTTATTCTGGGTTTTATTTTGTTTATTTGATGAAAATGAACAACAATACACACCATGGAAACATTTTTGTTTGATTTGTGTCGAGTGAGAATTTCACCTAGAACCCAAAGGGGGGGTATTGGCACTTTTCATGGAAAAATGTGAAAAATTAAAATTTTCAAAAATGAAAAAAATGCCTTCTATACACCTCAAACATTCACTCTATAATGGAAGATTGTTGTTTTTCGCAATATTTTTTGAAATTTGGGCTCTTTTATTAACACTAACACTTGCGCTGAGGCATCTTTTATGCTCATTTCTTGTCTTTAATGATTTATTCTGGGTTTTATTTTTTTTACTTGATGAAAATGAACAACAATACACACCATGGAAACATTTTTGTTTGATTTGTGTCGAGTGAGAATTTCACCTAGAACCCAAACGGGGGGGTATTGGCACTTTTCACGGAAAAATGTGAAAAATTAAAATTTCTAAAAATTAAAAAAATGCCTTCTATACACCTCAAACATTCACTCTATAATGGAAGATTTAATTTTTTCGCAATATTTTTCGAAATTTGGGCTCTTTTACTTACATTAACTTTTGCGCTGAGGCATCTTTTAGGCTCATTTCTTGCCTTTAATGATTTATTCTGGGTTTTATTTTGTTTATTTGATGAAAATGAAAAACAATACACACCATGGAAACATTTTTGTTTGATTTGTGTTGAGTGAGAATTTCACCTAGAACCCAAAGGGGGGGGTATTGGCACTTTTCATGGAAAAATGTGAAAAATTAAAATTTCTAAAAATGAAATAAATGCCTTCTATACACCTCAAACATTCACTCTATAATGGAAGATTGTTGTTTTTCGCAATATTTTTTGAAATTCTGGCTCTTTTACTAACATTAACACTTGCGCTGGGGCATCTTTTATGCTCATTTCTTGTCTTTAATGATTTATTCTGGGTTTTATTTGGTTTATTTTATGAAAATGAACAACAATACACGCCATGGAAACATTTTTGTTTGATTTGTGTCGAGTGAGAATTTCACCTAGAACCCAAAGGGGGGGGTATTGGCACTTTTCATGGAAAAATGTGAAAAATTAAAATTTCTAAAAATGAAATAAATGCCTTCTATACACCTCAAACATTCACTCTATAATGGAAGATTGTTGTTTTTCGCAATATTTTTTGAAATTTGGGCTCTTTTACTAACATTAACTTTTGCGCTGAGGCATCTTTTAGGCTCATTTCTTGTCTTTAATGATTTATTCTGGGTTTTATTTTGTTTATTTGATGAAAATGAACAAAAATTCACACCATGGAAACATTTTTGTTTGATTTGTGTCGAGTGAGAATTTCACCTGGAACCCAAAGGGGGGGGTATTGGCATTTTCATGGAAAAATGTGAAAAATTAAAATTTCTAAAAATGAAATAAATGCCTTCTATACACCTCAAACATTCACTCTATAATGGAAGATTGTTGTTTTTCGCAATATTTTTTGAAATTTGGGCTCTTTTACTAACATTAACATTTGCGCTGAGGCATCTTTTAGGCTCATTTCTTGTCTTTAATGATTTATTCTGGGTTTTATTTTGTTTATTTGATGAAAATGAACAACAATACACACCATGGAAACATTTTTGTTTGATTTGTGTTGAGTGAGAATTTCACCTAGAAACCAAAGGGGGGGGGGTATTGGCCTTTTCCGTGGAAAAATGTGAAAAATTAAAATTTCTAAAAATGAAATAAATGCCTTCTATACACCTCAAACATTCACTCTATAATGGAAGATTGTTGTTTTTCGCAATATTTTTTGAAATTTGGGCTCTTTTGCTAACATTAACATTTGCGCTGAGGCATCTTATATGCTCATTTCTTGTCGTTAATGATTTATTCTGGGTTTTATTTTGTTTATTTGATGAAAAGGAACAACAATACACAGCATGGAAACATTTTTGTATTATTTTTGTAGAGTGAGAATTTCACCTAGAACCCAAAGGGGGGGTATTGGCACTTTTCATGGAAAAATGTGAAAAATTAAAATTTCTAAAAATGAAATAAATACCTGCTATACACCTCAAACATTCACTCTATAATGGAAGATTGTTGTTTTTCGCAATATTTTTTGAAATTTGGGCTCTTTTACTAGCATTAACACTTGCGCTGAGGCATCTTTTATACTCATTTCTTGTCTTTAATGATTTATTCTGGGTTTTATTTTGTTTAATTGATGAAAATGAACAAAAATAAACACCATGGAAACATTTTTGTTTGATTTGTGTCGAGTGAGAATTTCACCTGGAACCCAAAGGGGGGGTATTGGCATTTTCATGGAAAAATGTGAAAAATTAACATTTCTAAAAATGAAATAAATGCCTTCTATACACCTCAAACATTCACTCTATAATAGAAGACTGTTGTTTTTCGCAATATTTTTTGAAATTTGGGCTCTTTTGCTAACATAAACACTTGCGCTGAGGCATCTTTTATGCTCATTTCTTGTCTTTAATGATTTATTCTGGGTTTTATTTTGTTTATTTGATGAAAAGGAACAACAATACACAGCATGGAAACATTTTTGTATTATTTTTGTAGAGTGAGAATTTCACCTAGAACCCAAAGGGGGGGTATTGGCACTTTTCATGGAAAAATGTGAAAAATTAAAATTTCTAAAAATGAAATAAATACCTGCTATACACCTCAAACATTCACTCTATAATGGAAGATTGTTGTTTTTCGCAATATTTTTTGAAATTTGGGCTCTTTTACTAACATTAACATTTGCGCTGAGGCATCTTTTATGCTCATTTCTTGTCTTTAATGATTTATTCTGGGTTTTATTTTGTTTATTTGATGAAAATGAACAACAATACACACCTTGGAAACATTTTTGTTTGATTTGTGTCGAGTGAGAATTTCACCTAGAACCCAAAGGGGGGGTATTGGCACTTTTCATGGAAAAATGTGAAAAATTAAAATTTTCAAAAATGAAAAAAATGCCTTCTATACACCTCAAACATTCACTCTATAATGGAAGATTGTTGTTTTTCGCAATATTTTTTTAAATTTGGGCTCTTTTACTAACATTAACACTTGCGCTGAGGCATCTTATATGCTCATTTCTTGTCGTTAATGATTTATTCTGGGTTTTATTTTGTTTATTTGATGAAAAGGAACAACAATACACAGCATGGAAACATTTTTGTATTATTTTTGTAGAGTGAGAATTTCACCTAGAACCCAAAGGGGGGGTATTGGCACTTTTCATGGAAAAATGTGAAAAATTAAAATTTCTAAAAATGAAATAAATACCTTCTATACACCTCAAACATTCACTCTATAATGGAAGATTGTGGTTTTTAGCAATATTTTTTGAAATTTGGGCTCTTTTACTAACATAAACACTTGCGCTGAGGCATCTTTTATGCTCATTTCTTGTCTTTAATGATTTATTCTGGGTTTTATTTTGTTTATTTGATGAAAATGAACAACAATACACAGCATGGAAACATTTTTGTTTGATTTGTGTCGAGTGAGAATTTCACCTAGAACCCAAAGGGGGGGGTAAATGCACTTTTCATGGAAAAATGAGAAAAATTAAAATTTCTAAAAATGAAATAAATGCCTTCTATACACCTCAAACATTCACTCTATAATGGAAGATTGTGGTTTTTCGCAATATTTTTTTGAAATTTGGGCTCTTTTACTAACATTAACACTTGCGCTGAGGCATCTTTTATGCTCATTTCTTGTCTTTAATGATTTATTCTGGGTTTTATTTTGTTTATTTGATGAAAATGAACAACAATACACACCATGGAAACATTTTTGTTTGATTTGTGTCGAGTGAGAATTTCACCTAGAACCCAAAGGGGGGGGTATTGGCACTTTTCACGGAAAAATGTGAAAAATTAAAATTTCTAAAAATTAAAAAAATGCCTTCTATACACCTAAAACATTCACTCTATAATGGAAGATTGTGGTTTTTCGCAATTTTTTTTTGAAATTTGGGCTCTTTTACCAACATTAACATTTGCGCTGAGGCATCTTTTATGCTCATTTCTTGTCTTTAATGATTTATTCTGGGTTTTATTTTGTTTATTTGATGAAAATGAACAACAATACACACCATGGAAACATTTTAGTTTGATCTGTGTTGAGTGAGAATTTCACCTAGAACCCAAAGGGGGGGTATTTGCCTTTTTCGTGGAAAAATGTGAAAAATTAAAATTTCTAAAAATGAAATAAATGCCTTCTATACACCTCAAACATTCACTCTATAATGGAAGATTGTTGTTTTTCGCAATATTTTTTGAAATTTAGGCTCTTTTACTAACATTAAAATTTGCGCTGAGGCATCTTTTAGGCTCATTTATTGTCTTTAATGATTTATTCTGGGTTTTATTTTGTTTATTTGATGAAAATGAACAACAATACACACCATGGAAACATTTTTGTTTGATTTGTGTCGAGTGAGAATTTCACCTAGAACCCAAAGGGGGGGGTATTGGCACTTTTCACGGAAAAATGTGAAAAATTAAAATTTCTAAAAATTAAAAAAATGCCTTCTATACACCTAAAACATTCACTCTATAATGGAAGATTGTGGTTTTTCGCAATATTTTTTTGAAATTTGGGCTCTTTTACTAACATTAACACTTGCGCTGAGGCGTCTTTTATGCTCATTTCTTGTCTTTAATGATTTATTCTGGGTTTTATTTTGTTTAATTGATGAAAATGAACAAAAATTCACACCATGGAAACATTTTTGTTTGATTTGTGTCGAGTGAGAATTTCACCTGGAACCCAAAGGGGGGGTATTGGCATTTTCATGGAAAAATGTGAAAAATTAAAATTTCTAAAAATGAAATAAATGCCTTTAATACACCTCAAACATTCACTCTATACTGGAAGATTGTTGTTTTTCGCAATATTTTTTGACATTTGGGCTCTTTTACTAGCATTAACACTTGCGCTGAGGCATCTTTTATACTCATTTCTTGTCTTTAATGATTTATTCTGGGTTTTATTTTGTTTAATTGATGAAAATGAACAAAAATAAACACCATGGAAACATTTTTGTTTGATTTGTGTCGAGTGAGAATTTCACCTGGAACCCAAAGGGGGGGTATTGGCATTTTCATGGAAAAATGTGAAAAATTAACATTTCTAAAAATGAAATAAATGCCTTCTATACACCTCAAACATTCACTCTATAATAGAAGACTGTTGTTTTTCGCAATATTTTTTGAAATTTGGGCTCTTTTACTAACATTAACACTTGCGCTGGGGCATCTTTTATGCTCCTTTCTTGTCTTTAATGATTTATTCTGGGTTTTATTTTGTTTATTTGATGAAAATGAACAACAGTACACACCATGGAAACATTTTTGTGTTATTTGTGTCGAGTGAGAATTTCACCTAGAACCCAAAGGGGGGGGTATTGGCACTTTTCATGGAAAAATGTGAAAAATTAAAATTTTTAAAAATGAAAAAAATGCCTTCTATTCACCTCAAACATTCACTCTATAATGGAAGATTGTGGTTTTTCGCAATGTTTTCTTTAAATTTGGGCTCTTTTACTAACATTAACACTTGCGCTGAGGCATCTTTTAGGCTCATTTCTTGTCTTTAATGATTTATTCTGGGTTTTATTTAGTTTATTTGATGAAAATGAACAACAATACACAGCATGGAAACATTTTTGTTTGAATTGTGTCGAGTGAGAATTTCACCTGGAACCCAAAGGGGGGGGTATTGGCACTTATCATGGAAAAATGTGAAAAATTAAAATTTCTAAAAATGAAATAAATGCCTTCTATACACCTCAAACATTCACTCTATAATGGAAGATTGTTGTTTTTCGCAATATTTTTTGAAATTTGGGCTCTTTTACTAACATTAACATTTGCGCTGAGGCATCTTTTATGCTCATTTCTTGTCTTTAATGATGTATTCTGGGTTTCATTTTGTTTATTTGATGAAAATGAACAACAATACACACCATGGAAACATTTTTGTTTGATTTGTTTCGAGTGAGAATTTCACCTAGAACCCAAAGGGGGGGGTATTGGCACTTTTCACGGAAAAATGTGAAAAATTAAAATTTCTAAAAATTAAAAAAATGCCTTCTATACACCTAAAACATTCACTCTATAATGGAAGATTGTGGTTTTTCGCAATATTTTTTTGAAATTTGGGCTCTTTTACTAACATTAACACTTGCGCTGAGGCATCTTTTATGCTCATTTCTTGTTTTTAATGATTTATTCTGGGTTTTATTTGGTTTATTTGATGAAAATGAACAACAATACACACCATGGAAACCTTTTTGTTTGATTTGTGTTGAGTGAGAATTTCACCTAGAACCCAAAGGGGGGGGTATTGGCCTTTTTCGTGGAAAAATGTGAAAAATTAAAATTTCTAAAAATGAAATAAATGCCTTCTATACACCTCAAACATTCACTCTATAATGGAAGATTGCTGTTTTTCGCAATATTTTTTGAAATTTGGGCTCTTTTACTAACATTAACATTTGCGCTGAGGCATCTTTTATGCTCATTTCTTGTCTTTAATGATTTATTCTGGGTTTTATTTTGTTTATTTGATGAAAATGAACAACAATACACACCATGGAAACATTTTTGTTTGATTTGTGTCGAGTGAGAATTTCACCTAGAACCCAAAGGGGGGGGTATTGGCACTTTTCACGGAAAAATGTGAAAAATTAAAATTTCTAAAAATTAAAAAAATGCCTTCTATACACCTAAAACATTCACTCTATAATGGAAGATTGTGGTTTTTCGCAATATTTTTTTGAAATTTGGGCTTTTTACTAACATTAACACTTGCGCTGAGGCATCTTTTATGCTCATTTCTTGTCTTTAATGATTTATTCTGCGTTTTATTTTTTTTATTTGATGAAAATGAACAACAATACACACCATGGAAACCTTTTTGTTTGATTTGTGTTGAGTGAGAATTTCACCTAGAACCCAAAGGGGGGGGTATTGGCCTTTTTCGTGGAAAAATGTGAAAAATTAAAATTTCAAAAATGAAATAAATGCCTTCTATACACCTCAAACATTCACTCTATAATGGAAGATTGTTGTTTTTCGCAATATTTTTTGAAATTCTGGCTCTTTTACTAACATTAACACTTGCGCTGGGGCATCTTTTATGCTCATTTCTTGTCTTTAATGATTTATTCTGGGTTTTATTTGGTTTATTTTATGAAAATGAACAACAATACACGCCATGGAAACATTTTTGTTTGATTTGTGTCGAGTGAGAATTTCACCTAGAACCCAAAGGGGGGGGTATTGGCACTTTTCATGGAAAAATGTGAAAAATTAAAATTTCTAAAATGAAATAAATGCCTTCTATACACCTCAAACATTCACTCTATAATGGAAGATTGTTGTTTTTCGCAATATTTTTGAAATTTGGGCTCTTTTACTAACATTAACTTTTGCGCTGAGGCATCTTTTAGGCTCATTTCTTGTCTTTAATGATTTATTCTGGGTTTTATTTTGTTTATTTGATGAAAATGAACAAAAATTCACACCATGGAAACATTTTTGTTTGATTTGTGTCGAGTGAGAATTTCACCTGGAACCCAAAGGGGGGGGTATTGGCATTTGTATGGAAAAATGTGAAAAATTAAAATTTCTAAAAATGAAATAAATGCCTTCTATACACCTCAAACATTCACTCTATAATGGAAGATTGTTGTTTTTCGCAATATTTTTTGAAATTTGGGCTCTTTTACTAACATTAACATTTGCGCTGAGGCATCTTTTAGGCTCATTTCTTGTCTTTAATGATTTATTCTGGGTTTTATTTTGTTTATTTGATGAAAATGAACAACAATACACACCATGGAAACATTTTTGTTTGATTTGTGTTGAGTGAGAATTTCACCTAGAAACCAAAGGGGGGGGGGTATTGGCCTTTTTCGTGGAAAAATGTGAAAAATTAAAATTTCTAAAAATGAAATAAATGCCTTCTATACACCTCAAACATTCACTCTATAATGGAAGATTGTTGTTTTTCGCAATATTTTTTGAAATTTGGGCTCTTTTGCTAACATTAACATTTGCGCTGAGGCATCTTATATGCTCATTTCTTGTCGTTAATGATTTATTCTGGGTTTTATTTTGTTTATTTGATGAAAAGGAACAACAATACACAGCATGGACACATTTTTGTATTATTTTTGTAGAGTGAGAATTTCACCTAGAACCCAAAGGGGGGGTATTGGCACTTTTCATGGAAAAATGTGAAAAATTAAAATTTCTAAAAATGAAATAAATACCTGCTATACACCTCAAACATTCACTCTATAATGGAAGATTGTTGTTTTTCGCAATATTTTTTGAAATTTGGGCTCTTTTACTAACATTAACATTTGCGCTGAGGCATCTTTTATGCTCATTTCTTGTCTTTAATGATTTATTCTGGGTTTTATTTTGTTTATTTGATGAAAATGAACAACAATACACACCATGGAAACATTTTTGTTTGATTTGTGTCGAGTGAGAATTTCACCTAGAACCCAAAGGGGGGGTATTGGCACTTTTCATGGAAAAATGTGAAAAATTAAAATTTTCAAAAATGAAAAAAATGCCTTCTATACACCTCAAACATTCACTCTATAATGGAAGATTGTTGTTTTTCGCAATATTTTTTAAATTTGGGCTCTTTTACTAACATTAACACTTGCGCTAAGGCATCTTATATGCTCATTTCTTGTCGTTAATGATTTATTCTGGGTTTTATTTTGTTTATTTGATGAAAAGGAACAACAATACACAGCATGGAAACATTTTTGTATTATTTTTGTAGAGTGAGAATTTCACCTAGAACCCAAAGGGGGGGTATTGGCACTTTTCATGGAAAAATGTGAAAAATTAAAATTTCTAAAAATGAAATAAATACCTTCTATACACCTCAAACATTCACTCTATAATGGAAGATTGTGGTTTTTAGCAATATTTTTTGAAATTTGGGCTCTTTTACTAACATAAACACTTGCGCTGAGGCATCTTTTATGCTCATTTCTTGTCTTTAATGATTTATTCTGGGTTTTATTTTGTTTATTTGATGAAAATGAACAACAATACACACCATGGAAACATTTTTGTTTGATTTGTGTCGAGTGAGAATTTCACCTAGAACCCAAAGGGGGGGGTATTGGCACTTTTATGGAAAAATGTGAAATATTAAAATTTCTAAAAATGAAATAAATGCCTTCTATACACCTCAAACATTCACTCTATAACGGAAGATTTTTGTTTTTCGCAATATTTTTTAAATTTGGGCTCTTTTACTAACACTAACACTTGCGCTGAGGCATCTTTTATGCTCATTTCTTGTCTTTAATGATTTATTCTGGGTTTTATTTTGTTTATTTGATGAAAATGAACAACAATACACAGCATGGAAACATTTTTGTTTGATTTGTGTCGAGTGAGAATTTCACCTAGAACCCAAAGGGGGGGGTAAATGCACTTTTCATGGAAAAATGAGAAAAATTAAAATTTCTAAAAATGAAATAAATGCCTTCTATACACCTCAAACATTCACTCTATAATGGAAGATTGTGGTTTTTCGCAATATTTTTTTGAAATTTGGGCTCTTTTACTAACATTAACACTTGCGCTGAGGCATCTTTTATGCTCATTTCTTGTCTTTAATGATTTATTCTGGGTTTTATTTTGTTTATTTGATGAAAATGAACAACAATACACACCATGGAAACATTTTTGTTTGATTTGTGTCGAGTGAGAATTTCACCTAGAACCCAAAGGGGGGGGTATTGGCACTTTTCACGGAAAAATGTGAAAAATTAAAATTTCTAAAAATTAAAAAAATGCCTTCTATACACCTAAAACATTCACTCTATAATGGAAGATTGTGGTTTTTCGCAATTTTTTTTTGAAATTTGGGCTCTTTTACCAACATTAACATTGCGCTGAGGCATCTTTTATGCTCATTTCTTGTCTTTAATGATTTATTCTGGGTTTTATTTTGTTTATTTGATGAAAATGAACAACAATACACACCATGGAAACATTTTAGTTTGATCTGTGTTGAGTGAGAATTTCACCTAGAACCCAAAGGGGGGGTATTTGCCTTTTTCGTGGAAAATGTGAAAAATTAAAATTTCTAAAAATGAAATAAATGCCTTCTATACACCTCAAACATTCACTCTATAATGGAAGATTGTTGTTTTTCGCAATATTTTTTGAAATTTAGGCTCTTTTACTAACATTAAAATTTGCGCTGAGGCATCTTTTAGGCTCATTTATTGTCTTTAATGATTTATTCTGGGTTTTATTTTGTTTATTTGATGAAAATGAACAACAATACACACCATGGAAACATTTTTGTTTGATTTGTGTCGAGTGAGAATTTCACCTAGAACCCAAAGGGGGGGGTATTGGCACTTTTCACGGAAAAATGTGAAAAATTAAAATTTCTAAAAATTAAAAAAATGCCTTCTATACACCTAAAACATTCACTCTATAATGGAAGATTGTGGTTTTTCGCAATATTTTTTTGAAATTTGGGCTCTTTTACTAACATTAACACTTGCGCTGAGGCGTCTTTTATGCTCATCTCTTGTCTTTAATGATTTATTCTGGGTTTTATTTTGTTTAATTGATGAAAATGAACAAAAATTCACACCATGGAAACATTTTTGTTTGATTTGTGTCGAGTGAGAATTTCACCTGGAACCCAAAGGGGGGGTATTGGCATTTTCATGGAAAAATGTGAAATATTAAAATTTCTAAAAATGAAATAAATGCCTTTAATACACCTCAAACATTCACTCTATACTGGAAGATTGTTGTTTTTTCGCAATATTTTTTGAAATTTGGGCTCTTTTACTAGCATTAACACTTGCGCTGAGGCATCTTTTATACTCATTTCTTGTCTTTAATGATTTATTCTGGGTTTTATTTTGTTTAATTGATGAAAATGAACAAAAATAAACACCATGGAAACATTTTTGTTTGATTTGTGTCGAGTGAGAATTTCACCTGGAACCCAAAGGGGGGGTATTGGCATTTTCATGGAAAAATGTGAAAATTAACATTTCTAAAAATGAAATAAATGCCTTCTATACACCTCAAACATTCACTCTATAATAGAAGACTGTTGTTTTTTCGCAATATTTTTTGAAATTTGGGCTCTTTTACTAACATTAACACTTGCGCTGGGGCATCTTTTATGCTCCTTTCTTGTCTTTAATGATTTATTCTGGGTTTTATTTTGTTTATTTGATGAAAATGAACAACAGTACACACCATGGAAACATTTTTGTGTTATTTGTGTCGAGTGAGAATTTCACCTAGAACCCAAAGGGGGGGGTATTGGCACTTTTCATGGAAAAATGTGAAAAATTAAAATTTTTAAAATGAAAAAAATGCCTTCTATTCACCTCAAACATTCACTCTATAATGGAAGATTGTGGTTTTTCGCAATGTTTTCTTTAAATTTGGGCTCTTTTACTAACATTAACACTTGCGCTGAGGCATCTTTTAGGCTCATTTCTTGTCTTTAATGATTTATTCTGGGTTTTATTTAGTTTATTTGATGAAAATGAACAACAATACACAGCATGGAAACATTTTTGTTTGAATTGTGTCGAGTGAGAATTTCACCTGGAACCCAAGGGGGGGGTATTGGCACTTTTCATGGAAAAATGTGAAAATTAAAATTTCTAAAAATGAAATAAATGCCTTCTATACACCTCAAACATTCACTCTATAATGGAAGATTGTTGTTTTTCGCAATATTTTTGAAATTTGGGCTCTTTTACTAACATTAACATTTGCGCTGAGGCATCTTTTATGCTCATTTCTTGTCTTTAATGATGTATTCTGGGTTTCATTTTGTTTATTTGATGAAAATGAACAACAATACACACCATGGAAACATTTTTGTTTGATTTGTTCGAGTGAGAATTTCACCTAGA
>NW_027286991.1:0-165789 GCF_022747635.1 Hetaerina americana | reverse complement strand
ATATAATTGAGAGAATTAACGATTTCACCAAAAACAAAAAAAATCCATAAAATCGAGGAAATACAATTTTAAATGCGTGTTAAAAATAAAACGACATACTCTGCGATGAAGAATTCATCAAATTATAAAAAGAGGTCCTTTAATTACTTAAATTAAATATATTTAGAGAAAATACGCATTTCATCGAAAATACGATAATTGATAAAAAGCTAGGAGTTTTCAGTGTACTCGCCAAAAAACATACGTGTTTTGAAAATTACCCATATTTTGCGAATGAAATTAAAACAAATATCGAAAAAAGTAGTTGGCAACTCTTGAAAGGAAAATATCGAGGGTAAAATAACGATTGCATCGAACACACGAAAAATAAATAAAGACGAGCAGTTGACCGTATAAATACCACATAAATTGCGTGTTTAAATTAAAACTACATATTTTGCGGTGGAAAAATCAACATATGATGAAAAAACGAGTTTGAAATTTAACTATATCATCGAAAACACGGAAAAAAATTAAACGAGTTGTTTTATTTGGAAATACCAGAAAATACTTGATTACATTAACAAAACAAATTTGTCCAAAACAAACGAATTTTGAAAAGACTAGTTTGAAAAACTTGGAAGGTAATAATTGAGAGAAAATTTACGAAATCACCAAAAACACAAAAAATACATACAGTCGAGGAGTTCTCTGTGAAAATCCCACATTAAATACAAGTTTAAATTATAACGATATAATTTGCGATGTAAAAGACAACGAATGAGGAAAAAAAAGTTTGAATAACTTGAATAGGTAAAATGTTGAGAAAATACGTGAATGCATCAAAAATGCAATGATTGAATAAAGACTAGTAGTTTTCAGTGGACTCGCCACAAAACGTACGAGTTTCAAATAATCAAACCTACATTCCGATTGAAAAATCAACGGATTTTGAAAAGAGTTTGAAAATACTACAATTAATACGAGTTGGAATAAGAAGATAAATTTTGCGATTGAAAAATCAACGAAAGAAGGAGTTTGATATCAAACGATGATACCAAAAACACGGAAAATAAATAAAAACGAGCTGTTTTCTTTGAAAACTCCACTTCAAATACTTGTTTAAATTAAAACGACATTTTTAGCGAAGGAGATATAAACGAAAAAGGATTTTGATTAACTTAAATTGAAGAAATTTAGAAAAAGTACGCGTTTTCACCCAAAATACGATCATTGGATGAAAACTAGTCGTTTTCAGTTAACACGCCGCAAAACATGCGCGTTGAAAATCATGACACCAATGTTTGCGGTTAAAAAACTAACGAATTTTGAAAAATTAAGTTTGAAAAATTTGGTAGGAAATTATTCAGAGAAAATTTACGATTTCAATTTAAACACAAAAAATACATAAAAACGAGAAGTTTTATGTAGAAATCCCACGTCAAATACTAGTTTAAATTATAACGAAATAATTTGCGATGTCAAAGACAATGAATGAGGAAAAAAAAGTTTGAATAACTTGTATTGAAAAAATGTTGAGAAAATACGTAAATGCATCAAAAATACAATAATTGAAAAAAAACTAGCAGTTTTCAGTGGACTCGTCACAAAACGTACGCGTTTTAAATAATCAAACCTACATTCCGATTGAAATATCAACGGATTGTGAAAAAAGTAGTTTTAAAATGCTACATTAAATACGTGTTGGAATGAGACAATATAGTTTGCGATGGAGAAATCAACGAATGATTAAAGAAGAACTTTTTAATTAAACGATGTTATCGAAAACACGGAGAATAAATAAAAACGAGTTGTTTTCTGTGAAAACTCCACTTTAAATACTTGTTTAAATTAAAACGGCATTTTAAGCGAAGGAGATATAAACGAAAAAGGATTTTGGTTAACTTATATTGAAGAAATTTAGAAAAAGGACGCGTTTTCACCCAAAATACGATCATTGGATGAAAACTAGACGTTTTCAGTGGACACGCCGCAAAACATGCACGTTGAAAATCATAACACCAATGTTTGCGGTTAAAAAACTAACGAATTTTGAAAAATGTAATTTAAAAAACTTGGAAGGAAATTATTTAGAGAAAATTTACGATTTCTGCAAAAACACAAAAAATCCTTAAAAACGAGAAGTTATCTCTGGAAATACCAAATCAAATACTAGTTTAAATTCTAACGTTATAATTTGTGATTTAAAAGACAACCAAAAAGAAGATAAAGTAAACACTTGCGATGTCAAAGACAACGAAAGAGGAAAAAAAAGTTTGAATAACTTGTATTGAAAAAATGTTGAGCAAATACGTGAATGCATCAAAAATACAATGATTGAATAAAAACTAGCAGTTTTCAGTGGACTCGCCACCAAACGTACGCGTTTTATATAATCAAACCTACATTCCGATTGAAAAATCAACGGATTTTGAAAAAAGTAGTTTTAAAATACTACATTAAATACGTGTTGAAATAAGACAACATAGTTTGCGATTGAGAAATCAACGAATGATGAAAGAAGAAGTTTTAAATTAATCGATGTTATCAAAAACACGGAGAATAAATAAAAACGAGCTGTTTTCTGTGAAAACTCCACTTCAAATACTTGTTTAAATTAAAACGACATTTTTAGCGAAGGAGATATAAACGAAAAAGGATTTTGATTAACTTAAATTGAAGAAATTTAGAAAAAGTACGCGTTTTCACCCAAAATACGATCATTGGATGAAAACTAGTCGTTTTCAGTGGACACGCCGCAAAACATGCGCGTTGAAAATCATAACACCAATGTTTGCGGTTAAAAAACTAACGAATTTTAAAAAATAAAGTTTGAAAAACTTGGAAGGAAATTATTCAGAAAAATTTACGATTTCAATTTAAACACAAAAAATACTTAAAAACGAGATGTTTTCTGTAGAAATCCCACGTCAAATACTAGTTTAAATTATAACGAAATAATTTGCGATGTCATAAACAACGAATGAGGAAAAAAAAGTTTGAATAACTTGTATTGAAAAAATGTTGAGAAAATACGTGAATGCATCAAAAATACAATGATTGAATAAAAACTAGCAGTTTTCAGTGGACTCGCCACAAAACGTACGCGTTTTAAATAATCAAACCTACATTCCGATTGAAAAATCAACGGATTTTGAAAAAAGTAGTTTTAAAATACTACATTAAATACGTGTTGAAATAAAACAACATAGTTTGCGATGGAGAAATCAACGAATGATGAAAGAAGAACTTTTAAATTAAACGATATTATCGAAAACACGGAGAATAAATAAAAACGAGCTGTTTTCTGTGAAAACTCCACTTCAAATACTTGTTTAAATTGAAACGATATTTTAAGCGAAGGAGATAAAAACGAAAAAGGATTTTGATTAACTTAAATTGTAGAAATTTAGAAAAAGTATGCGTTTTCACCCAAAATACGATCATTGGATGAAAACTAGTCTTTTTCAGTGGACACGCCGCAAAACATGCGCGTTGAAAATCATAACACCAATGTTTGCGGTTAAAAAACTAACGAATTTTGAAAAATATAGTATGAAAAACTTCAGAGAAAATTTACGATTTCACATTTAACACAAAAAATACATAAAAACGAGAAGTTTTCTGTAGAAATCCCACGTCAAAGACTAGTTTCAATTATAACGAAATAATTTGCGATGTCAAAGACAACGAATGATAAAAAAGGCGTTTGAAAATCTTGAATTGAATATTTGTTGATTGATTAATTTCATCGAAAATAAGAAGAATAAGTAAAAACTAGCAGTTTTCAGTGGAATGGCAACAAAACATACACGTTGTAAATAATAACAACTTCTTTTCGATTGAAAAATCAACGGATTAAAAAAAATACGCGATTTCATCGAAAATACGTAGTTTGAATAAAAACGATCAGTTTTATGTAAAAATACCGCATAAAAAACATATTTTCGGTAGATAACTCAACGAATGATGAAGAATGGCGCTACAAACAATGAAATTGAAAAAAGTTAAAGAAAAAACGTGATTACATCGAAAATACGAAGATTGAAGAGAACTATCTTTTTTCAGTGAACTCGCCAAAAAACATGCGCGCTTAAAATCATCACACCTTTATCTGCTATTAAAAATTCAACGAATTTTGAAAGTTCGATACACTTGAAAGGAAAATATTGAGAGATTATTAACGATAACATCAAAAACACGAAAATTAAATAAAAACCAGCTGTTCTCTGTTAAAATAACAATGTAAATGTGTGTTAAAATTAAAACGACATACTCAGCGCTGAAGAAATCATGGAAAGGTGTTTGAATTACTTAAATTAAAAATATTTAGAGAAAATACGCATTTCATCGAAAATACGAAGATTGATAAAAAGCTAGCAGTTTTCAGTGTACTCGCCAAAAAACATATGTGTTCAAATAATTACCCATATTTTGCAATTGAAAATTCAACGAATATCGAAAAAAGGATTTTGAAACTCTTGAAAGGAAAATATCGAGGGTAAAATAAAGATTGCATCGAAAACACGAAAAGTAAATAAAGACGAGCAGTTGTCCGTTTAAATACCACATATATTACGTGTTTAAATTAAAACTACATATTTTGCGGGTGAGAAATCAACCAATGATGAAAAAAGGGGTTTGAAATTTTACTATATCATCGAAAACACGGAAATAAATTAAACGAGTTGTTTCATTAGGAAATACCACAAAATACGTGTTTACACTAGAATAACGTATTTTTCGATGGAGAAATTAACAAATCATGAATAAAGGAGTTTAAAATTTAACGATATCATTGAAAAGACGGAAAAAAGATAAAAAGGAGCTTTTTTCTGTGGAAACTCCACTTCAAACACTTGCTCATATTAAAACGACATTTTTAGCGATGGATAAATAAACGAAAAAGGAGTTTGATTTACTTAAATTGAAGAAATTTAGAAAAAGTACGCGTTTTCATCCAAAATACGATCATTTCATGAAAACAATCCGTTTAAGTGGACACGCCAAAAAATGCGCGCTGAAAATCATAACACCAATGTTTGCGGTTAAAAAACTAACGAATATTGAAAAATGTAATTTGAAAAACTTGGAAGGAAATTATTTAGAGAAAATTTACGATTTCAGCAAAAACACAAAAAATCCTTAAAAACGAGAAGTTATCTCTGGAAATACCAAATCAAATACTAGTTTAAATTATAACGTTATAATTTGTGATTTAAAAGACAACGAAAAGAAGATAAAGTAAACACTTGCGATGTCAAAGACAACGAATGAGGAAAAAAAAGTTTGAATAACTTGTATTGAAAAAATGTTGAGCAAATACGTGAATGCATCAAAAATACAATGATTGAATAAAAACTAGCAGTTTTCAGTGGACTCGCCACAAAACGTACGCGTTTTAAATAATCAAACCTACATTCCGATTGAAAAATCAACGGATTTTGAAAAAAGTAGTTTTAAAATACTACATTAACTACGTGTTGAAATAAGACAACATAGTTTGCGATGGAGAAATAAACGAATGATGAAAGAAGAAGTTTTAAATTAAACGATGTTATCGAAAACACGGAGAATAAATAAAAACGAGCTGTTTTCTGTGAAAACTCCACTTCAAATATTTGTTTAAATTAAAACTACATTTTTAGCGAAGGAGATATAAACTAAAAAGGAGTTGGATTTACTTAAATTGAAGAAATTTAGAAAAAGTACGCATTTCACCCAAAATACGATCATTGGATGAAAACTAGTCGTTTTCAGTGGACACGCCGCAAAAAATGCGCGTTGAAAATCATAACACCAATGTTTGCGGTTAAAAAACTAACGAATTTTGAAAAATATAGTATGAAAAACTTCAGAGAAAATTTACGATTTCACTTTTAACACAAAAAATACATAAAAACGAGAAGTTTTCTGTAGATATCCCACGTCAAAGACTAGTTTCAATTATAACGAAATAATTTGCGATGTCAAAGACAACGAATGATAAAAAAGGCGTTTGAAAATCTTGAATTGAATATTTGTTGATTGATTGATTTCATCGAAAATAAGAAGAATAAGTAAAAACTAGCAGTTTTCAGTGGAATGGCAACAAAACATACACGTTGTAAATAATAACAACTTCTTTTCGATTGAAAAATCAACGGATTAAAAAAAATACGCGATTTCATCGAAAATACGTAGTTTGAATAAAAACGATCAGTTTTATGTAAAAATACCGCATAAAAAACATATTTTCGGTAGATAACTCAACGAATGATGAAGAATGGCGCTACAAACAATGAAATTGAAAAAAGTTAAAGAAAAAACGTGATTACATCGAAAATACGAAGATTGAAGAGAACTATCTTTTTTCAGTGAACTCGCCAAAAAACATGCGCGCTTAAAATCATCACACCTTTATCTGCTATTAAAAATTCAACGAATTTTGAAAGTTCGATACACTTGAAAGGAAAATATTGAGAGATTATTAACGATAACATCAAAAACACGAAAATTAAATAAAAACCAGCTGTTCTCTGTTAAAATAACAATGTAAATGTGTGTTAAAATTAAAACGACATACTCAGCGCTGAAGAAATCATGGAAAGGTGTTTGAATTACTTAAATTAAAAATATTTAGAGAAAATACGCATTTCATCGAAAATACGAAGATTGATAAAAAGCTAGCAGTTTTCAGTGTACTCGCCAAAAAACATATGTGTTCAAATAATTACCCATATTTTGCAATTGAAAATTCAACGAATATCGAAAAAAGGATTTTGAAACTCTTGAAAGGAAAATATCGAGGGTAAAATAAAGATTGCATCGAAAACACGAAAAGTAAATAAAGACGAGCAGTTGTCCGTTTAAATACCACATATATTACGTGTTTAAATTAAAACTACATATTTTGCGGGTGAGAAATCAACCAATGATGAAAAAAGGGGTTTGAAATTTTACTATATCATCGAAAACACGGAAATAAATTAAACGAGTTGTTTCATTTGGAAATACCACAAAATACGTGTTTACACTAGAATAACGTATTTTTCGATGGAGAAATTAACAAATCATGAATAAAGGAGTTTAAAATTTAACGATATCATTGAAAAGACGGAAAAAAGATAAAAAGGAGCTTTTTTCTGTGGAAACTCCACTTCAAACACTTGCTCATATTAAAACGACATTTTTAGGGATGGATAAATAAACGAAAAAGGAGTTTGATTTACTTAAATTGAAGAAATTTAGAAAAAGTACGCGTTTTCATCCAAAATACGATCATTTCATGAAAACAATCCGTTTAAGTGGACACGCCAAAAAATGCGCGCTGAAAATCATAACACCAATGTTTGCGGTTAAAAAACTAACGAATATTGAAAAATGTAATTTGAAAAACTTGGAAGGAAATTATTTAGAGAAAATTTACGATTTCAGCAAAAACACAAAAAATCCTTAAAAACGAGAAGTTATCTCTGGAAATACCAAATCAAATACTAGTTTAAATTATAACGTTATAATTTGTGATTTAAAAGACAACGAAAAGAAGATAAAGTAAACACTTGCGATGTCAAAGACAACGAATGAGGAAAAAAAAGTTTGAATAACTTGTATTGAAAAAATGTTGAGCAAATACGTGAATGCATCAAAAATACAATGATTGAATAAAAACTAGCAGTTTTCAGTGGACTCGCCACAAAACGTACGCGTTTTAAATAATCAAACCTACATTCCGATTGAAAAATCAACGGATTTTGAAAAAAGTAGTTTTAAAATACTACATTAACTACGTGTTGAAATAAGACAACATAGTTTGCGATGGAGAAATAAACGAATGATGAAAGAAGAAGTTTTAAATTAAACGATGTTATCGAAAACACGGAGAATAAATAAAAACGAGCTGTTTTCTGTGAAAACTCCACTTCAAATATTTGTTTAAATTAAAACTACATTTTTAGCGAAGGAGATATAAACTAAAAAGGAGTTGGATTTACTTAAATTGAAGAAATTTAGAAAAAGTACGCATTTCACCCAAAATACGATCATTGGATGAAAACTAGTCGTTTTCAGTGGACACGCCGCAAAAAATGCGCGTTGAAAATCATAACACCAATGTTTGCGGTTAAAAAACTAACGAATTTTGAAAAATATAGTATGAAAAACTTCAGAGAAAATTTACGATTTCACTTTTAACACAAAAAATACATAAAAACGAGAAGTTTTCTGTAGATATCCCACGTCAAAGACTAGTTTCAATTATTACGAAATAATTTGCGATGTCAAAGACAACGAATGATAAAAAAGGCGTTTAAAAATCTTGAATTGAATATTTGTTGATTGATTTATTTCATCGAAAATAAGAAGATAAAGTAAAATTTAGCAGTTTTCAGTGGAATTGCAACAAAACATACACGTTGTTAATAATAACAACTTCTTTCCGATTGGAAAATCAACGGATTAAAAAAAAGGAATATAAAATTTAACGATTTCATTGAAAACACGGAAAATAGATATAAACGAGCTCTTTTATGTGGAAACTACACTTCAAATACTTGTTTAAATTGAAACGACATTTTTAGCGAAGGATATATAAACGAAAAAGTAGTTTGATTATCTTAAATTGAAGAAATTTAGAGAAATTTCGCGTTTTCATCCAAAATACGATCATTGGATGAAAACTAGTCGTTTTCAGTGGACACGCCGCAAAACATGCGCGTGGAAAATCATAACACCAATGTTTGCGGTTAAAAAACTAACGATTTTTGAAAAATGTAGTTTGAAAAACTTGGAAGGAAATTATATAGAGAAAATTCACGATTTCAGCAAAAACACAAAAAATACTTAAAACGAGAAGTTATCTATGGAAATACCACATCAAATACTAGTTTAAATTATAGCGATATAATTTTTGATTTAAAAGACAACGAAAAGAAGATAAAGTAAAAACTTGCAGTTTTCATGGGAATGGCAACAAAACGTACGCGTTGATAATAATAACAACTTTTTTTCGATTGAAAAGTGAACGGTAAAAAAAATACGCGATTTCTTCGAAAATACATAGGAAGATGAAAGCGAGCAGTTATCTATGGAAATACCACATAAAAAAGGGGTTCAAATTAACGGATATATTTTCGATAGATAAATCAACGAATGATTTAGAAAGGCGCTTGAATCAATGAAATTGAAAAAAGTTAGAGAAAATACGAGATTACATCGAAAATACGAAGATAGAAAAATAACTAACAGTTCTCAGTGAACCCGCCACAAAACATGCGCGCTTAAAATCATCACACCAATTTCTGCAATTGAAAAATAAACGAATTTTGAAAAAAGTAGTTCGATATACTTGAAAGGTAAATATTGAGAGAAAATTAACGATCACATAAAAAACACGAAAATTAAATAAAAAGAGCTGTTCGCTGTGGTAATACCAATTAAAATACTTTTAAACATTAAAACGACATAATCTGCGATGAAGAAATCGTATATGATTGAACAAGGTGTTTGAATTACTTAAATTAAAAATATTTAGAGAAAATACGCATTTAATCGATAATAGGAAGATTGATAAAAAGCTAGCAGTTTTCAGTGTACTCGCCACAAAACATACGTGTTTAAATAATTACCTATATTTTGCGTTTGAAAATTCAACGAATATCGAAAAAAGTAGTTTGAAAATATTGAAAGGAAAATATCGAGGGTAAAATAACGATTGCATCGAAAACTCGAAAAATAAATAAAGACCAGCAGTTTTCCGTTCAAATACCATATAAATTATGTGTTTAAATTAAAACTACATATTTTGTGGGGGAAAAATCAAGGAATGATGAAAAAAGGGGGTTTGAAATTTAACGATATCATCGAAAACACGGAAAAAATTAAACAAGTTGTTTTATCTGGAAAAACCACAAAATACGTTTTTATAATAAAATTACGAATTTTTCGATGGAGAAATTAACAAATCATGAAAAAAGGATTTGTAAAATTTAACGATTTCATGGAAAACACGGAAAATGGTTATAAACGAGCTCTTTTATGCGGAAACTCCACTTAAAATACTTGTTTAAATTAAAACGACATTTTCAGCGAAGGAGATATAAACGAAAAAGGAGTGTGATTTACTTAAATTTAATAAATTTAGAGAAAGTACACGTTTTCATCCTAAATACGATCATTGGATGAAAACCAGCCGTTTTCAGGGGACACGCCGCAAAACACGCGCGTGGAAAATCATAACAAATTTTTTCGGTTAAAAAACCAACGAATTTTGAAAAAAGTAGTTTGAAAAACTTGAAAGGAAATAATTGAGAAAATTAACGATTTCACCAAAAACAAAAAAAATCCATAAAATCGAGGAAATACAATTTTAAATGCGTGTTAAAAATAAAACGACATACTCAACATTGAAGAATTCATCAAATGATAAAAAGTGTCCTTTAATTACTTAAATTAAATATATTTAGAGAAAATACGCATTTCATCGAAAATACGATAATTGATAAAAAGCTAGGAGTTTTCAGTGTACTCGCCAAAAAACATACGTGTTTTGAAAATTACCCATATTTTGCGAATGAAATTAAAACAAATATCGAAAAAAGTAGTTGGCAACTCTTGAAAGGAAAATATCGAGGGTTAAATAACGATTGCATCGAAAACACGAAAAATAAATAAAGACGAGCAGTTGACCGTTTAAATACCACATAAATTGCGTGTTTAAATTAAAACTACATATTTTGCGGTGGAAAAATCAACATATGATGAAAAAACGAGTTTCAAATTTAACTATATAATCGAAAACACGGAAAAAAATTAAACGAGTTGTTTTTTTGGAAATACCAGAAAATACTTGATTACTTTAACAAAACAAATTTTTCCAAAACCAACGAATTTTGAAAAGACTAGTTTGAAAAACTTGGAAGGTAATAATTGAGAGAAAATTTACGAAATCACCAAAAACACAAAAAATACATACAATCGAGGAGTTTTCTGTGAAAATCCCACATCAAATACAAGTTTAAATTATAACGATATAATTTGCGATGTAAAAGACAACGAATGAGGAAAAAGTTTGAATAACTTGAATAGGTAAAATGTTGAGAAAATACGTGAATGCATCAAAAATACAATGATTGAATAAAGACTAGTAGTTTTCAGTGGACTCGCCACAAAACGTACGAGTTTCAAATAATCAAACCTACATCCCGATTGAAAAATCAACGGATTTTGAAAAGAGTTTGAAAATACTACAATTAATACGAGTTGGAATAAGAAGATAAATTTTGCGATTGAAAAATCAACGAATGAAGGAGTTTGATATTAAACGATGATACCAAAAACACGGAAAAAAGATAAAAAGGAGCTTTTTTCTGTGGAAACTCCACTTCAAACACTTGCTCATATTAAAACGACATTTTTAGCGATGGATAAATAATCGAAAAAGGAGTTTTATTTACTTAAATTGAAGAAATTTAGAGAAAGTTTGCGTTTGAATCCAAAATACGATCATTGGATGAAAACTAATCGTTTTCAGTGGACACGCCGCAAAACATGCGCATGGAAAATCATAACACCAATGTTTGCGGTTAAAAAACTAACGAATTTTGAAAAATGTAATTTGAAAAACTTGGAAGGAAATTATTTAGAGAAAATTTACGATTTCAGCAAAAACACAAAAAATCCTTAAAAACGAGAAGTTATCTCTGGAAATACCAAATCAAATACTAGTTTAAATTATAACGTTATAATTTGTGATTTAAAAGACAACGAAAAGAAGATAAAGTAAACACTTGCGATGTCAAAGACAACGAATGAGGAAAAAAAAGTTTGAATAACTTGTATTGAAAAAATGTTGAGCAAATACGTGAATGCATCTAAAATACAATGATTGAATAAAAACTAGCAGTTTTCAGTGGACTCGCCACAAAACGTACGCGTTTTAAATAATCAAACCTACATTCCGATTGAAAAATCAACGGATTTTGAAAAAAGTAGTTTTAAAATACTACATTAACTACGTGTTGAAATAAGACAACATAGTTTGCGATGGAGAAATAAACGAATGATGAAAGAAGAAGTTTTAAATTAAACGATGTTATCGATAACACGGAGAATAAATAAAAACGAGCTGTTTTCTGTGAAAACTCCACTTCAAATATTTGTTTAAATTAAAACTACATTTTTAGCGAAGGAGATATAAACTAAAAAGGAGTTGGATTTACTTAAATTGAAGAAATTTAGAAAAAGTACGCATTTCACCCAAAATACGATCATTGGATGAAAACTAGTCGTTTTCAGTGGACACGCCGCAAAAAATGCGCGTTGAAAATCATAACACCAATGTTTGCGGTTAAAAAACTAACGAATTTTGAAAAATATAGTATGAAAAACTTCAGAGAAAATTTACGATTTCACTTTTAACACAAAAAATATATAAAAACGAGAAGTTTTCTGTAGAAATCCCACGTCAGAGACTAGTTTCAATTATAACGAAATAATTTGCGATGTCAAAGACAACGAATGATAAAAAAGGCGTTTAAAAATCTTGAATTGAATATTTGTTGATTGATTTATTTCATCGAAAATAAGAAGATAAAGTAAAATTTAGCAGTTTTCAGTGGAATTGCAACAAAACATACACGTTGTTAATAATAACAACTTCTTTTCGATTGAAAAGTGAACGGTAAAAAAAATACGCGATTTCTTCGAAAATACATAGGAAGATGAAAACGAGCAGTTATCTATGGAAATACCACATAAAAAAGGGGTTCAAATTAACGGACATATTTTCGATAGATAAATCAACGAATGATTTAGAAAGGCGCTTGAATCAATGAAATTGAAAAAAGTTAGAGAAAATACGAGATTACATCGAAAATACGAAGATAGAAAAATAACTAACAGTTCTCAGTGAACCCGCCACAAAACATGCGCGCTTAAAATCATCACACCAATTTCTGCAATTGAAAAATAAGTGAATTTTGAAAAAAGTAGTTCGATATACTTGAAAGGTAAATATTGAGAGAAAATTAACGATCACATAAAAAACACGAAAATTAAATAAAAAGAGCTGTTCCATGTGGTAATACCAATTAAAATACTTTTAAACATTAAAACGACATAATCTGCGATGAAGAAATCGTATATGATTGAACAAGGTGTTTGAATTACTTAAATTAAAAATATTTAGAGAAAATACGCGTTTAATCGATAATAGGAAGATTGATAAAAAGCTAGCAGTTTTCAGTGTACTCGCCACAAAACATACGTGTTTAAATAATTACCTATATTTTGCGTTTGAAAATTCAACGAATATCGAAAAAAGTAGTTTGAAAATCTTGAAAGGAAAATATCGAGGGTAAAATAACGATTGCATCGAAAACTCGAAAAATAAATAAAGACCAGCAGTTTTCCGTTCAAATACCATATAAATTATGTGTTTAAATTAAAACTACATATTTTGTGGTGGAAAATTCAAGGAATGATGAAAAAAGGGGTTTGAAATTTAACGATATCATCGAAAACACGGAAAAAATTAAACAAGTTGTTTTATCTGGAAAAACCACAAAATACGTGTTTATAATAAAATTACGTATTTTTCGATGGAGAAATTAACAAATCATGAAAAAAGGATTTTTAAAATTTAACGATTTCATGGAAAACACGGAAAATGGTTATAAACGAGCTCTTTTATGCGGAAACTCCACTTCAAATACTTGTTTAAATTAAAACGACATTTTCAGCGAAGGAGATATAAACGAAAAAGGAGTGTGATTTACTTAAATTTAAGAAATTTAGAGAAAGTACACCTTTTCATCCTAAATACGATCATTGGATGAAAACCAGCCGTTTTCAGGGGACACGCCGCAAAACACGCGCGTGGAAAATCATAACAAATTTTTTCGGTTAAAAAACCAACGAATTTTGAAAAAAGTAGTTTGAAAAACTTGAAAGGAAATAATTGAGAGAATTAACGATTTCACCAAAAACAAAAAAAATCCATAAAATCGAGGAAATACAATTTTAAATGCGTGTTAAAAATAAAACGACATACTCAACATTGAAGAATTCATCAAATGATAAAAAGAGGTCCTTTAATTACTTAAATTAAATATATTTAGAGAAAATACGCATTTCATCGAAAATACGATAATTGATAAAAAGCTAGGAGTTTTCAGTGTACTCGCCAAAAAACATACGTGTTTTGAAAATTACCCATATTTTGCGAATGAAATTAAAACAAATATCGAAAAAAGGGGTTGGCAACTCTTGAAAGGAAAATATCGAGGGTAAAATAACGATTGCATCGAAAACACGAAAAATAAATAAAGACGAGCAGTTGACCGTTTAAATACCACATAAATTGCGTGTTTAAATTAAAACTACATGTTTTGCGGTGGAAAAATCAACATATGATGAAAAAACGAGTTTCAAATTTAACTATATAATCGAAAACACGGAAAAAAATTAAACGAGTTGTTTTTTTGGAAATACCAGAAAATACTTGATTACTTTAACAAAAGGGAAATTATATAGAGAAAATTCACGATTTCAGCAAAAACACAAAAAATACTTAAAACGAGAAGTTATCTATGGAAATACCACATCAAATACTAGTTTAAATTATAACGTTATAATTTGTGATTTAAAAGACAACGAAAAGAAGATAAAGTAAACACTTGCAATGTCAAAGACAACGAATGAGGAAAAAAAAAAGTTTGAATAACTTGTATTGAAAAAATGTTGAGCAAATACGTGAATGCATCAAAAATACAATGATTGAATAAAAACTAGCAGTTTTCAGTGGACTCGCCACAAAACGTACGCGTTTTAAATAATCAAACCTACATTCCGATTGAAAAATCAACGGATTTTGAAAAAAGTAGTTTTAAAATACTACATTAACTACGTGTTGAAATAAGACAACATAGTTTGCGTTGGAGAAATAAACGAATGATGAAAGAAGAAGTTTTAAATTAAACGATGTTATCGAAAACACGGAGAATAAATAAAAACGAGCTGTTTTCTGTGAAAACTCCACTTCAAATATTTGTTTAAATTAAAACTACATTTTTAGCGAAGGAGATATAAACTAAAAAGGAGTTGGATTTACTTAAATTGAAGAAATTTAGAAAAAGTACGCATTTCACCCAAAATACGATCATTGGATGAAAACTAGTCGTTTTCAGTGGACCACGCCGCAAAAAATGCGCGTTGAAAATCATAACACCAATGTTTGCGGTTAAAAAACTAACGAATTTTGAAAAATATAGTATGAAAAACTTCAGAGAAAATTTACGATTTCACTTTTAACACAAAAAATACATAAAAACGAGAAGTTTTCTGTAGAAATTCCCCCCACGTCAAAGACTAGTTTCAATTATAACGAAATAATTTGCGATGTCAAAGACAACGAATGATAAAAAAGGCGTTTAAAAATCTTGAATTGAAAAAATGTTGATCGATTTATTTCATCGAAAATAAGAAGATAAAGTAAAATTTAGCAGTTTTCAGTGGAATTGCAACAAAACATACACGTTGTTAATAATAACAACTTCTTTTCGATTGGAAAATCAACGAATTAAAAAAAAGGAATATAAAATTTAACGATTTCATTGAAAACACGGAAAATAGATATAAACGAGCTCTTTTATGTGGAAACTACACTTCAAATACTTGTTTAAATTGAAACGGCATTTTTAGCGAAGGATATATAAACGAAAAAGTAGTTTGATTATCTTAAATTGAAGAAATTTAGAGAAATTTCGCGTTTTCATCCAAAATACGATCATTGGATGAAAAATAGTCGTTTTCAGTGGACACGCCGCAAAACATGCGCGTGGAAAATCATAACACCAATGTTTGCGGTTAAAAAACTAACGATTTTTGAAAAATGTAGTTTGAAAAACTTGGAAGGAAATTATATAGAGAAAATTCACGATTTCAGGAAAACACAAAAAATACTTAAAACGAGAAGTTATCTATGGAAATACCACATCAAATACTAGTTTAAATTATAGCGATATAATTTTTGATTTAAAAGACAACGAAAAGAAGATAAAGTAAAAACTTGCAGTTTTCATGGGAATGGCAACAAAACGTACGCGTTGATAATAATAACAACTTTTTTTCGATTGAAAAGTGAACGGTAAAAAAATACGAAATACGTAGATTGAATAAAAACGAGCAGTTTTCTGTGGAAATACCACATAAAACCCGTGTTCAAATTAACGAACATATTTTCGATAGATAAATTAACGAATGATGAAGAATGGCGCTTCAAACAATGAAATTGAAAATAGTTAAAGAAAATACGAGATTACATTGAAAATACGAGGTTTAAAAGAGAACTAGCTGTTCTTAGTGAACTCGCCACAAAACATGCGCGCTTAAAATCTAAACAAAAATTTCTGCTATTAAAATTCAACGAATTTTGAAAAAAGTAGTTTGAAAAACTTGGAAGGTAATATTTGAGAGAAAATTTACCATGTCACCAAAAAACACAAAATATACATAAAATCAAGGAGTATTCTGTGGAAATGCATCATCAAATACTAGTGTAAATTATAAAGATATAATTTGCGATGTAAAAGACAAAGAATAATGAAAAACGTCGTTTAAAACCTTGAATTGAAAAAATGTTGATCGATTGATTTCATCGAAAATAAGAAGATAAAGTAAAAACTAGCAGTTTTTGTAGAATGCAACAAAACATACGCGTTGAAAATAATAACAACTATTTTTCGATTGGAAAATCAACGGATTAAAAAAAATACGCGACTTCTTCGAAAATACATAGGAAGATGAAAACGAGCAGTCTTCTATGGAAATACCACATAAAAAAGGGGTTCAAATTAACGGACATATTTTCGATAGATAAATCAACGAATGCTTTAGAAAGGCGCTTGAATCAATAAAATTGAAAAAAGTTAGAGAAAATACAAGATTACATCGAAAATACGAAGATAAAAAAATAACTAACAGTTCTCAGTGAACCCGCCACAAAACATGCGCGCTTCAAATCATCACACCAATTTCTGCAATTGAAAATTAAACGAATTTTGAAAAAAGTAGTTCGATATACTTGAAAGGAAAATATTGAGAGAAAATTAACGATCACATAAAAAACACGAAAATAAATAAAAAGAGCTGTTCGCTGTGGTAATACCAATTAAAATACTTGTTAACATTAAAACGACATAATCTGCGATGAAGAAATCATCGAATGATTGAACAAGGTGTTTGAATTACTTAAATTAAAAATATTTAGAGAAAATACGCATTTAATCGATGATAGGAAGATTGATAAAAAGCTAGCAGTTTTCAGTGTACTCGCCACAAAACATACGTGTTTAAATAATTACCTATATTTTGCGTTTGAAAATTCAACGAATATCGAAAAAAGTAGTTTGAAAATCTTGAAAGGAAAATATCGAGGGTAAAATAACGATTGCATCGAAAACTCGAAAAATAAATAAAGACCAGCAGGTTTCCGTTTAAATACCATATAAATTATGTGTTTAAATTAAAACTACATATTTTGCGGTGGAAAAATCAAGGAATGATGAAAAAAGGGGTTTGAAATTTAACGGTATCATCGAAAACACGGAAAAAATTAAACAAGTTGTTTTATCTGGAAAAACCACAAAATACGTGTTTACAATATAATAACGTATTTTTCGATGGAGAAATTAACAAATCATGAAAAAAGGAATTTAAAATTTAACGTTTTCATTGAGAACACGGAAAATAAATATAAACGAGCTCATTCATGCGGAAACTCCACTTCAAATACTTGTTTAAATTAAAACGACATTTTCAGCGAAGGAGATATAAACGAAAAAGGAGTGTGATTTACTTAAATTTAAGAAATGTAGAGAAAGTACACGTTTTCATCGAAAATACGATCATTGGATGAAAACCAGCCGTTTTCAGTGGACACGCCGCAAAACACGCGCGTGGAAAATCATAACAAATTTTTTCGGTTAAAAAACCAACGAATTTTGAAAAAAGTAGTTTGAAAAACTTGATAGGATATAATTGAGAGAATTAACGATTTCACCAAAAACAAAAAAAATCCATAAAATCGAGGAAATACAATTTTAAATGCGTGTTAAAAATAAAACGACATACTCTGCGATGAAGAATTCATCAAATTATAAAAAGAGGTCCTTTAATTACTTAAATTAAATATATTTAGAGAAAATACGCATTTCATCGAAAATATGATAATTATTAAAAAGCTAGGAGTTTTCAGTGTACTCGCCAAAAAACATACGTGTTTTGAAAATTACCCATATTTTGCGAATGAAATTAAAACAAATATCGAAAAAAGTAGTTGGCAACTCTTGAAAGGAAAATATCGAGGGTAAAATAACGATTGCATCGAAAACACGAAAAATAAATAAAGACGAGCAGTTGACCGTTTAAATACCACATAAATTGCGTGTTTAAATTAAAACTACATATTTTGCGGTGGAAAAATCAACATATGATGAAAAAACGAGTTTAAAATTTAACTATATAATCGAAAACACGGAAAAAAATTAAACGAGTTGTTTTATTTGGAAATACCAGAAAATACTAGATTACATTAACAAAACAAATTTTTCCAAAACAAACGAATTTTGAAAAGACTAGTTTGAAAAACTGGGAAGGTAATAATTGAGAGAAAATTTAAGAAATCACCAAAAACACAAAAAATACATACAATCGAGGAGTTCTCTGTGAAAATCCCACATCAAATACAAGTCTAAATTATAACGATATAATTTGCGATGTAAAAGACAACGAATGAGGAAAAAGTTTGAATAACTTGAATAGGTAAAATGTTGAGAAAATACGTGAATGCATCAAAAATACAATGATTGAATAAAGACTAGTAGTTTTCAGTGGACTCGCCACAAAACGTACGAGTTTCAAATAATCAAACCTACATTCCGATTGAAAAATCAACGGATTTTGAAAAGAATTTGAAAATACTACAATTAATACGAGTTGGAATAAGAAGATAAATTTTGCGATTGAAAAATCAACGAAAGAAGGAGTTGATATCAAACGATGATACCAAAAACACGGAAAATAAATAAAAACGAACTGTTTTCTATGAAAACTCCACTTCAAATACTTGTTTAAATTAAAACGACATTTTTAGCGAAGGAGATATAAACGAAAAAGGATTTTGATTAACTTAAATTGAAGAAATTTAGAAAAAGTACGTGTTTTCACCCAAAATACGATCATTGGATGAAAACTAGTCGTTTTTAGTGAACACGCCGCAAAACATGCGCGTTGAAAATCATAACACCAATGTTTGCGGTTAAAAAACTAACGAATTTTGAAAAATTAAGTTTGAAAAATTTGGTAGGAAATTATTCAGAGAAAATTTACGATTTCAATTTAAACACAAAAAATACATAAAAACGAGAAATTTTTTGTAGAAATCCCACGTCAAATACTAGTTTAAATTATAACGAAATAAATTGCGATGTCAAAGACAACGAATGAGGAAAAAAAAGTTTGAATAACTTGAATAGGTAAAATGTTGAGAAAATACGTGAATGCATCAAAAATACAATGATTGAATAAAGACTAGTAGTTTTCAGTGGACTCGCCACAAAACGTACGAGTTTCAAATAATCAAACTTACATTCCGATTGAAAAATCAACGGATATTGAAAAGAGTTTTAAAATACTACAATTAATACGAGTTGGAATAAGAAGATAAATTTTGCGATTGAAAAATCAACGAAAGAAGGAGTTTGATATTAAACGATGATACCAAAAACACGGAAAATAAATAAAAACGAGCTGTTTTCTGTGAAAACTCCACTTCAAATACTTCTTTAAATTAAAACGACATTTTTAGCGAAGGAGATATAAACGAGAAAGGATTTTGATTATCTTAAATTGAGGAAATTTAGAGAAAGTTTGCGTTTTCATCCAAAATACGATCATTGGATGAAAACTAATCGTTTTCAGTGCACACGCCGCAAAACATGCGCATGGAAAATCATAACACCAATGTTTGCGGTTAAAAAACTAACGAATTTGGAAAATGTAATTTGAAAAACTTGGAAGAAATTACTTAGAGAAAATTTACGATTTCAGCAAAAATACAAAAAATCCTTAAAAACGAAAAGTTATCTCTGGAAATACCAAATCAAATACTAGGTTAAATTATAACGTTATAATTTGTGATTTAAAAGACAACGAAAAGAAGATAAAGTAAACACTTGCGATGTCAAAGACAACGAATGAGGAAAAAAAAAAGTTTGAATAACTTGTATTGAAAAAATGTTGAGCAAATACGTGAATGCATCAAAAATACAATGATTGAATAAAAACTAGCAGTTTTCAGTGGACTCGCCACAAAACGTACGCGTTTTAAATAATCAAACCTACATTCCGATTGAAAAATCAACGGATTTTGAAAAAAGTAGTTTTAAAATACTACATTAAATACGTGTTGAAATAAGACAACATAGTTTGCGATGGAGAAATCAACAAATGATGAATGAAGAAGTTTTAAATTAAACGATATTATCGAAAACACGGAGAATAAATAAAAACGAGCTGTTTTCTGTGAAAACTCCACTTCAAATACTTGTTTAAATTAAAACGATATTTTTAGCGAAGGAGATATAAACGAAAAAGGATTTTGATTAACTTAAATTGAAGAAATTTAGAAAAAGTATGCGTTTTCACCCAAAATACGATCATTGGATGAAAACTAGTCGTTTTCAGTGGACACGCCGCAAAAAATGCGCGTTGAAAATCATAACACCAATGTTTGCGGTTAAAAAGCTAACGAATTTTGAAAAATATAGTATGAAAAACTTCAGAGAAAATTTACGATTTCACTTTTAACACAAAAAATACATAAAAACGAGAAGTTTTCTGTAGAAATCCCACGTCAAAGACTAGTTTCAAGTATAACGAAATAATTTGCGATGTCAAAGACAACGAATGATAAAAAAGGCGTTTGAAAATCTTGAATTGAATATTTGTTGATTGATTGATTTCATCGAAAATAAGAAGAATAAGTAAAAACTAGCAGTTTTCAGTGGAATGGCAACAAAACATACACGTTGTAAATAATAACAACTTCTTTTCGATTGAAAAATCAACGGATTAAAAAAAATACGCGATTTCATCGAAAATACGTAGTTTGAATAAAAACGATCAGTTTTATGTAAAAATACCGCATAAAAAACATATTTTCGGTAGATAACTCAACGAATGATGAAGAATGGCGCTACAAACAATGAAATTGAAAAAAGTTAAAGAAAAAACGTGATTACATCGAAAATACGAAGATTGAAGAGAACTATCTTTTTTCAGTGAACTCGCCAAAAAACATGCGCGCTTAAAATCATCACACCATTATCTGCCATTAAAAATTCAACGAATTTTGAAAGTTCGATACACTTGAAAGGAAAATATTGAGAGATTATTAACGATAACATCAAAAACACGAAAATTAAATAAAAACCAGCTGTTCTCTGTTAAAATAACAATGTAAATGTGTGTTAAAATTAAAACGACATACTCTGCGTTGAAGAAATCATGGAAAGGTGTTTGAGTTACTTTAATTAAAAATATTTAGAGAAAATACGCATTTCATCGAAAATACGAAGATTGATAAAAAGCTAGCAGTTTTCAGTGTACTCGCCAAAAAACATACGTGTTTAATTAATTACCCATATTTTTCGATGGAAAAGTCAACGAATATCGAAAAAAGTAGTTTGAAACTCTTGAAAGGAAAATATCGAGGGTAAAAAACGATTGCATCGAAAACACGAAAAGTAAATAAAGACGAGCAGTTGTCTGTTTAAATACCACATATATTACGTGTTTAAATTAAAACTACATATTTTGCGGGTGAGAAATCAACGAATGATGAAAAAAGGGGTTTGAAATTTAACGATATCATCGAAAACACGGAAAAAAATTAAACGAGTTGTTTTATTTGGAAATACCACAAAATACGTGTTTACACTAAAATAACGTATTTTTCGATGGAGAAATTAACAAATCATGAATAAAGGAGTTTAAAATTTAACGATATCATTGAAAAGACGGAAAAAAGATAAAAAGGAGCTTTTTTCTGTGGAAACTCCACTTCAAATACTTGCTCATAATAAAACGACATTTTTAGCGATGGATAAATAAACGAAAAAGGAGTTTGATTTACTTAAATTAAAGAAATTTAGAAAAAGTACGCGTTTTCACCCAAAATACGATCATTGGATGAAAACTTGTCGTTTTCAGTGGACACGCCGCAAAAAATGCGCGTTGAAAATCATAACACCAATGTTTGCGGTTAAAAAACTAACGAATTTTGAAAAATATAGTATGAAAAACTTCAGAGAAAATTTACGATTTCACATTTAACACAAAAAATACATAAAAACGAGGAGTTTTCTGTGGAAATACCCCACAAATACTAGTTTAAATAGTAACGATATAATTTGCGATGTAAAAGATCCCGAATGATCAAAAAAGGAGTTAGTAAAATTTCAATTAAAAAAATGTGATTGATTGCTTTCATCGAAATTAAGAAGATAAAGTAAAATCTAGCAGTGTTCAGTGGAATCGACACAAAATATACGCGTTGATAATAATGACAACTAATTTTTGATCGAAAAATCAACGGATTAAAAAAAATAACGCGATTTCATCGAAAATACGTAGATTGAATTAAAACAAGCAGTTTTCTGTGGAAATACCAGATAAAACAAGTGATCAAATTAACGGACATTTTTCGATAGATAAATCAACGAATGATGAAGGAAGGCACTTGAAACAATGAAATTAAAAAAAGTTAGAGAAAATACAAGATTACATCAAAAATACGAAGATTGAAAAAGAACTTACAGTTCTCAGTGAGCTCGCCACAAAACATGCGCGCTTAAAATCATCGCACCAATTCCTACGATTGAAAATTCAAGGAATTTTGAAAAAAGTAGTTCGATATACTTAAAAGGAATTAAAAAAATTTAGAGAAAATACGCATTTCATCGAAAATACGATAATTGATAAAAAGCTAGCAGTTTTCAGTGTACTCGCCAAAAAACATACGTGTTTAATTAATTACCCATATTTTTCGATGGAAAAGTCAACGAATATCGAAAAAAGTAGTTTGAAACTCTTGAAAGGAAAATATCGAGGGTAAAAAACGATTGCATCGAAAACACGAAAAGTAAATAAAGACGAGCAGTTTTCCGTTTAATTGCCACATAAATTACGTGTTTAAATTAAAACTACAGATTTTGCAATGGAGATATCAACGAATGGTGAAAAAATGGGTTTGAAATTTAACGATATCATCGAAAACACGGATAAAAAATAAACGAGTTCTTTATTTGGAAATACCAGAAAATACGAGGGTCATCCGGAAAGTAGTACCCGTTCGTGAAATAAAGACACAAAAGTAAATATTAACAAACATAAAAAATTTTATTTGAAAGAGGATACTTTAAACTACTTCTCAACATAATCTCCAAGCAAATTAAGGCATTTGTCATAACGTGTGACAAGTTTCTGTATTCCTTCTGCATAGTCCTTCGCCGCCAGCTCATTGAGATACGCGAGGGACCCATCTTGCACAAATTTTTGCATAATGCAGATGGTGTTTAACAATTTCATGAACAATTGTTCGAGAAACATTGGGAAAATGCTCACAGATGTCATCAATTGTGACGCGCCGATCGTTCCTCACGAATTCGTCAACTGAGCTCACCAGTTGGTCTGTAATGACAGACGGTCTCTCCGAACGCTCATCGTCGTGTGTGTTCCCCCTCCCCATGTTGAAGTTGCGACACCACCGCCGAACAGACGACTCGTCCATTACATTGTCTCCATACACCTCCTTTAATTGGCGATGAATATCACATGGGCGAACGTTTCTTGCATTGAGGAATTTAATCACTGCCCTCACTTCACAACTGGCGGCGTTCTCAATTTTTTTAAACATTGTAAACAATCACAGAAACAACACAGGCAATGCTAGCGTCACGCAACTTGGCTCAGAGAAGGCAGACAAGCCACTGAAGCTATCTGACCTCGTCCAGCGGCTACTCGCGTCGTCAGCACTTCATGCGGCACGAACGGGTACTACTTTCCGGATGACCCTCGTACTTGTTTACATTAAAAAAACGTATTTTTCGATGGAGAAATTATCGAATCATGAAAAATTGAATTTAAAATTTATCATTGAAAACACGGAAAATAGATAAATATACTACAAGAAGAAATACTACATTAAATACATTTAAAATTAGACGACATATTTTGCGATGAAGAAATCAACAAATGATGAAAGAAGGAGTTTGAATTTAAAAAATGTTACCGAAAACACGGAAATAAATAAATACGAGCTGTTTTCTATGGAAACTTAACTTCAAATACTTGGTTAAATTAAAACGACATTTTTAGCGATGGAGAAATAATCGAAAAAGGAGTTTGATTTACTTAAATTGAAGAAATTTAGAAAAAGTACGCGTTTTCATCCAAAATACGATCATTTGATGAAAACAATCCGTTTTAGTGGACACGCCAAAAAAAATGCGCGCTGAAAATCATAACACCAAAGTTTGCGGGTAAAAAACCAACGAATTTTGATAAAAGTAGTTTGAAATACTTGGAAGGAAATTATTGAGAGACAATTTACGATTTCACCTGAAACACAAATCATACATAAAAACGAGGAGTTTTCTGTGGAAATCCCACATCAAATACTAGTTTAAATTATAACGAAATAATTTGCGACGCAAAAGACGAAGAATGATGAAAAAAGGCGTTTGAAAAACTTGAATTGAAATATGTTGTTTGATTGATTTTATCGAAAATAAGAAGATAAAATAAAAACTAGCAGTTTTCAGTGGAATGGCAACAAAACGCGTTAAATTCGTTAATGCATAAAAATACGTGAATGCATAATATATACGATGATTGAATAAAAACTAGCAGTTTTCAGTGGACTCACTACAAATCATACGCGTTTAAAATAATCAAACCTGTTTTTCGATTGAAAAGTCAACGAATTTTGAATAAGGTAGTTTGGAAATACTAAATTTAATACGTGTTGAAATTAAACGACATATTTTGCGATGGAGAAATCAACGAATGATGAAAGAAGAAGTTGGAAATTAAACGATGTTACCGAAAACACGGAAAATAAATAAAAACGAGTTATTGTCCGTGGAAACTCCACTTCAAATACTTGTTTAAATTAAAACAAAATTTCAAGCGATGGAGAAATGAACGAAAAAGGAGTTTGATTTACTTAAATTGAAGAAATTTAGAGAAAGTACGCGTTTTCATCCATAATAAACGAAAGTCGAGTTTGATTTACTTAAATTGAAGAAATTTAGAGAAAGTACGCGTTTTCATCCAAAATACGATCATTGGATAAAAACTAGATGTTTTCAGTGGACACACCGCAAAACTCCTTCATTCATCATTCGCTGATTTCTCCATCGCAAAATATGTTGTCTCATTTCAACACGTATGTAATGTAGTATTTCCAAACTACTTTATTCAAAATTCGTTGATTTTTCAATCGGAAAATAGGTTTGATTATTTTTAACGCGTATGTTTTGTGGCGAGTCCACAGAAAACTCCTAGTTTTTATTGAATCATCGTATTTTTGATGCATTCACGTATTTTCTCAACACTTTTTCTTTTAAAGTTTTTCACTCTTTTTTTGATTATTCGGGATATTTTACATTGTACATTATAACGTTTTAATTTAAACTAGTATTTGATGTGGTATTTCCACGAAAAACTCCTCGTTTTTATGTATTTTTCTTGTTTTTGGTGAAATCGTAAATTTTCTCTCAATTATTTCCCTGAAAGTTTTTCAAACAACTTTTTTCAAAATTCGTTAGTTTTAAAACTGCAAACATTGGTGTTATGATTTTCCACGCGCATGTTTTGCGGCATGTCCACTGGAAACGACTAGTTTTCATCCAATGATCGTATATTGGATGAAAACACGTACTTTCTCTAAATTTGTTCAATTTAAGTAAATGAAACTCCTTTTTCGTTTATATCTCCTTCGCTAAAAATGTCGTTTTAATTTAAACAAGTATTTGAAGTGGAGTTTCCACAGAAAGATGGTCGTTTTTATCCATTTTCGGTTTTTTCAATGAAATTGTTAAATTTTTAATTCCTTTTTTCATGATTTGTTAATTTCTCCATCGAAAATACGTTTTTTTAATGAATGCAAGTATTTTGTGATATTTCCAAATGAAACAACTCGTTTAATTTGTTTCCGTGTTTTCGATGATGTCGTTACATTTCAAACCCATTTTTTCATCATTCGTTGATTTATCTATCGAAAATATGTCCGTCAGTTTGAGGACGTTTTTTGTGGGGTATTACCACAGAAAACTGCTAGTTTTTATTCAATCATCGTATTTTTTATGCATTCACGTATTTTCTCAACATTTTTTCAAATCAAGTTTTTCAAACTCCTTTTTTCATCATTCGTCGTCTTTCACATCGCAAATTATTTCGTTATATATTAAACTAGTATTTGATGTGGTATTTCCACAGAAAACTCCTCGATTTTATGTATTTATTGTGTTTTTGGTGAAATCGTAAATTTTTTCTAAATTATTTCCCTGCAAGTTTTTCAAAAAACTTTTTTCAAAATTCGTTGGTTTTTTAACCGCAAACATGTGTGTTATGATTTTCCACGCGCATGTTTTGCGGCATGTCCACTGAAAACGGGTAGTTTTCATGCAATGATCGTATTTGGGTGAAAACGCGTACTTTTTCTAAATTTCTTCAATTTAAGTAAATCAAACTCCTTTTAAGTTTATATCTCCTTCGCTAAAAATGTCGTTTTAATTTAAACAAGTATTTGAAGTGGAGTTTTCACAGAAAACAGCTCGTTTTTATTTATTTTCTGTGTTTTCGGTAACATCGTTTAATATCAAACTCCTTCTTTCATCATTCGTTGATTTTTCGATCGCAAAATATGTCATTTAATTTCAACACGTGTATCCAATGATCGTATTTTGGATGAAAACGCGTATTTTCTCTAAATTTCTTCAATTTAAGTAAATCAAACTCCTTTTTCGTTTATTATTCGAATAAACAGTTTATTTATGACGATCGGTAAGGACAAGGGACCGCACACGATCGATGTTTCCAATGTCATCACAGGAGAGGGTTGAAGGTCGTCCCGGCATCTTTCATCATCCGTGGTGTCTTGTCGGCCATTTTGAAACGCTTAATCCATTTGATAACGGATATTTCCTTTAGATCATCATCACCGTAAAAAGCTGTTAACATCTCAGTAATTTCTTGATAACTTCTACCTCAGCACTTCACAAAAAACTTGTTGTTGATTCGTTGTTCCGTGATATACCATTTTCAACAAAAGGTGAAAGCAAGGACAACAGAGTCTAACATAACTGGCACCATAACGCACAGCTCGGCGATACGCCAAGCGCAGATGGTTCCTCATTGGGACTCGGGCAAAGAGCACCTTTTGTGGAACATTGGCAGAATTCAGAAAAAGGTGTATTCGTCGCTCAAAGACCTCGATGTTCCTCTCATTTAGTCCCTCGGAAAGAGTGGCCGAATGGCACTCAAGTAATTGCCATTCACTTAATTACTTTAATTGCCATTAGTTTTGAGCCTAAAAACAATAAAATTAATATTGGTCATCACTCTTCCTACAAGTTGGCTAGTATTTTGTCCAGATGTTTAAATAGTAATATGCCTGGTAGATATTTCTTCCACGGAATAAACTGTTACTGGGTTTCTGGATGGGGTAAAACAAACGCAAGGGTCGATAGAGATTTCGGCTTCAGTATGTCCAGAGATAGACTACCATCCAATGGAAAAGGATATCGTAATGAAATGCTTCTGTTAGGCAATCATGGGTGAGCGTGGATTCAAAGATTGGTGTTCAACTGACAGCCCAAGGGGTTGTTTTACAGAGAGAATTGAGAATCAATTAGCCAAATAAAGACGCCTACATTACGATTGTGTTCGTCACGGTCTTGTCATGAATTTGGGCGAGAAACACTTGAAGACGAGGGAGATCTGAATGAATTTGGCATCCAACGCGACTCTCAGAGGTCTACATCAAATAGCACTCCACCTGACTGAAGGGGAGTTGGATCAGGATTGCAATCCGACTATGCAACCTATATCTAAAGGTTTTCAACATGTGCTAGGTCTTGCATTGAATTGTTTGGGTTGATAGGAAGAGCGCATGGAATTATTAATCTCCAGTTGCGTTTACCAGACTAGGGGATCCTTGAATATCAAACGTCCTGCTTTTAGGGCGACAATCAACATAATTCATGGACATGTTCGCCAGGGTAAGGTCAGGTTTGCTGGTAAGTTTCTCTCAAAGGTTCTAGCAAATTTTCTCCAAGAGGAAGGACCTTTGGCACAGAGAGACCATTCAACTGATGGGTCACGGCAGGATTGGGGGAGAAAGCAGTTTGAATTGTGAATGAATGCATTTGCCAAGTGGCATTAGCATTGTTTGTCCATTTAGGTTGTTCAGGAAAATGTGACCTTAATGGGAAGGATGTTCTACTCTTCTTCAAGCAAGTTCATCATTTCTTCATGAATCGTCTGGGGGATGAGCATTTAGTGACCTTGGAAATGAAGTACCTCTTTGCATAGGTGCACCCACAGGGTGTGAAGAGCAAGAGCAATGGCCAGAAGAAGAAGAAAGCCCTCGACTACTTCTTAGAACTTCACCGGTCTCAGTGTGATATCATTCGGGGTCGAGATGACTATTCTCGGCATTATGACCTTAATGTCCATTGCTGGGTTATGGTACTGCACTTTGACATTTTGTTGACAGCAGGTCGTGTGTCTGCTATTATATTATTGAAGAAAGCTATGCAGTTTACATTCTCGGTCAATAAACCTCGATATTTAAAATACCTTAGGAGATTCTATATGTTATTGAAGAGTCTAGTCTAAATTGCTGTGTAAAATTGAAAGTATTTTCCCCATTTTATCATTGGCCCCAGTTGCAGTTTCGGTAAAGATTGATAAACAATATATAGACAGACATATATTCAACCTTGTGCGATCACGAAAGGATGATTTACTTGCAATATCTTCAAACTTCTCCTTTCTAAATGAATATATCCCCACTATCCTTCAATTTAAGAGGTAATATAAAAGTTTTCCATTCCGAATACCTTTGCGATTACCTTAAAATATATGAAGAAAATGTGTTTATTTTTTGAAGTGTACTTAGAGATATCAGATGTAATCTCTGCTCAGAAGGTGAGAATAATGATGTTTTCAATGAATATTGTCGTATTAAATATGAAATTGGTGACTATATTAATGCTCATCCAGTGTTGCATTTTGCTAGTAGAGTACACAGAAGGCCAAAGTTTTAATTAAAGGAGAAGAGTTTAAACTTTTGTTTATAGCAATTTGCTAATATCAGTCTTTTGTCATCATTATTTAGTCTCATACAACTTATATTATTTTGAGCCAAAGTAGTGGGTCCGTAAGATAGTCCGTAAGATGTTTTTCTGATTCCCTTTTTTTAAATGGGGAACTCATCATTGTAAAATGACTAAATCTCTTCTACAATTCATCTCCTTAAACATATTGACATGACTCTCCTAAAACCGATTAAAAATATTTAAATAACATTTCCAAAATAATTCATCAAACCGATTCTCGAGTTTGGTAAACCGTGTCGTAGCATGTAGGCAATACTATTGGCTTAGTCCACACACGTTCACTCAGACTTTAGCCAAAGTAAATCATTTTGAATGAAACTTACCTGAGAGTATGTATGCGTATACATTCCGGTTGCAATATTAATAAATGCAATCAAAGAGGACGCAAGTCAACATAAAGTCCAAGATCATATTTACATTCGATGATGTTTGTTTCGGACTTAGTTGATTTACAAGTTCTAAAGATGATGAAAGAAATATTTCAATGCTTTGTATACATATAACCGTCCTTAAGAAATATGATTTGGGTTAAACTGTGGACATGAATCAATGGAATTTCATTCCTCACAAAATTCGGATGGGAGAAGAGACGTTTGCTGGTACCACCGTCGGTTTGCCGCCGATGACCGGAAGTGCACGACTCCGTGCTCCTATGCGTCGGAAAACCCCTAGGGCAGTCGGTGATAGCAGCCTCCGATGGTAGTCCCGAACCATGCCGCTTGTACGTGACAGACCGAAACACAAAGGTGCGGTTTTTGATAGATACTGGGTCCGATTTGTGTGTTTTTCCTAGAGTCAAAGTGGAAAGGCCCCGCTCCAAGACTGATTACGAGCTGTTTGTAGTGAACAGCAGTGTTATTTCTACGTATGGTCGGATGACCTTTAGCCTTAACCTCGGCCTCCGTCGCGATTTTTCGTGGTGTTTCGCTGTCGCGGACGTGTCACAACCTATCATTGGGGCGGACTTCCTGAAATTCTACGGGTTATTGGTGGACATGCGCAACCATAGATTGGTTGATGGACTCACTACCATTTCAGTCCCCGGGAGTTTCGCCCAGCCTTCTCCCGATCAAGTGTAATCTGTGAGCGGTCATTCTCGTAACCACGAATTGCTTGCCACTACCCAGAAATCACGAGACCCCCAGGCTTCCCTCATAGCGTTGACCATACTACAATGCATTATATTCGAACCACGCCAGGTAAGTCCGTTTCGTGTAAGTCACGTCGTTTGGCAACAGACAGGCTTGCCATCGCGGAACGCGAATTCGATGCAATGCCCAAATAAGGGATTGTGCGTCGGTCCGAAAGCAGCTGGTCGTCTGCCCTCCATCTGGTCCCAAAGAAAACCGGCGAGTGGCAGCCCTGCGGGGACTACAGAGCCTTCAATGCACCTTACCTGATAAATATCCGGTGCCCCACAAACAGGATTTTGCGCACGCCTTATTTAGCAATTCGGTGTTTTCCAGGCTAGATCTTGCGGAGAGGTGACATGCATTCAACACCTGTCAAGACAGCCTCGCAAAAGCTGCCCTTCTAGCCCATCCCAACCCCGACGCTCCACTTACTCTCGTCGTAGACCCGTCAGATATTTCACTCAGTGCAGCCTTACAGCAGAAATGCGGGCAAGAGTGGCAGCCGCTTGCCTTTGACACAACGAGATTGACACCAACTGAACGAAATTACAGCGCGTACGACCGTGAACTACTTGATGTGTACAAAGCCATTAAGTATTTCCGCCACATGGTGGAGGGGAGATCAATCACGGTCTATACGGATCACAAGCCTATAACGTTTGCCTTGCAAAAGAAGGCCGATCAGTGCTCCCCTCGACAATTTCGTCACATAGACTTTATCTCCCAATTCACCAAGGACATCCGTCATGTCTCCGGGGTAGAAAATGCGGTCGCCGACGCTCTCGGCAGAGTGACAGCAATTAGTGCCCCCATTGACTATGAGGCACTGGCAGCCTCCCAAACGTGTGATGAAGAAATGCAGCAATTCTTGACACCCAACTCCCCTTTGTGTCTTAAAAAGTTAAAGGTCCCCGATGGAAAATGGAAGTATATTGTGACACTTCATCCACCACGGTACGACCATACCTGACAGCCCCATTCCGCAAAAGTGCGTTTAACATGCTACATTCCCTTGCCCACCCTGGCATCCGAACCTCTGTCAAGCTGGTTGCCGATCATTTCGTGTGGCCCTCCCTACGTAAAGAATGCCGCAATTGGGCCCAATCCTGCTTGGAATGCCAAAAGTGCAAAATTCATCGCCACGTCCATGTCGTGAGTTTCCCTCTTCCCACAGGACGGTTTCATCATATCCATGTGTACATCATCGGTCCCCTGCCCCAGTCCAACGGTTTCCGCTACTGTTTATTGATCGTTGACCGATTCACACGATGGCCGGAGGTATTTCCCATCACAGATATTTCAGTGGAAGTCGTGGTAAGGACGCTGGTTTCTGGATGGTTTGCCCGTTTCGGAGTTCCTCAGAGAATAACCACTGATCGTGGTTCGCAGTTCACCTCCTCTCTATTTCAGGACTTAGCAAAGACTTCCGGTGCAGAACACCTACGAACAACAGCCTACCACCCTGCCGCTAATGGATTGGTGGAACGTTTCCACCGCCATTTAAAGGAAGCCATTATGTGGCATTCCGATCAAAGCTGGTCAGATGCCTTCCCATGGGTACTACTCGGCATTCGATCAGCATGGAGAGAGGACCGGAAGGCCACCCCTGCCATGATGGTGTATGGAGAACCATTATGCCTTCCTGGAGAGTTATTCTCACCTCAAACGAATCCTCCTATTGCTGAGACCCACTTCGCCGCACACATGAGAGGTCATATGCAGCAGCTGCACCCTCTTTCCATCACCCGTCATGGAGAGAAGGTTGTTTTTCAGCACCGTGATTTGGCCTCCTCATCTTAAGTGTTTGTGCGCCACAAGGCGACAAAGCGTGCCCTCCAGCCACCATACGATGGACCTTTCCAAATGCTAAATAGGACGGAAAAATATTTCACCCTTCGAGTCAAACGGAAGGATTCAACGGTGTCTATTGATAGACTTAAGCCAGCCTTCTTTTTGAAAGATGACAGCCATCGAGATAGGATGATTACTACGTCCAGTCCCTCCGAATCCCAAGAGGCTAAAGCCCGGAACAACTATGCCCCCGGTACTGAGCACCCGGAGTGGCCGCCGGGTCCAGTTCCCACGGAATCTGAGGGATTTTGCTTTGTAAATTGTTATTTATTTGTTTTTCCTTTCTTTCCATCTCCTGTTGGCAAGGCTTACCCACTGCAAGGGGGGTTATGCAGCGGTTACCACATTTCATCTGTCAACTACGGAGTCTTCCTAGTCCTCCCACCAGAGGAAAGTACTAGAGTGCGGAGACGAAGGCGCATAAACCAATTAGCCGGCAGTCGGCAGCAAGAGATATCGCAACAAGCAGCAGCTCGCTCCGTCCGCACCTACTCACATTTTGTAACTGAGCAGTGTGATAATATACAGCGTCCGAAGGGGGAAGTTGAAGCGACTAATGGTTACTAAGGTCACAGCATCCAACAGGTGTTCCAATCAATCAACAAAGGTGAACCCCAACAAGGTGAGATTACTGGAACTCCGTACTTTCACAACGAAAACCGTGAACAAAAGACAGCATCCCTTCATTCCAAAAACCAGCGTTCGAATGAGAAGCAATTCGAAGACTCACCGTATCTAATGTTAGACTCGGAAAACCAAAAAGCATTTCTCAAAATATCTGAAACTTATGTACCCAACAAAAATGGAACATTCGGGACAGTAACATTTAAAACGTACGAACTTACCGCGATCGAACGACTCAACAAAAGAGCACAAGACCATATCGTCGAGAATACCTTTCCAAGGTTTTGATTGTATTTACGGAATTAGACCCCAGACCACAATTAAATATTTTCTGAAAGCGAAAAGAGCCTTAGCTGATTAAAACCATTGTTCATCATTACAATGCCAGTGATTACAAGTCAGGTTTACGAACCTTAATACAATACCTTGAACTATATGCGTTTTATGGATCATTTGGCACGAAATTTTGGATTCTAATCTGGTAACCATTAATAATTAGAACCTACGCTTTAATCCCAAATATTGTTAAACAAATACTTATCTCCTAGTTTAAACAATACTCTGCAAATCCTAAAAGTGTCCATTAACACAATATTACAAGAACATTAATTTATTTTTATTCACACAAATACGTTACAATTAGGCGATTTTCCTGGTGGCAACGGTCAAGTTTGGTCACAGCTCTTACAACGAAAATTACATACGGACACATAAAAACATATAAAAGACAAAATATTTTTACATACAATGGCACTTCCACATCACATACAAACAAACTTCCACATCACATACAAAATGCCGTCCACATCACATACGAACAATATTTTAATATCAACAATAATGTTTATTACACAGTGGCTGCTTTACATTTATACTTAAAACTTCTAAAATTGGATGGAAAGGGCTCAAACAAACCTCCAGGCAGCTGGTTCCAATCAGTTATAGTTCTATTTAAAAAAGAGTATTTTTTCTTATTTGATTTTCGAGTCCTTATTTTTATTTTGTGGCTATGGTCGTTTTTTCCCTTTAAGTTAGGCTTCTCTATCCCTTGCAATAAATCTTCCCACGCTTCGTCCTTTTTAACAATTCTATACATCGCGCCTGACCTACTCCTTTTTCTTCTATTTTTCAAACTCTCCCATTTCAGTATATCTAACATTTCTGTGACACTATCTGTTCTTTGGTGCCTTCCGAGTACATATCTTGCTGCCTTTCTTTGAACTTTTTCGATCTTTTTAATATGTCCCACCTCATATGGATCCCACACTATGGAGGAGTATTCTAGGATAGGGGTAACCAGTGCCTTATATGCTTTTTCTTTTGTGGCTACGCTACCTCCTTTTAAATTTCTCATCACCCAATGCAATAATTTAAATGCCTTCCGTGTCAAATTATCTACTTGGACTCCCTAGTTAAATAAATGCCTAAATATTTGCATTGACTGGTACATGGGATTCTTTCTCCAAAGATGGTGTAAATTTCCTTTTCTGCATTATTTTTATTTGAAAAATGTATATGCTTACTTTTACTTATATTAATGCCCATATTATTATTTTTAACCCAGTCACCAAGGCGATCCATGTCATTTTGTAGTATTACGTGGTCATTTACATGCTCTTTCCGTCTGTATATAATGCAGTCATCAGCAAAGAGTCTTATTTGGGAATGTAAATTGTTTGGTAGATTGTTTACGTAAATTAGGAAGAGTAATGGCCCTAGAACACTGCCTTGTGGAACTCCTGCTAAACCGCTCGCCTCATTTGAAAATGTATCCCCTAATTTTAATTTTTGAGTTCTGCCTCTAAGAAATTTTTTTATCTATTGTTTTACCCTCAAGTCCAATGGTATCGAATCCAAATTTAACAATAATTTATCGTGAGGCACTCGGTCAAAAGCTGCCAAAAAATCAGCAATTACTGCATCCACATCCTTTCCTTCGTCTATTGCGTCGCCGATCCCAAAAGCTGCGTTTCACTCGAGTATCGCGTTCTAAACCCATGTTGGTGTTTGAATACCAATTTATCTCTTGTCCACCATTACCGAATGTAGTCAGCAATTCTTTTTTCCATTATTTTGCAAACAACTGAGGTAATGCTTACCGGTCTATAATTGCTGGCAATTGTTTTATCCCCTTTCTTTGAAATTGGTGTAATATTTGCTTTTTTCCAATCACTGGGCAAGGCATCATCATTTAAAGTTACTTTGAATAGATGACTCAGGTACAAAGCTATTGCGGTATCACCCAGTTTTAGAATGTCAATTGAGATATTATCCGGTCCCACTCACTTATTTTTCCTCATCCTCCTTATTTTTTCACAAAATATGAGTCCTCCACGATAATACCGTTTGTCGAGGGCAGTAAGCTATTTGGTGCTGTTATACTGATGAAGTTCTCTGAATGTTGAATGTTTCTTATATTTTCTCCACTGTCGCCGCACTATATGCTTGTATCTCTCAATTTTCAGGGAATATTGATTTTTCATTAAACGTCTGACTATGGTACCAAATCGGGAGAATAGGTCAGGTGCGGATACATGGCAACGCCGTATTTGGCCAGGAGCTGTCTCACGACGAGCACGATCACTTGGTCGACGGAAAGAATATAAAACCCAAAGCCGTGCACTTAAGGGCACTTATAGGGGGAATAAAGAAGGGGGTTTACAGGGAGTGAGAAAGTTATAGCAATCACTCAATCACTCCGGTATATGTAGACACATTGACCGTCGTGAATCGCAAACACACAACACTCAGGGTTTACGGGGCGGGAAGCCCGACGCCAGTGACCCGTCACTCAAACAAATGAAATATGAAATAAATAGTTCTAACAATTACTACCTTGATCAGGTATTTGCACAACAAATTGACCTTCACAAGTCGCAACCACACAAACACTCAGGGTTTACGGGGCGGGAAGCCCGACGCCAGTGACCCGTCACTCAAACTAGGAAGACACTGTAAGTAACTACCTCAACTACCCACCACTTCAAACTACCTCACCACCCACAACTAACAAAAGGTTCTTCCTTCTATCTTCAAAAAAATCAAATACACACCCACATTTGTTAGTCAAACTAAACTGAAACACCTATTTGTTAATCCAAAAGATCCTATTGAGACCCTAGACAAATCTGGAATCTACAAAACCTCCTGCCCACATTGTGACCTTTCTTACATCGGGCAAACTCGCAGAAATATTCGCACACGCTTTAGAGAACACGCTGCATGTAACAGACTCCCAAAGTAACGGAATTCTCCCCCGATTCATCTCCTCGACCACCTTCGGAAAAACCAATTTTTCCGCTATGATTCCATGATAAAAAGCCGTATTTTTGAAGTCTAAAATCCAATTCCTTTACGCAAAAAGATCAAAACTTGAAATTGAAGCCTACAATATTCATCTTAAGTTAACGGCAGGTCTGGATTCAATTGAATTTACCGAGTGGTTAGAATATGATAGGAAAGTCCATTGAGTCAGCATCTATAAGCTACGGCAAAAACAATTCTCACTTTCCTAGAAATTCTCCTCCCTCAAGGACGAAAGCACCCATCATCATATCGCCAAGGCGAAGCAATTCCCTTTTGTAGTTAATCTTTCCGAGACCAGCTTCTCCCGTGAGGAGTTAATTTTACTAAACCGGGGCCTGAATTTCAGTGTTAAACCCCCAAAACCACCTTTGAATGATCTCATTGCACACATTGAATCTGCCATTAAATACCTTGATATGGGAACCAAGAATCAAATCCGGAATTGCTGTGGGAACCAAATTACGAAAAACCTTACGCAAGTCCCCAACAAGAGTGTACAACCTCCGAGAAACCTCTTTCCTCTTATCCGCTCACTTCGTAACACAAACTGCTTCTACTTAAAATCTGACAAAGGGAATTCCTGAGTTACTCTAGACAAAGACACCTATCTTCAAAAAATGCAATCTCTTATTGAAAATGGTCCCTACACCAATATCTTAAAAAACCCCCTCAACAAAATGATCCTAAGCTATAAGTCTGCATTAACTAATTGCAAGCACCTAATCGATAAAAAACTTAAATTCAGACTTAATGTTTCGAACCCACACCTCCCACGCCTATACGGACTCCCAAAAATACATAAAACAGATTGCCCCATGCGCCCCATTGTGTCCGCCATCAATTCTCCCGCCTACGAAATATCCAAGTGGCTTACGGGTGAATTCTCCAAGATTGGGTTTCAAAGTTCATCCAATATCAGAAATTCCATCGATTTCATTGAAAAAATCAAAAACATCACTCTTACAGACCATGAAATTCTTGTCCTTTGATGTAGAGTCACTCTTTCCAAGTGTTCCAATCCCGGATACCATAACATTTGTGGCGGAGTGGCTCCAGTGTAAGAACATCTCCCCGGAAGAAATTAGAGAATACATCCTCCTGACGAACCTTGTTATGAGTAACAACTATTTCTCCTTCAACAATTCCTTTTACAAACAAGACTTCGGCACCACGATGGGAAATCCCCTTTCTCCATTTCTAGCAAACCTGTTCATGTCCCGCTTTGAAGAGCAATGTCAAGAAAAATTTACCTATTTCCCAAAGGTTTGGTTCAGATATGTCGATGATATATTCGCAGTCTTCGATACTAACTCATCCTCTTTAGAAGCATTCCAAAAACAACTCAACAACCAATACCCCTCAATCAAGTTCACAGTCGAATCTGAAACAGATCGGTCCCTCCCCTTTCATGATCTTAAGATATCCAGAACCCCCTCCAACCACCTCTCATTCAACATCTACAGGAAACCAACCCACACCAACAATTACATACACGAATCTTCTTTCGATCACAAAACACACAAATTCGCTGCCTACCACTCCATAGTACATAGGCTCCTCAATGTACCTTTGTCCAAAGCGGATTTCCAAACAGAATTAAAACACATAAAACACACGGCCGTGGTGAACGGCTACTCTGAAAAGCTCATTGATAATATCTTAAAAAAACACAGGAACAAAAGACATCTCCAAAATAACACTACACTGTTTACACCAGGTGACAGGAAATTTGTCAAACTACCTCACCACCCACAACTAACAAAAGGTCTTCCTTCTATCTTCAAAAAAATCAAATACACACCCACATTTGTTAGTCAAACTAAACTGAAACACCTATTTGTTAATCCAAAAGATCCTATTGAGACCCTAGACAAATCTGGAATCTACAAAATCTCCTGCCCACATTGTGACCTTTCTTACATCGGGCAAACTCGCAGAACAATTCGCACACGCTTTAAAGAACACGCTGCATGTTACAGACTGGGAAATTTCAACAAATCATCTTTTGCCCAACACATACACGAAAACTCACACAACATCACAATTGAAGACCTACAGCTATTGAAACATGTGCCTAATCACCTACTCGACCATTACGAAAGTCTGTACATTAACAAAACGAAAGAAAAACTCATGAACAGTGACAAAGGCCCAATATCGTCATCCTTGTTTTCAATCTCCCTTCCTGAATCATGACCGTCCCTTCCCCAACGGTCAAACGACCACCCCCCCCCCTTTGACCTTCAAATTTCCCAAGAATTGAACCTTCTACTGTTGGCCCTTCGCCCACCCACCCGCGCTTCCCCCCCCCATAACCTTCCCCTGTCCATTACCATCCCCCCCTCCCCTACTTAACTGTTACTTATACTACCTTGATCAAAAATTTCCCGGAATTTATTCAGAAAATTAAAAATACAAGTTTATTCATCTAAATCTATATTGTCCCCTTCAAAGTAATCCCCATCGACTGCAACACACTTATGCCAGCGCTTGATCCAATCCTCGAAACATTTTTTATATTCGGTTTTCGGTATGTCCATCAGTGCTTCCTGCGATTTTTCCATTACTTCCTCTCGGCTGCTAAAACGCGTTCCCCGTAATGGTTTTTTAACTCGATTGAACAGAAAGAAGTCACAGGGAGCCAAATCAGGCGAATTCGGTGGCTGTTGGATGGTATTTGTTGCATTTTTCGTCAAAAAATTACGAATAATGATAGCACTGTGCGACGGTGCGTTATCATGGTGCAAAATCCACGAGTTTTCTGCCCACATTTCTGGTCTCTTTCGGCGAATTGCTTCACGCAAACGTCTCATAACGCCCAAATAATACTCTTTGTTTACTGTCTGGCCTTCTGGCAAAAATTCATGATGCACTACACCGTTGTAATCCATGAAAACCGTCAGCATTGCCTTCTTTTTTGACTGAAAACGACGTGGTTTTTTTGGTCTCGGCTCATTTGGTGAACGCCATTCACTTGCCTGATGTCTGGATTGCGTGTCGTACTCATAAACCCACGTCTCGTCTCCAGTAATGATCCTTTTGATGAATGTGGGATCGGATTCAGCCTCGCAAATCATGTCTTTTGCGACGTCAACACGGTCTCTTTTTTGCATGAAATTGAGGTCTTTTGGCACCAACTTTGCTGCTACACGACGGAAACCCAAATCATTAACCACAATGTCTTGGGTGGATCCATAGGCAATGTTCAAGTCCTCCGCTATTTCTCTGATGGTTAATTTGCGGTTATTGACCAACATTTCTTTTACTTTATCAATTTTTTCACCGACTTTCGATGTCGATGGTCTGCCACTGCGTTCATCATCTTCGATTGACTCACGACCACTTCTGAACCACTCGTGCCACTGGTAAACGACCGTTTTTTTTAGAGAATCGTTGCCGAAACACTTTTCCAACATTTCCAACGTCCGTGCGCCACTAGATCCGTTTTTTACGCAAAATTTAATACAAGTTCGTTGTTGCAAATTTAAATCCATTTCTGCAATTGTAAAAAATCGCCAACACACACAGAGATAGATGTACTCTTGGCTACGTAACTTTTGCAAATGTCAAGTTATGACACTAAGATTTAAAGGGAATATCAACAACAGATGTACCAATTTAACAAAAAAAAAACAGAACTCAAATCGGAACGATGGGAGCGCCACACGGTGGTTATTCCGGGAACTTTTTGATCAAGGTAGTATACTATATTTTGGCTCCGACTAATTTCATCATTCTTCTCTGAAGAGGCCTGCTTAGCATGCGAAACACCTGGTGTCAGTTTTTTCGGCACTATTTCCCCACCAGCACTGTGCTTACAGTGTCTTCCTAGTTTGAGTGACGGGTCACTGGCGTCGGGTTTCCAACCCCGTAAACCCTGAGTGTGTGTGTGTTTGTCACTTGCGAAGGTCAATTTGTTTGCAAATACCTGAGCGAAGGAGTAAGTGTTATATTTTTTTATTTTATACTTCATTTGTTTGAGTGACGGGTCACTGGCGTCGGGCTTCCCGCCCCGTAAACCCTGAGTGTTGTGTGTTTGCGATTCACGACGGTCAATGTGTCTACATATACCGGAGTGGTTGAGTGATTGCTATAACTTTCTCACTCCCTGTAAACCCCCTTATTTATTCCCCCTATAAGTGCCCTTAAGTGTACGGCTTTGGGTTTTATATTCTTTCCGTCGACCAAGTGATCGTGCTCGTCGTGAGACAGCTCCTGGCCAAATACGGCGTTGCCATGTATCCGCACCTGACCTATTCTCCCGATTTGGTACCATAGTCAGACGTTTAATGAAAAATCAATATTCCCTGAAAATTGAGAGATACAAGCATATAGTGCGGCGATAGTGGAGAAAATATGGGAAACATTCAACATTCAGAGAACTTCATCAGTATAACAGCACCAAATAGCTTAGCGTATGGTCATATCCTGTGTAATAATGCGTTGGATGTTGAATGCAGACAGACCCAACTGGTCTGCCATTTCTTCACTAGTTAAGCGTCGGTCTGTGTTCAGCAGTGTCCTCACTCTGTCCACATTCGTGTCGGTTCTTGCCGTCGACGGCCGTCCGGAGCGATGGTCGTCTTCAACGAGCTCCCTACCCTATTTAAACCACTTGTGCCACTCAAATACTATGGAACGGCTTATAGAAGTGTCCCCATAAGCCTGCTTCATCATATCGAGGGTTTAGGTGCCGTCTTCCCGAGTTCGCACAAATCTTCACGGAATAACATTGCTCTAAATTCAGATTCATTTTGTTTTTCGACACGGGCAGAAAACTTGCTTCACTAAAACGGTCTCCTCACTCAACGACAGCCCGCAGGTGACTGAGGTTGGAGTTGCTCTGTTGCTAAGAGCCCCCTTCACCTTACCCTGCAAGGCGCACCCTCCTCTATCACACCGTTCGCACCAGAGAAAAAAAGTCCTACCACTTTTGGGTCCCTGTATATGTTAATACATATATATATATATATATATATATATATATATATATATATATATATATGTGTGTGTATATATTTATATATTCATATATATATATATGTGTGTGTACATATTTATATATATACTAGCTGAATACCCGGCTTTGCACGGGTTAGGGAGAAACAATAATATAAATATACTACATAAATAAAAACAACAAATTATAAAGTACAATAATACACTACTTCATACAAATTTAAGAATCTTTTTTATTTAACGCCTGTTTATAAACTAAATTTTTCGTTTCATATCCAGGATAAAGAATATATAAATTTTTGGGCGAACCTACTCTGGAGCAAGCAACATAAAGTTGCCCGTGGCTAAAACATGGCAATCTTAGATCAACACCACAAAACTTTAAAGACTGTCCCTGTGATTTATTAATGGTAATTGAAAAAGCTAGCAGGACTGGAAACTATAATCTTTTAAAGTTGAAGGGAAGATCAGTTGGGATTAGAGGTATCCGTGGAATAAAATTTATTTCACCTTTTCCTTTTCGAGTTAAAATGACTGCCTGGATTATTTTTCATCAATTTTGTCCCACACAATCGTGTCCCATTGCAGAGTTTTGGTGGATCTAAATTTTGCAATAAAATGATTGGAGATCCTACTTTAAGTATAAGGCGATGTTGTGGCAATCAAGCTGGATCAAGTGAATTTAGGAATTCCGTTGGATAATTGACGGCTTCGTCAGCATCCACTACGGTATCAACCGATTTATATTCAATCACGTCTCCTGACAGCATGGCTAGTATCTCCTTCTTAATTTCATTAACATAATCGTTCTTAGGAGCAAGAATGGCTCTTTCTCGCAACCATTCTAAATTTTTATAATTTTGATTAACGTTAGGATAGACTGCTTGTATCATATCGCGGACAGTTTTCACCGATACACATAAATCTGATGACAATTTTATCATACCAGATGCTTCAATAACTAATCTATCTTCTCCAATCTCCAAAAGGTTATTTGCAAAATTTTGAGCATTCCCATCTCTTAAGAGGATTCGCATGTTTTGTTTAAGGCTAATTTCTTGGACATGATTCCATAGAACAGAATGTTTTAAACAGGCATAATTTTCATCGGCTGGAGTCGATTTTGGAATGACAGGCATAGTTTGACGGAAGTCTCCACACAGGAGTACCAGAGCTCCTCCCATTAAACTGCAGTTTCCTCTAAGATCTTGAAGTGTTGCGTTGAGGGCCTCAAGAGGTTTTTTATGAGCCATCGTACACTCATCCCATACTATCAATTCACATTCTATAAGAACTTGTGCCTGGCCGCTTGTTTTATTTATATGACATGTGGGATTTTCTTGTCGGGAAATATTAAGTGGCAACTTAAGGGCAGAGTGGGCTGTTCTTCCTCCTTCCATTAATGTCGCTGCAATACCTGAAGATGCAACGGCTAGAGCAATTTCTCCATGAACCCTGATTTCAGCGAGAACTAAATTAATTAAAAATGTTTTTCTCGTGCCACCAGCAGCATCAAGAAAAATGATACCTCCTTCTTGTTTATCTACTTGATCCATTATTGTTTCGTATGCGAATTTCTGATCTTCATTAAGAAGTGGCTTTTTATCCGCCATGTATGGTTTTAAGTCTAAGACATTGTAGCTAGTTTCACGTATATAATCTGGATAAAATACACCCTGTTGATCTTGTACAGGTGCAAAAAGACCGAGTTCCACTTAAGTCTTGTTAACCATGGTGATACACTTTTCCTCCAAAATAATCAAAGTTTTATTAAAAATGTCGGAGTTAAACGTAATATCCAATGTAGGATTTTCACTTCGAACTTTAGCCAGTATATCCTCACTCATTGATTCTTTATATTTTTCCCATAATGTTTTTGGGTTAGATGGATTACAGGAGGTTATTATGATGGAAAACAAAATTCGGATTTGTCCTGGAAGAGAAATCAAACTGGCGTCTCGCAATGAGTCATCCCAGTGTTGATCTCCTTCTAGCAACCCTAAATTCTGGCAAGCTTCTCTGAATGTCTCACATATTTCTCCGTTTACCGTTCTTAATTCTGCAAATGAGCGAGGTCCTCTAATGGTATGTAGAAACATTCTTAAAAAATAACATTCGGCGTTGTTAGGATGGACTGTGTAGGCTCGGCCCAATGCGTCACATGAATAAATATTATACTCAGGATCAAAGTTGCCCATTTTTCTTCTACAAAAGACTTTCCTTGATGTATTCCACGTATAATATCTCGGCAATTCTGAATATAATAGTATTCTTGAAAAAGTATCCTGCTGGCATAGTTGGAAAAATGCTGTTTCTATGACAGCAAAAAAGTAAACAAATTACATACATAAAAAACAAACACTCTCCTTTATATATATATAGATTTAAATATATAATATATATATATATATATATATATATATATATATATATATATATATATATCCCTACTCGGACTACAACCTTGACGTGGTGGAAGGGGTTGTGCGTTCCGATGACCCCTAGAGCGGTGCTGGCAGGAGAAATAATTATATCTCCTGGTAGGGTCACCCATGCCAGATAGGTCGAAGGTTAGCAGCCAGACGAAAGGTAGTCCACGCAGCGTCTGTTCCTCAGTGAGGCGGCTGCAATGGCGTTAGACCCAAGTTGGGCGGCCAATAAGTGATGGTGTCACATTAAAAACACTATTGAGGAAGGCAACGGGAAACGAATTCAATTATCATTCCCTAGATTAACAAGTTGGACTATACAGAGATTTTGAGTCCGTGCAACTATGGGGCTCGGCCGAATCGGCCGTGTGTCGTACCCGGTTGCGGGGGAGGCAAGGCTTCCACGGTCGTCATCCCACGAAACCCTTGCTAGAGAAAACCGGTAGCAGCAGGAGAGAAAACACAGCAGAAGAAGACCAAATTAGTTAGAATAGGAACGTGGAATGTTAGGACAATCATGAGGAAAAGGAAATTGGAGAATGTTAAGCGAGAGATGGAAAGGGGAAATATTGATATTTTAGGTCTATGCAAGGTGAGATGGAAAGATAGCGGGGATTACTGGAGTGATAAGTATAGAATAATATACAGCGGCGGGGACGAGAGCAAACGAGGGGTCCCATAGTATTAAATGAAGAGGTAGGAAGAAACGTAGTCAACATAGAGCAGGTAACGGATAAAATACTACTAGTAAATAATAAAAAATAAAAGCGGAACCGACAAACTTGGTTATTATTCAGGTATACATGCCACCGAGCAACCATAAGGAAGAAGAGGTGGATTGGATATATGATCAGTTAGGAGACATAATCGCGTGTGTTCTTGCAGGGAAACATTTGATGGTGATGGGGGATTGGAATGCGACGGTAGACGAAGGAAAAGATGGTGATGAGGTCAGGGACTACGGTTTAGGCACAAGGAATGACCGCGGGGGGAAAGCAGTTAAGTTCTGCTGGAGACGGGCTAGTCACCACCAACACTTGGTTTAGACACCACAAAAGATGCAGGTATACATGGAAAATGCCAGGTGACTCAGAAAGGTATCAGCTAGATTATATCATGGTTAGACACAGGTTTAGGAACAGTGTGATAAATTTGCACAGCTTCCCGGGGGGGGATGCAGACTCTGACCACAATTTAGTGGTTATGAAATGTAGAGTACGTTTCAAAAGGATAAGACAGGGGCGAATAGTCAGAAAATGGAATGTAGAAGCATTAAATGGTTTGAAAAGGAAGGAATACAAACAGGCGGTAGAGGATATCATGGAGGATGGTAAAGAGCTAAGTTATATTGAAGAAAATTGGGAAAGTATTAAGAAAGGCTTGTCTAAAGCCGCAAAAGACACTATTGGAACCGTTAACTCTAAAAGGACTAGGAAACCATGGATCACGGATGAGATGATTACAAAGATGGATGAGCGGCAAAAATGAAAGAATCTAAATACAGAATTAGGCAAAATGAAGTACAAAGAATTAAACAATAAATTGAGACGGGCAACAAATAAAGCAAAGGAAGCATGGTGGAAGACGCAGTGCGATGATATGGAAAGTCTGCAAAGGAAAGGGGAAATCGGTGCGCTGTACAACAAAGTTAAATCTTTATCGGGAAGTAAGAAAGGAAGATTAACGATAGCAGTTAGAGATAAGGCGGGTAAGATGAAAGTTGACGCAAGATATATCCAAGAGGGATGGAAAGAATATATAGAAGAACTGTATAGTAAAGAGCTTAGACCAAAAAAGTTAGACACAGAAAAGGAACATGACGTAGAAGAAGATAGTTTAGATCAAGGCATACTAAACAATGAGATAGGAAGGGCATTAAGGGAGATGAAACTAAATAAGGCCGTCGGGGTTAACATTCCCGCGAAAATTTTAAAAGGCTTAGGAAAATGTGGGAGGAAGAGGCTTTATGGGCTGATCCGTAGTATTTATGAGGAAGGAATCTGGCCGGAAAACTATGTGAGATCAGTTTTAGTTCCTATTCCAAAGGAGGTAGAGCTACATCATGTGAGGACTACAGGATGATAAGTTTGATATCCAACGCAGCTAAAGTTGTTCTCAGGATGATAAACCAAAGGATAGAGAGTAGGGCAAATGATTACTTAGAGATGATCAGTTTGGGTTTAGGAAGGGGAGAGGTACGCGTGATACCGTTGCAGAAATGAGATTATTATTCAAGAGGAATATAGAACACAACCAGGAGGTATTTGCCTGTTTCGTAATTTTCGAAAAAGAGTTTGATATGGTGAATTGGGAAAAACTAATCAGTATTCTGCAGAAAAGAGGAATAGATTGGAGGGAAAGGAGGCTAATCCGCAACCTGTACATGTCTCAGGATGCTCAGGTACCAGTGGGAAATGGGGAGTCCGGTTGGGCAGTGTTAGGAAGAGGTGTAAGGAAGGGTTGCTCACTATCACCGTTGCTGTTGAACCTGCATGCAGAAGAAATGATTAAAGAGGCATAAGAAGAATTGGAGGTAGAAATGAAGGTGGGTGGGGAATTCGTAAAATCAGTTAGGTTTCCTGATGACCAAGCTTTAGTTTGTCAGTCAGCCAAGAGCATGAGGCACTCCATAGTGAATCGGAGATCCAGTAGGACAGATATGGGATGAGAAACAAAATTAAATAAACAAAGGTTATGCAATTTTCTAGAAAGAAAAAAGCTAAGCTAAACGTTAAAATAGGAGGGCAAAAACTAGGGCAGGTAGAACAGTTTACATACCTCGGTAGTGTTTTGGACCAATACGGTCAAAGTAGTCGGGACGTATGGAGAAGAATTATGCTAGGCACAGAGGCTTTCATAAGGAGGAGAGAGTTAATGAATGGCACGTTGACTAAGGATATTAAAAAAAGACTTGTGAACCTTTTGATATGGTGCAGAGTTATATAAGGAAATGTGGTCATTGAAGCAGGAGGATAGTGGTGGACTGGAGGCTTTTGACATGTGGGTGTGGAGAAAATGGAGAAGGTGAAATGGACCGAGAAGAAAACCAATGAGAAAGTACTTGGTATGGTAGGTGGAGAGAGGGGTTGGTTGGGAGAAATCCTATTGAGGCAGTAAAAATGGATGAAGGGCATATTGACCGACAGAGGACTGTTCAAGATGGTAATAGAGGGGAGAATGTGAGGCAAGCAAGGAAAGGAAAGGAACAGGATAAGGATGTTGGATGGGATGAAGGGAGGAAAAAAGTACTCAGAGCTGAAGAGGTACCTGATATAGAGGAGAATGCGGGATTTTTTGTTTTGTTTGTAGTAATAAAATATTTATTTGGTATGATAAAGATATGATACTGTGATATAGAAATGATTATTATGAAACACGGGGTAAATGTGAGTTATTTGACTTTAAATGAAACATTTTCAGCACATCACATTCATTTAATTCCGAGTTTTAACGGCGATGGGGACGTAAGCATCGAGGATTTTTTGAACAATCTTAAGTTAGTGAGTCATCTTAGCGGGTGGAGTGAGAATCAGACCTTAAGCGTAGCACGGCTGCGTCTGAGCGGTGCCGCTGCCGAATTCATTAACAAATCCTCACGTTATTGAGTCTTATGAAATTTTTTCTTAACTAATGAAAAATGCTTCATTCCCAAAATTTCACTGGTCTCTGTTGAAAGAATGCTCACAAGCTGTTTGCAACGCCCCTTGGAAAGCGTGAACGAGTAATCTTCCCGTCTCAGGGAATCGGGACGAAAACTAAGAGATGCTTTTCTAGACCCAGACTCACAAGCGACAGGAATTATGCTCGACAACCGCCTCCTCTCACAGTTCTTGGTCGGACTTAGTGAAAAATTGGGCGATTCGTGCTAGTGCGCAATCCAAGAACCATGCAAGAGGCTGAGGAATTTGCTAACCTAGAGGAATTCAATGATCGTAATTACTCAGGCGTTAGGGAAGTAAACTTCTTGCAGAACCATGACTTTGGTATGCCCGTGCGCAGTCCTAACGTGAAGACACCGACAACCTTTTCGTACAGTGACCCGACACGATATTTCACAACGAGTCATGTTCAACCCCATCTCGAGCCAATCTTAAACCCCACTGTGAGCCCTAGTCTTTCGGATCAAGTGCACGCAATCCAGGCAAATGTACACACGAAGCCTCCACAGTCTACATTGCCGGTGGGTGGAGGGAACGTAACTTATGCGCGTCGGACTCGTAATTACTGTAAAAAGGTGGGACACATCGTGCTCTATTGCCGTACAAAACCCCGCGCATGTTATAACTGTGGGGAAGGGAGCCATGTCAGTAAAGATTGCCCTCTGATGATTTGCGGCGTGTGCAAGCAAGCGGGCCATCGCCCGATAGATTGTCCCACCCCCACCCAAAAGCGAGATCAGGGAATCGCGGCCACCCCGGCCGGCAGGTCGGGGACGAATTAGTGCTCGTCGTAGCACCAGAAGTCGGCTTCACGGTCTCGGTTACAGTACTAGGTAGAGTGTATTCCTTTTTAGTGGATACCGGTGCCGCTGTGAGTATTATGCAGAGTACAAGTTTCCCTTTTGGAAACCTAAAAATTGACGACTATTCCTCCCCTGTGAGAAGTGCCTCCGGCCATGCGCTCGCCACAGTAGGGCAATGCAACATACCTTTCATTATCGATGGAGAAGTTTACCCTCACGATACATTGATTGCAAATCTAGGGAAAGTACCGTATGACGGTATCCTCGGACTAGACTTCATGGTAAAATACGGAAGTAGCATTTCGAGCGGAGAAGGTAAAATGAAAATAACAGAAGGGCACGAAACCATGTTAAAATCAGGTTACTCAAAACAGAAAATTTCCGCTGTATTTTTAGAGGACATAATTTCATGTGATGATATCCAAGCAGTGCCTAAAACACCGAGTAATGAATCTTTCAAAGAGGATAACGCCAGCAGGAGCTCAAAGGATAAAGTGAATGATAGACTCGTGGCTGTTGATGATTCGCTTAATATTAATTGGGAAGAGTTGAGTGATGATATATTAGTGCCGTCAGGAATCGAAGTCACAAGCACCGGTTTGCTTGGGGACATTTTTGGGGATACTGAAGATGTCTTGGTTGAGGCCACTCACTCTAGCGGGACAGAAGGACGAGTAACCTGTACGCGAGAAGTTTTTAATGGAGCAAATCTAACTGTTGGGCAGAAAGGCGAATGTAAAACGTCAGTTGTTGAAAGCGATCCATCCGTAGTCCATGCAGAAAGTAATTGCGGGACAGAAGGACGAGTAACCTGTACGCAAGAGAAAGTGTCGCATGAAGCTACATTTGTTGATACAATTAAAATTCCTCCACGCTCGGTTATGTTGACGAGTACAAAGATTCAGGACTATTATGGCGAGGATATCATTATTCAGGGAAGGGAGGGAGATGTATTAATACTTCCAGTTCTAGCAACCGTCTCCCCCGATGGTGTAATACCTTTGTTGTTGTGTAACACACGGCCCGAACCAAAGATGTTAAGAAAAGGGTCCTTATACAGTTTCAACATTTTTTCAGAAAGTCATGAATTACTAGCTGTAAATTCGATTGAAACAGAAACCCCAGAAATGTGGCCCAAGCACCACTCCACCGCTGAGTTACTGTCACTATTCTCGTTTTCTGATACTCCAAATGAAGCGACTGACTCTTTAAAGCAACTTTTACTAGAGTATGCAAATATTTTTATCCACGGGGATATTATCAATTGGGATGCACCAACCTGGTACAGCATACCATAGATGTAGGAGATTCCAAACCCATTAAAAAGGCTCCATATCGCGTCCCTCACTCTCAAAGTGAAGCTCTTAAGGAGGCCATCGGGGATATGCTTGAGCAGGGAGTCATATCTCCATCTACCAGTCCATGGTCTGCTCCTCTGATTCTAGTAAAGAAAAAGCATGTTCCAGGAGAACCTGTCAAGGCCTTGCTTTGACTATCGCGCTCTGAACGCCGTCACTAGAAAGGAAGTATTTCCACTGCTAAATATGGACGAAATATTCGATCAGTTAGGAGGGACAAAATATTTCAGTTGCCTAGATTTATCTCAAGGTTACTGGCAAGTTGAAGTAGACGAAAAAAACAGGGCACAAACCGCTTTTAGCACTCCAGACGGGCACTACGAGTGCAACAGGATGGCATTCGGCCTTTCGAACGCGCCTTCCACATTCATGCGTCTTATGACAACCGTACTAGATGGAATGATCAATCGAGGAGTTTTGTTCCATCTCGACGACATTTTACGGGATGATGAGAGCATGGAAAAACACATACTAGGCTTGAGAGAAATTTTTTCAAGACTGAGGAAAGCGAATTTGAAACTGAAACCACAAAAATGTGGGTTGGAACCCGATGAAGAAAAAATACATGCAATAAGCAGTTTTCCAGCACCACGTAACGTTAAGCAACTGCAATCGTTCCTTGGGTTAGTGGGATATTACAGGAAATTTATTTTGCATTTTGCTCAATTTTCGAGTCCTCTTACCTCGCTAACAAGAAAGGATACGGAGTTTATTTAGGAAAGAGAGCAACAAGAATCTTTTGAAAAATTAAGGGCTTGTCTCACGAGTCAACCCGTATTGCGATTCTCTGACTTTTCGAAAGAATTCATTTTGACCACTGACGCTTCTTCCGTGGTGATTGGAGGAGTGCTGTCGCAGAATTTTGAAGACGGCGAGCATATGATAGCATGCGCCAGCAAGCAGTTGAAACAGCAGCAAAAAGCATACTCCGCCACTGAACTTGAGTGTTTGGCGGTCGTACATATGATTATAAAGTTCAGAGTATATCTTTTAGGCCGTCCGTTCACTTTAATCACTGATCATAGCCCGCTCCGATGGCTACTTGCCCTTTCCGAGCCGAAACCCAGACTGGCTAGGTGGATATTGGAGCTCACCGAATACTCGTTTACAATAAAGTACAGAGCAGGAAAAGATATTCCGCACGTAGACGCTCTCTCCCGCGCAGTGAACCCAATAGTAAATGCCCTCCATCAAGACACGGAATACGAGCCAGTTTGGGATAAAACCAAGATTGCGCAAGAACAGTCAATTTGTCCGGAACTTCGACCACTGCGTACGCTAGCGGAAGAACGAAACCCCAACTATCTCTTAGACGAGCATGGAGTACTCTATAAAATCCACGTTAAGACCCCCGATCCACTATACACCATCTGTGCACCCGTAAGCATGAGAGATTACATATTAAAAAGATGCCATGAAAGCCCCCTAGCAGGACATCTAGGAATAGACAAAACATTAAATATTGTGCAAAGACATTTTAATTGGCCCGGGCTGTACGCCGACACTCGAAATTACGTTAGTAATTGCGTAAGCTGCAAGAAACGAAAGGAAAGAAATGAAAGAATACCTATTCAACCTGTCACCGAAGCGTCATATCCGTTCGAGAAAATTGCTTTGGATATAATTGGTCCATTAAAAGTATCCAATAGAAGCAATCGCTACATACTATCATGTCAAGATTATCTTACGAGATATCCGGAGGCCATACCTATCATCGATCAATCCGCAGAAATTGTAGCTCGAGCCTTCGTAGAGCAGATCATTTGCCGTCATGGGGTGCCAGCCACCCTTCTCACTGACAGAGGTGCCAATTTCACATCACAGCTTGTGAGGCGAATTTGTGATCTATTGAAAGTAAAGACAATTTTTACCTCCCCTTACAATCCCGCTTCCAATGGTAGGCTGGAGAGGGCGCACCAATCTTATGCCGCCGTTATTTCTCACTATGTCAACCAAGACCACTCGGATTGGAACAATCAACTAAATTTTGCATTATTTGTGTACAGAAATAGCAAACATCGAATCACAGAGCAAACTCCTGCTTACCTTTTATATAGGAGGGAATTGGATATGCCTTGGGATGATGTCTTACGACCCCTCCTACCGTGTTACACGGAGGTACCCCCGTACGATCACGTTTTGCAACGCCGGCTACAAATCGCGCGCGCGCAAGCGGCAGAGAATAACCAGCGTAACATACAAAATGAGCATTATAAATACAATAGGAACTTACGGTTGCCGCCTATTCTTAACGGGCAACTCGTGTTGCTGCGCAACTTGGTACTTACGCCCGGGCAGTCAAAAAAGTTTACTTCGAAGTGGGTTGGCCCCTACAACGTAGTCAAAGTTAGAAGTAAGGTGACCTTTGACATTGAGAATATCCGGGACGGGAGGATTCTGACAGCGCACCACAGGAATTTGCTTCCACAACCACCAGAGCCCGAACCGCCACCTAATTACGCACAAGCAGGACGCGTGATTGACGAGTTCGAGACTGAGCAAGGCGCCCAGACCAACCATAATCAAGTCCACATTCCGCAGCCAGATAAAATCACCAATGGTTCGCCGACCGACCCTTCTCAAGGGCAAAATCTTCAAAATCATCCTCCATCGTCAGAAAAATTTTATGACTTGCGGCCCCTGCCCGGGAGGATACGCTCTTAATTCACCCTACTTCCCTCCCTTGTATCTGCCTATTAGGTATGGCCCGAGTAATAGCAGTAAGACAATTGCTACGGAGAAAGAAGGTAGCTAGGAAGATCAAAGAATTGTTTGGCGAGACACCTCCAATCTACGACCGCCTTCCGGCGGCCGATGGCCACTCCTGGTGGGATGAAAGCCCACCTCGTTCGCCTTCAGCCCAGGCGGATGGACCACCAACCACACCGGGTCGCTTCCCTTCTCCCGTGCGACAACACCTGGGTGGCGGTGATGAGTATTGGAGTGCCTTCCGGTATCTACAGCATGGGGAAGGGCAACGCAGCCAGCCAATGTATTCCGCAGGAGATGGAGAGGGTCTAGCTCCAGCGTCACCAAACCAGGGAAGAAACTACTCCTGGTGGGATGAAACCCCACCGTTTTCGCCTCCAGCCCAGGCGGATGGACCGCCACCCACGCCGGGTCGCAGTATCTCAACACCGGAGATCCCGCCCTACGAAGAGAGAGGAGGGGATTCCTCTCCTGCCTCCTCACCCTTCGACGGACAAAGCAGTCCACCAACCGCTGTCGTGGAAGCCGGTGAATACTTCACAAACTCCAACTTGCCCTCCCTCCCCATTGTGTTCAAAACTGCAGGTTCAAATATAACATTGGAAGATTCAGCGCCTCGTCCCCCAGCCGGAATTGAAAAAAGGAGGGAATACCCCCCGTCGCGGAAAGAGCATAAGCGTAGGCGACGTATTCTCAATAAAAGACGGAAAAGACAATTAATCCAACAAAATAAATGAGATCGCGAGATCGCCATGTGAGCTCTGCGACCGCATTAACTATATATTCTAATCTAACCTTTAATTTCCTCCTTATAGAAACCATGGACCTCCTTACCGTACCGACTGTGTGTCTAGTGACAATAGGACTGTTGAGTGGAGCAAACACCTCTGGTCTGCTTTTCGTCCCGAAAGGACAATTGTACTTCATAGTGAGTGAATGGATAGTGAACATAGACCTTCACATACCTCATCTAACAGCTGCAGTGGACATAGTTAAACGACAGAACACCCAATTCCATGAGATTTATTTAAAATTAACAGCACAACCAAACGCGAGCATGTTTTTTCACCTGATTTGCTATATCTAACAAAGTGTACGGTTCAACTTAAACAATTTGGAAAGGCAATTAGAAATGTTAATTGGAGCCACCGAAGCAACTCGTAAGGGCAGAGGATTGTTTGACGTGGTCGGTTACGGACTGCATTACTTTACAGGCACGGCGACCGACCATCAGATACAAGCATTAGATAAGAAAATAGAAGGGTTATCCATTCGCACCGAACATGCCCTAAATGCGCGATAAACATTTCTGTCCAACGCATCCAATACACTTAAAAGACATGATTTCTTCGACAGGGAAAGCCCTAGAACTCATGCAAAAAAAATATAGAAAAGAGTATCAAAGCATATACTGAGACTATAGCTTCAACAAAATACGATTTTAAAGTCTTCAGCTACAGCCATACCGCTTGTATTGCCCTCACTCGCCACATCGCTGAACTGCAACATGAGATAGACCTTGTCAAGGCTAAAGTGCGACTCGCCGAGGCTGGGAAGTTCATACCTTCCCTACTCCCTCCCAGCCAGTTCCAGGGTATCCTGAAAAGTATTTCCGGAGCGCTGCTGCCCGATTGGTCGCTCCCCCGCCATCTGGACCACAAAATCGCGATCATGTACGACATTGCTAGCATGAGAGTGATCCGGCGGATGGGCGACATCAAATTACTCATAATACTGCCGTTGACGCAAAAGGGAATGAGTTTCTAGGTGTTGAGAGCGCTACCTTTCCCGACCACCGATGGTGGCAATAAATCTGTCCTCATACAGCCTGACTCGCCTTATCTGGCCGTCTCAACGGAACAGAGGAACTTTGTACTCTTACCCTACCACTACTCACAGCAATGTAGAACTGAAAGCATGATCGTGTGTCCTCAGCCTTACCATATACTAACTCCTAACTCCCGCTCCTGTAACATTGCCATTTTTCTCCGGAAAACAAAACTCATAAAGCAGAACTGCCAGATAGGATTAGCTCAGTCTCCATATTCAATGTTTATAAAGGGCGAAACGCCTGAAAAGTGGCGCTTTAGCCTCAGTAGCGTCACCGAATTTACTATCGACTGCCCTCAAAAATACTCCAAGTTATCCAACAGTAAGCAAGGCACCCTAACTCTTGCATCTGGGTGTTCGGTCAGCGATGGAGTAAATTACATACCCGCCTTAACTGAATTCCACAGTGTAAGTACTTCCTTGCAAACAAATATTTCAGTAGAACCACTGCCAATAATAAATGAAAGTGTTATTGATGACCGATACCTGAACCTGGCAAGTAACGACGCCAACCTTGAGCACCTCTTAAAGTCGATCGCAAAATTAGATACTCATGACGTACCCACCGTATCCCTGTCCGATATAGAAAGAAACGTTAATTCCCTGCCCCCCTGGGTTTGGACATAGAGCGCGCTCATTACGTAGGAATCTCGTCTTTTGTGGTGCTCTTGAGCTCTACCGGATACGCTGCAAAATGCTTTTCTTTGGGTGCGCGGGCCACATAGCTCGCGATTGTCGCTCTAAAACTCGAGCTTGTTTTAACTGCGGAGCAAGGAGACATATTTCCCGAGACTGTCCCCGCTATGCATCGGAATATGTAAGGAAGTTGGCCACCTTCCAATTAATTTACCAGAGCGCTCAAACCGAATGGCCTCGGGAAACGGGATGACCCCGACCATCGGGTTGGGGAAGACCTCATCCTATCCATCACTCCAGTGAAAGGAATGACGATTAGCGTGCAGATTATAGGAAAATTAGGTCACTACCTTGTAGACACAGGCGCGTCGGTCACGATACTTCACGAAAGAGTGTTCCTTTTAGATACATTAGGAATAGCCCCGTACGACCGCGCGTGAGTGAGAAGCGCCTCAGGTCATGTACTAATGACAAACGGTCAGAGTCGCGTACCTTTCCGTATAGACAATCGTGTTTACCCTCATGATGCTTTAGTAATAAATCTAGGGGACACACTCAATGAAGGCATATTTGGCTTGGATTTTATGAAAAAGTATCGTAGCTAGATTTATTTTGAGAACAAGACCATTAAATTTGAACCTGACCACATGATGTCTTTAGAATCTGTATGCAGCAAAGGTGAGGAAGTAGATTTCATTTCGTGCGAGAATCCCCCATTAGGACCCTGCGAAGAGGCCGACACGGTGCAATACTGTTTCATTAACTGAATGACTTCGTGGAGAATAGCGACGGGACGGGTTCATGGAGTTCCAATTAGTCCGGCTACTTTTACGATGAGGAAAATGTGGTATAGAAAGTTGACCCTTCGGAGATTGAACCAATTTTTATAATATGTGCACCCAAAAATATGCGGAAATTCATTTTGACTCGTTGCCACGATAATCTCCTATCAGGAATCATCGCGGAATCGAGAAAATGGTGGAAATAGTCCAGCGATACTTCAACTGGAAAGGCGGTTATTCGGACACCCTCCAGTACGTTCAGCATTGCGTCGAATGCCAAAAGAGCAAATTACGCGTGAATAATATTCCATTACAGCCAGTGTTTGAAGCCGCCTACCCAATTGAGAAATTATTTTTGGATATTGTTGGACCACTACCCCTATCCCTCCGAGTTAACCGATATCATTTAACTCGCCAAGATTGTTTCGCAAGATATCATGAAGCCTTTACGATTCCAGATCAATCGGCCAAGTCATTACCAGGATTTATTTTTTCGAGCACATAATTTGCCGTCACGGTGTGCTTAAATATTTACTGGCAGACAGAGGTGCAAACTTCACTTCGGAACTAATGAAAAACGTTTGCAGGGAACTGAAAATAAAATCTATCTTCACTTCTCTCCATATAACCCCGCCTCAAATGGTCGTCTAGGGCATGCACACCATTCCTTTGCTTCCGTGACTCCCCATTATGCAGCCCAAGACCAGTCTGATTGGGACGAACAACTGGGCTTTGCATTGCTCACTTATCGAAACAGCAAGCACCAAGTGGTCAAGCACGGAAGTAAGTTTCCCGTTGGAGAGGACCCTCCAAAACAGTTAAAGTTAGAAGCTCGGTTACCGCAGACATAGAGGACCTGAAAGATGGAAGGCGTCACCTAGCTCATATGCGTAACCTTTTACCCTCACTGCCAGATAATCCCTTACCCCTGTTTTTAGGTGACGGCATGGCATGGAAGCCCTGCAACTACAGACCATGCACGAGCCCTTGAAGCAACCGAACCTAAAAACAAATTCTCAGTCGTTTCGTCCTCTCCGTAACCCTTGGCAAAACCATCAAACCGAAATCGTGGAGACCCCTCGATCATCTCTTAACTCTCCCCCAACCTCCGATCAACATCCTCCACCACCCTCTGGAGAACACTCTCCCTCAATCAATGACCAATCATTAACCGCAAATATAAGAACTGCTCTATTGAGCATAATTACGAAACTTCTCTCTCCTACTGACAATAAGACCCTTATTAGCATCATCACCTTATACCAGCCCTTCTTCAACTTGTAAATGGTGCCTAATTCACAAATAAACAACCACTTCCTTAAAGTTTTACAATGGAAAATAAGTGGAATAAAAAAAAACAAAAGCTTGAAAAACCGCTACAACACGAAGGCGAGCCCTTCATAAGCTCCTATTTACCAAAAATATCGCAATTCACTCATCGCCTTTCCCTACCCACTTCCATCATCACCCCAACTCCTCCGATATCCTGGATGTAGTTCCCTTATCCGCAGATTTCGCATTCCAAATCCTTAACCTAGATAACTCAGCCTCGGACCAATGCCCCATACTTTACTGCGTTCCTACCCTCCTTCATACAACCAGAACCAACTAGAAGAGTTAACTGAACACTATTTAAAGAAAACTGCTTGGCCATTAACCTTGTCCCATCTCCTGCTAGCACTCCAGACAGCATAAAGAAAGTGGCTCAAGATTTTACAAGCACCTTAACCAAAATCATTTATCGCTCTTGCTTCCCTCCTTCTCCGGCCTCCATCGCTGGTGCCACACTACCTCAGGATAATTTGCGCCTAATTTCACTTAGAAACAAGGCCAGAGCCCTCTGGCAACGCACTCATCTCCGCCAAGATAAAATCGGCTTCTGTGAACTTTTAAACCTTGTAACATCCAAAACTAGAAAACATTGGAAAAAAACTTGGCATGAGAAAATAAGTTCACTCTCACATAAGGATAATTCGGTATGGACCCTAGCCCACTGTCTGCAAAGGAAAAAGGTACCCACCCCGCCCATACCACATAATGGGAGAGCACTATACGATGACAGCAACGAAGCAAATACCTCTGCCGACTCCTTCGAATGCATTTTTAAAAACAATAATACATCCTTGTTGGATTCAGAAGCGTTGATCAGCGTCTCTGGCCTGTCACTTTGCCAATTCCCCATATTCCTGGAAATTACTCTTCAAGAACTTTACTCCATTATGTCCCACTCCAAAACCAAGTCATCACCGGGACCCGATCAAATCTCCTACCTTCACCTGAAAAACCTTTCTAAATCTTTTATAAAACACCTACTCTCTATCCTCAACGCCTGTCTTTCCCAATCGTACTTCCCAAAGGCATTGAAAACAGCTATGATAATACTCCTTCCAAAACCCGGTAAAAATCCTTCTTATATCCTGAACTATAGACCCAGTGGCTTGCTCCCCTGCGTGGGCAAACTTCTAGAAAAATGCATCTTAAACAGGCTACAAGAAGAAATCTCGGCCCTAGACTTGATCAGACATGAGCAAACTGGCTTCTGCCGTCGCCATTCCACGACTCAGCAAATAACTAGAATAGTTGAACAGATCACTTTCGGCTTCAACATCTAATGCACACCCAAATAGTCTTCCTTAATCTCCAAAGAACTTTTGACAAGGTCTGGCAAACTGGTTTAATACATAAACTGCTTAAAACCGACATACCACTATACCTAAATAAGACCATCCCCTGCTTTCTTTCAAACCGCACGTTCTTTGTAACCCTTAAGAATGCCAAATCAACTACCCGGTCCATATCCACAGCCTTTCCTCAAGGATCAATTTTGTCACCCGTCCTGTTCAACCTCTAAATTAACGACCTCCCTTCCAACCCAAAAGCTACCTCTATGCGGATGACTCTGCTGGAGCGTCAACTTCCGTTGACAGAAATCATGCCGCGAAAAATGTCCAAGAACACCTTAAGAGCATAGTAGAGTGGATGACCGATTGGAAACTAACCATTAACACCACAAAATGTGTAAACGTAAACTACGCCAGAAAATGGAAGAAACCTTACATCACTCCTATCCACTATAGCAGGGAAATAATCCCCCAGGCATCATCGGCTAAATTTCTTGATGTACAAATGGACAATAAACTCACTTGGCAAACACACACTCAATATGCACTTGACAAGGCCAATTCAGCCGCTTTCTTATTCTATACCCTCATAAAACGCACCAGTCCCCTTTGTCTTCTCACCAAGGTACTGTTATTTAAATCTATGATACCACCTATCTTAAGGCTACTTAGCCTGGGGTTCAATAGCCGCAACCAAATTGAAGAAAATGACACGCTTCCAAAATAATACTCTACGAACCCTTGCCAACGATGCCTGGTTTGTAAGAAACTCAGATATTCACACAGATCTAAAAATACCGGGCCTTCCAACATATCTAAGCGACCTAGCCACGTCATTTCAACAAGCAATAGGAAATACTGGTAACCCATTATTAGAACCTTTATAGGATTACCCTGATAATCCCCATTTCAGATACAATTGTGCTAAAGCAAGCATAAATGGGCAGTCATAATTTCCAAATATAAGTCTGTCACAAACTGCACTAAAATATACTCACTAGCTTAACTTCCCCCATATACTGCTTATATCCCACGACCATTGATCAGCATAGCTGGATATTGGTATAAGATGCACCTAACGGTACAGTCCATAAGCATCGATTCGTTGGTCGGTAGCAGGACCCCCATTCCTCTTTCGCATCAACAACGACCAAAGAAAAAACGTGGAAAAAGTGAAAGAAATTGTTTACGATTTAATCAGCATAATCAAAATATTCAAAGAGAAAAAGATTGAAGATGTATGGCATGTTGCAATTGGCTCATTCTAATTAAATTATTTCTTTATAGAATGTTTTGGGTATTAAAAGCGAGAGAAACAGCAACATTTCTTCATAATTTTCGAATTTTAAATTACAAACACAGCCGCAAATGAAAGTTGCTCAGGATCAGTCACACGCAAATGAAGTCATCGACAATTTAGAATTATTAATTTCTGTTTAAAAACAGGATGACGAAAATACTACCTTGATCAAAAAGTTCCCGGAATAACCACCGTGTGGCGCTCCCATCGTTCCGATTTGAGTTCTGTTTTTTTTGTTAAATTGGTACATCTGTTGTTGATATTCCCTTTAAATCTTAGTGTCATAACTTGACATTTGCAAAAGTTACGTAGCCAAGAGTACATCTATCTCTGTGTGTGTTGGCGATTTTTTACAATTGCAGAAATGGATTTAAATTTGCAACAACGAACTTGTATTAAATTTTGCGTAAAAAACGGATTTAGTGGCGCACGGACGTTGGAAATGTTGGAAAAGTGTTTCGGCAACGATTCTCTAAAAAAAACGGTCGTTTACCAGTGGCACGAGCGGTTCAGAAGTGGTCGTGAGTCAATCGAAGATGATGAACGCAGTGGCAGACCATCGACATCGAAAGTCGGTGAAAAAATTGATAAAGTAAAAGAAATGTTGGTCAATAACCGCAAATTAACCATCAGAGAAATAGCGGAGGACTTGAACATTGCCTATGGATCCGCCCAAGACATTGTGGTTAATGATTTGGGTTTCCGTCGTGTAGCAGCAAAGTTGGTTCCAAAAGACCTCAATTTCATGCAAAAAAGAGACCGTGTTGACGTCGCAAAAGACATGATTTGCGAGGCTGAATCCGATCCCACATTCATCAAAAGGATCATTACTGGAGACGAGACGTGGGTTTATGAGTACGACACGCAATCCAGACATCAGGCAAGTGAATGGCGTTCACCAAATGAGCCGAGACCAAAAAAACCACGTCGTTTTCAGTCAAAAAAGAAGGCAATGCTGACGGTTTTCATGGATTACAACGGTGTAGTGCATCATGAATTTTTGCCAGAAGGCCAGACAGTAAACAAAGAGTATTATTTGGGCGTTATGAGACGTTTGCGTGAAGCAATTCGCCGAAAGAGACCAGAAATGTGGGCAGAAAACTCGTGGATTTTGCACCATGATAACGCACCGTCGCACAGTGCTATCATTATTCGTAATTTTTTGACGAAAAATGCAACAAATACCATCCAACAGCCACCGAATTCACCTGATTTGGCTCCCTGTGACTTCTTTCTGTTCAATCGAGTTAAAAAACCATTACGGGGAACGCGTTTTAGCAGCCGAGAGGAAGTAATGGAAAAATCGCAGGAAGCACTGATGGACATACCGAAAACCGAATATAAAAAATGTTTCGAGGATTGGATCAAGCGCTGGCATAAGTGTGTTGCAGTCGATGGGGATTACTTTGAAGGGGACAATATAGATTTAGATGAATAAACTTGTATTTTTAATTTTCTGAATAAATTCCGGGAAATTTTTGATCAAGGTAGTATATGGGGATTAAAATGAAATGCCGTAGAAACATAAGGCATAATTTACAAATTCTTTAAACATATTTTTAAAACATACGAAAATCGCCTCCCGTTCATAAAAACACATGTCTGTGTTTAGCGGCTTTGACATGCTTGGAATTGGCACTCTGCTTCTTTTCCAATCTTTTTGCTTGTTCCATCCCTTTTGGCACAACAAACTGCATACATCCTACAAAGCTTTTCCTTCTTCTCTGTAGGTGGAATATACTTGGGCAATTGTAACTTACATAGAGGTTCAACGATTTGGTTCTACTGAAGGCCTTCCACCCTCACATGTTATATTATATGCAATGTACCCCTCAATTACATCTTCCACTAGTTTGATTCTAAATTCTGAACTTACCCTTTGGTCCACCACCCTTTCTCTGCAACAGAAATCCATTCCATGTGCCCTGGTCCAACAAGTGAAAAATGTTTTAAATAATGATTGCCCCCCTTTTTTCATAATGGGGAAATTTGTCAGGTGCTGATCTTTCCTTTCTACTCAACCTATTGTTTTATTGTACACAACAGCAACTTTTGGCTTTTATAGCACCATATCCTTTTCATTTATATTCCACAAATTCCGTATTATGTACTGTAAAGGGTACAGAGACTTGACGGCCATCTTATCTTCCCAATTCATAGCAATCACTTTGCCTTGCTTTAGGGCAGTCAATTCCTCCTTTTTTACTTCTTTAGCCTACACGTCATCTAGTACTTCCTTCCTTTTAATTCTCAATGTCCCATGTCTATCGGTTCCTTTCGAAACCAATAAATCAGCCAGCTCTGAGGAGGTGTAATAGTTGTCTGCAGTCAGGCAATAATCTTTGACCTAGCATAGGTTTCATTACTGCTAGCACAATCTAAGGATGAATTAGGAAGATTGGTATATTCCACGTTCAATACTGACCATTTCCTGTGTACCATAAACACAGTTATCAATGCTGGAAGGTCGCTTTATGGGTGATGGTAGAGTTCACCCAGTACTTAGCTCTATACAGTCTGTGAAATTCACACATCAGGGTATTAAGGGGAGCCAGTTACTTTCACTGTGGCAGATAAAGTTTACCAGGAAGATTGGTACTAGAAAAAATCACATAGCTTGAGTGGAGCATCAGGTACCCTGAGTGCCTTGCCTGGGGTTTGAACTCAGGACCCTCTGGTCAATAGTCCAATGCTCTACCACCTTTGACTATCAAGACCCACCTTTTTCCTGTAGAAATAATAATAAATGACCATATATATCCAGACTTAAGCTTAGCAAATCTAAAGGTTTCCACCCCAAATCTGGCTCCTTTCAGGGAAACATACTGCATCAGTGAGAGCCCCTCCTTGTACAGAATAACATTTTTATCAATAGAAATCTTCCTCTCAGGTGTCAACAAACTTGAGAACTTTTTGTTGAGAAACACAAGCAGAGGGCTAATTTCATTCAGCTTGACACAAGAATGTCTATCCCTCATAAAGGTACCATTGTCTGCAAAATGCAGATAGTGTTTGACGAGCACATATCTATGCTATGACATAACATTTGAAGAGAATGGAGTGAGAATGTCCTGCCTCTTTGACAAATATCATTCTTGAACTGGTTTGCTCATAGTTTCATGAAGAATGATCAATGCAAAACAACACACTAATTTCATTAGTATTTTTACACTACCAATCTATAAAACTTGATTTTTTTTAAACAAAAGAATCAGTAAAGTGGTCAGCATATAACTTGATTTCCACAGTTATTAGTTCAATTGAGTAATCATCAATTAATGCCCGAAAGCATTGAAGAATTCCAGCAGTTTCATCAATCTCTAAATGAACAGGATGAGAAGTCAAAGGAAATCTTGGAAGTGGTGATTAGTGATTTTGCTGGGAATCCATCGGACACCACAACACCCACGCATCAAGCAATTGGGCAATCAAACCTTCTTCATAAATCTGGGAAAATATGTCCGTTTCTGGATGTTATATTCTGAGGTAATGAAGATTAATATTTAATATGTTTTTTTTAATTTGGGTTTATAAATTGTCCAAAATTAAATGACAATGAATGCATAAATGAATTAATAACTGTTTAAATGAGTCTGCCCTTAAATTGGATTGATATTTTATAATTTTTGAACACAAACTTTATTATTCAAGGAGGCTTCTCATCGTCTTACACTGTTTTCATATTTCATCGAAATCTGTTTTGATTGATTCTGAATTTTTTATGAAAATAAAGCTTATAAAAATAAATAAAATATACTCAATGAACCTGTATGGAATCAGTCATTTTTAATTGGCTTTGAAATCGCGTGCATTTAAACAATTGACTCACAACTAGGTTACTTTCATTGTGACCGCGTCCACCCTGCCATACTCCCTTCCTTTCCGATGGACGAGGGCTCCGCCTAGGTTATGTGTAACGTGACCACATCTGCCCTGCCATACTCCCTTCTTTTCCGAGGGACAAGGGCTCTGCCTAGATCATGCGTGTCGTTACCACGTCAGCCCTGCATTTACCCTGTCCCAGGTAATTTTCTGCCATTTTAATTCTGTCCGCACTCGCGTTGGTTTACCGATGGTCTAGCCATCCATAATTTGATAATACCTATGTAAATGGTGCATTATGACTGATGTTGGGTAATATACGGCTGCTTTAGTAATACTTGGTATACTTACTCTGACCTTCCCCGATACCCTTTGTGTTGCACCATAGAAACCCCCCTTGCGACATATTGGTGTCAGGTGAGGGGTTGAACGGTTGGACTAGTGATTTATTCAGTATAAGTGACAGTGTCTTATAGATTATCATGTGTCGGTGTACCTATTTAAATCGGAAGTTCCGTATTTTCTTGGACAGGTGGGACATGCTAATCTGTGCTGACCTAACGAATTATTATTTTAAGACACGTGCTATAACCTCATCGCGATTCTCTGCGCACAATTAAACTAAGGATCACTTCATCAGGAACCATAAGTTAGCCCAAGCATGGGTATCGGATACACACGGAGTATGAAAAAATAAATTAATTAAGCTTTAGTTTGTCAGTCAGACAAGGGGTTGTAAGGATTGCTGAGTGAATTGGAGATTGAGTGGGACAGATATGGGATGAGAAACAAAATTAAAAAAACCAAGTTTATGCAATTTCGTAGAAAGAAAAAAGCTAAGCTAAACATGAAAATAGGAGGGCAAAAACTAATGCAGGTAGAATATTTGACGTATCTCTGAAGCATTTTGGACCAACACGGTCAAAGTAGTAGGGACGTATGGAGAAGAATTATGCTAGGCACAGAGGCTATCATAAGGAGTGAGTGGATTAATGGGACGTTGAGTAAGGATATTAAAAAAAGACTTGTGAACCTTTTGATATGGTGCAGAGTTATATAAGGAAATGTGGTCATTGAAGCAGGAGGATAGTGGTGGACTGGAGGCTTTTGACATGTGGGTGTGGAGAAAATAGGGAAGGTGAAATGGACCGAGAAGAAAACCAATGAGAAAGTACTTGGTATGGTAGGTGAAGAGAGGGGTTGGTTGGGAGAATGCGGGATTTTTTGTTTTGTTTGTAGTAATAAAATATTTATTTGGTATGATATAGATATGATACTGTGATATAGAAATGATTATTATGAAACACGGGGTAAATGTGAGTTATTTGACTTTAAATGTTAACTAACAAATCATCATCAACATCAGTATAACAATCCTAAGATTGGTTTACTGCAGGCCCTCCATTCTTTGCTATTAAGCATAATCTCCCATTGATAGGTTTGCTGTTTTACGTTCTTCTTAATTTGCCCTTCTATGTACTGGTCTTTTGGCCATCCTTGCGGGATCCTTTTTGCTATTCCATGGCTCTGATCCATAGAATTCAATGCTCTACACAAACGTTTTGACCATCTGCTTCCTTGTTTGCAATCTTATATTCTTTGAACATGGTAATAGCCTTTTCCCAGTGAACGTCCTCTTTCCCTGGGCTATTCTTTGCCTGACTTCAGTCGAACTTCTTCCATCCCATGTTACTATATTACTGCCCAACAAGTAGATGAAGGAAGGATTCCACTTGGTCCAGTTTCACTCCTCAATTTGTGATATCTGGATTCAGCTTCTTTCTTCCACGTGCACAAGGATTTCGTTTTCTTCTTGTTGGACTCATATTATATTCCCAAAGTAGTTGGTCCATAATATTCAGATTTGCTTTCAGGTCCTCTTGTGTTTTTGTCACTACTGCTATTTCATCTGCAAACCGGAGCATGTTTATTGCTTCGTCATTTATCCTTGGCTCCTTTGACGCCCAATTTTTGTGTTTCCTTCAATTTGTCTCTTCCATTGATGCATGTGTTGAATATTGCTGGCGAGAGGTTGCTTCCTTGAACTTTGTTAAATCAGGTTTCTATTTTCCTTCTGTTTCCCATTTGCATGGTAGTTACCTAATTAATGTACATTAAACTAACTATTCAGTGAACATAAATAATGCGCACCTTATGTTTTTTGTCAAACGTCTCATCAGCTTCAATGGTTTGGTTCACCCTGGATACGACCGATGCCATTCTGATGCTTCGATAGAATCAGGGAAGAATGAAGTTAATGCCGTCAGCATGAGGACTCGAGTTTGTGGTGGGTTTGTGAAGGAAACAAGTGGCAAATTTCTTGTTTGCATTGTGTTTGTCCATAAAGACATGACCTCATGCGGCTTCCAATAATAATTTCAATGCCTATCTTTTCATGAAGAATTTCTAGTCTTTAAACTATTTTGGGTATCATCATGATTAATGATTTGCCCTGTAAAATTAAACCTACATAGAATTTATATGCTTATTATGCTTTTTGTGTGCAAAAATGTCAAAATCTAGAAGATACAAAGGTACGATTCAGAGCAAATCAAAGACAGGCCAGGCAGGCAGGTTTCATATTAATCATTTAGGTTTAAATACTAACAAAACTCAGCATATTGTATGCTGTTATAGTATATAAAAATGTACTGATGTTGAAAATTCTAAAATACTAGGAATTAATATAGATAGGAAACTTAACAGGGAGACTCACATCAGTCAGATCTGTAATGAACTGATTAAAGCCCAACTTTCTCATTTCAAATGAGTGTCGATAAACACTTGACCATGTCTTCTTTCCATGTCATTTGAATTACAGTGATGAGTTATAGGGTCATTTCCCAAAACATGTCATACAAATCTTGCTACTACACAAGAGAGATTTTTGCTCCCTTGCTAATACACCGCAACGTGATTTCTGCAGACCATTTTTAATTAGCTGTGGAGTCATGATTGTACACCATGAGCGGTAGGGCAATTCTAAATAATAATATTTTTTGTGGAATTTCATCAACTTACAGCGCATTTCATATTGTGGACATTCAAATGTAAAACTGTATGTTTTTTTACACTGTTTTTGTAACACTGATTGTTTATTAAGAGATGACCAGGTGGAAATGAAATCCTTTGAGTTTGGTGCATTCATCAAAATAAATCCAAGAACGCTACAATAAAACTGCTAATTCTTCAAGGAAATTTGACAGAAATTATGATGGCTGCCATTTTATTATGTTTGCACATTTTGGTTTACTAAATTCTCCATAATCATAGGACAATTGATGCATGATCCTTCATCATACTTAATCAGAATTTAACAGTTTAAATGAGCATGCCATTATATTGGTGATGTTAAACATTTTTTAATTATTGTACACAAACACTCAAATTCAAGGAGACTTCTTATTGTCTTACATTGCTCCAATATTTAATTAAATTTTGTTTCCATTGATTCTGAATTTGCATAAAAATAAAGCCCATCTAAATGCATAGTGTACTCAATTAAACTGCATATAATCAACCATTATCGGTTTGCTGTGAAAGTGAATACATTAAATGCATTTGAAATATAAAGGTCACACTTGTATCCTTAAATAATGGCATTTTCAAGAATAAAAGCAATGCCAATCGAACAGAATGAAGAAGAAGAAATGAATTTAGGTCACAATCACCATAAATAAAAAGGAGTATTTCAAAACAGCAAGGGATTTGTGGCATTAATAGGTGTATTTGCAAATTGATTCAGCATATTAAATAAAATGGTCCCTCACTACAGAACACAATAAAATCTAATTTTAAGTTAACTACTTAAATATCGAATCTCCCTATTTATAACGATTGTATTTTAACAATCCATTTTGAATGATTTTTATTCAATGTATTGTTTGATCATTGTGCATGTGAAATAATACTATTTTCTAAACATTATTGACGATGTTTATAGCTGTCGTTTGACACTTGAATCCCGTTTAATTTTACAAAAACATAGATCTTAATTACTTCAAAAAGGAACATTTACAAATATATTTTCTACAGAGATTGATACCACAGTCAATTCAAGCAGAGCCCAAAGCAATTAAAACATGAGTATCTCAGCAGCAAGTATTATTGTTGTGTATGTAATTAGGTGTTCTCCAAATTTAAAAGGCATATATCTCACAAAAGATCTCACCCGTCCATTCTTTCCAAAATACATTCACTAAGATTAGCAACCTGAAACAGTATATCCTTGTTTACGCAAATGAGAAGCCATACCGTTAAGAATTTGCTCCATGACATTCAGTTGGAAAGGAAAGCCTATGGTCTGTGAGTGTGTAAAGGATGCTGTTTCTGAAGTGCGCAATAATGTTTGTTTTGATTCGTTCATTTGGTGACACTGTTGCCATGGCAACAGTAACAAACAAGTGAAGAATGAAAGGTTTCGAATTAGATTGAGAATAAGATCTAATTTTAAAGAGAAATAAAGTATGCTCTATGGATACTATATATTCGTTTATTAGGTATAGAGATCAAATACTGGAAAGGAAAATCAAATTATTGGACATGTGCGGAGACATACAAACGTTTGACTTTCCTTTCTCCAGAAATATAAAATGGCAATTGAAGATGTTTTTCTTTCTTGCAAGCAAGAAAGTCGTTTCATGATGTATCCGGGCTTCGTGTTGGTAATATAATAAATAAATGAATGAATAAATTAACCATACATGGGAAGGAGTGTATAAAATATGTAATTATATATAAGAATGCGAACCATTGCCTATTAGTGTACAAGCCTGGGTTATCTTTCCAGCAATGCAAGTTAATATCTTTAAGTTTCATTGTGGTTCTTTTTCTTCTTAGTTTCTAAAATTCCGCGTGCTTTGATGGTACTTAAGGTGTTGACGTATCGATGTTGCTGACGACCCATCGTCAGCAACATCGATGCACCAACCTACAAGCTAGCACAATATGTTGCACATGCTCTTAAACTCTTCCCCAGAAAAACTGACTTTTTTGCTAAAACTTCCATGGATTTCATTCACATTTTTCGGAATGCTGAAGTCGAAATAGTCAACATGCTGGTGACCTTTGATGTAATCTCCTTGTTCACAAATACGCCCATTGATGACTCCATGCTACTCATCAAAAACCTCACCTCACCGGGATTAGCTAATGATTAACCTGGACCTCGCAAATTCTGCCTCAGGAACTCATACTTACTTTGGAATGATAAGCACATAGAATATCATGAAAGTGTAGCCATGGGATCACCCCTCTCTTCCGTACTAACCAACATTTTCATTGAGATCTCTCAGCTAAAGGCAATGGTCTTACCCAAAGAAACCAACCCGCAGTAATAGTTGGGGTTTTTGGATGCATCAACCACTGTGGTTGTTTTTGCACCACTTTTTAAAACATTTAAAACCTCAATCCAATTTTGATAAATACATCAATGTATAAAAAACATATAAATAGTTATAAACAAAATTATTTAAAAAAAAGAAACGGAAACTCACGTTGTCCGCTCAGGTCAGTTTCCTGTAAAAACCTGGAAACCTTACTTAAAAAGTGGGGGTCCTCCCCTTAACTATTGCTTAAATTACCTCTTATTTTAAAAAAGGTATCTGGCCTTTTATAATTTATTCCCCGACGTCCACCACAGGAAGCAATGCTGAGTCTGTTTTGAGTTTGACCAGGGCTTCCTTTGCTGCTTTGCCAGCTTTTTCAATGCCTGGTATTCCCACATGACCAGCAGTCCATATGGAAGATACCTACTTCCCCTTTATCTGACGGGACCACAGGGTATAATAGATCTCCTGAACCATCAGGTGCATTGATGACAAGACCGATATGGATTATAGGGAGCTCAATGAGTGCGAACAGATGAGAGAAGAGCCATTACATTCTCTTAAGTCTTTTAGGGCCCTCTTAATAGCTGACAGTTTGGCTGTGAATATTCTTGCAAAACATGGTCAGTTATTCCCTCAGGACTACATTGTAGTGAGAGACCACCACCTGGACACATGCGGATTCTAACTTTGGTCCTCTCCTTTTACTAAGGGTCATTGGCCCTCTCAATAAAGGATCATGGGCATCAATATAAATGTCAAAGGTAGCTGATGGACAGGGGCTTCTAGAGTAAATGAGCTACCGGGCACCCACCAGCAGATAGATGTTACATCACGTTATCCTGGTAGTAGTATTAAGGGTTTATAGGGTACATCAAGGGCTAAGGTCATTTTGCACCACTGACAAGATGACTAAAATCTCAAATCTATTTTATTTAGGAATTAATAAATAGGAATAAATGTACAAATAAATGTGTAGGGGAATAGCGAGAGGGGGAGGGGGGAGAGAGACCATAAAATCTGTAATCAACCCGAAGTTCGGTGTGATAGTGGTGTGGAATTCACACATGAACTGCACAGTTTAGGAATCAGTGCTAAATGTATAGTTCAGGCAATGTTGGAAATCCTGGAGAAAGAATGAACATTTTTAGAACAGTAGAGCATATCTGATAGCACATCATTTAGCAAAGCATTTCAAATATTTACATTACTCAATTGGGTTTTGTTTTTTCTGTCGAATAATATGTGTATCAATGTGGGTCAATTGCGACATGAGTACAACGTTTTTTATTGTGTTGTGACCACATATTCAGCGTTGTAGAACATCTAATTTCGTTCTCAATAGCATGACAGTATGTTAATTGACACGTAGACATGTGCCGTATTCGTAATAAATCCTATGTATTAGGGTGTATAAATAGTTCTAGAATATTTGAGTAATAAATCTTTACTGAATGTATCCTGAGAGAATTGCATTGTTTGCATCTGTAATGTTTTCGTGAAACGTATCATTTTTGCACGTTATAACTGTTGTTATTTTGAAACAAGTGAATAACGGAAATAAGACGTGCGTGTGTGTTTCTAGCCTAATACTAATGAAGAACGACCAAGATTTCCGCGTAATTGTGCCAAAAGCATGCGTTTTGATATGTTCGTCTTTTGATTTTTTAAGTCATGTAGACCGAAGTTTAACGAATCTCTTAGTTTCAAAAGTAAGGGTATATATAGCTTCGTGAAGCTGTTGAATTTGTTAATGTTAAACTCCCGTCATCAGCTTGTCACTTCGGTAATATTCTTTGGTATTATAAATGTAGTTACCTGAAAAAGTACTTAATTAATACTTGTAGTATTGTAGTATTCACTTTTCAAGGTTAAGCTAAGATTCCGTTCTCTCTTCGTTATTTATCCAGTCGCCCCATTTACTACTGTGATTATTCGCATTGCGGTAAACTGTCACCATATAATTGTTATTATTATCCGTTCTGCAGTGATCCAAGTGTACCTAATCAAAGCACGCGGGAATTTGGAAACAAAGAAGAAATTAAGCCAGAATGAAGCTACGAGGTATTAACTTGCATTGATGGAAAGATAGCCCAGGCGTGTACACTAATAGGCAATGGTTCGCATTCTTAAATCTAATTACATATTTTACGTATTTTATATACTCCTTCTACTGTATGGTTATTTATTCATTCACTTATTTATTAAATTATATTACCAAAACGAAGCCCAGATACATCATGAAACGACTTTCTTGCTTGCAAGAAAGAAAATATCTTCAATTGCCATTATATATTTGTGGAGAAAGGAAAGTCAAACGTTTGTATGTCTCCGCACATGTCCAATAATTTGATTTTCCTTTTCATTATTTGATCTTTATACCTAATAAACGAAAATATAGTATCTATAGAACATCTTCAATTGCCAGCATATATTTGTGGAGAAAGTATAGTATCTTTTCTCTAAATCGCACCTTTGCATCTTTGTGCATTGATTCCATAATGGACACTTCTTTCATTTAATCCCAACCCTTTTCTTTCCCTTTTCTGGCTTTCTTAACAATCTGCCCATCAATCACAGTCTTCAATATTCTCAAGAGAACTCAAAAGCAATGGACAATAATCGTCCCATGTTGCGAATATAAATTCGTTAATGCCGTTGGCTCAACTTTAGAATTGTTGAAACTTAAGTTTTCACATTGAGTAAAAACGGAATAAAAATCAGGTGCATTAAAACTTCCTGAGTTAACTCTTAAGTCTCATGTTTAGATTGTTTTGTTGGACGATTTTGACAAATGACTACTGCATATCAATTCGTTTGTCGATGCTATTTCAGGGATGCCATAATGCCATGGCATCTGCAGCCAGACACTCAAATGGCATCAATGATACCTTTAAAGTAATAACTTCCGATGTCATTTCACAGAGCCAAGGACAGTTTATGGCTAAAAATATTGCCCGATTTATAGTCAAGAAAAATTTTGATGCAGCACTATAATTTAGCTATTCTGCTCTTCGGAATAAAAAATCTGTCCACTGTAGGGACATCCCGAGTCTTGATGAAACAATACTGTCGTTCTGCCCCCTAATAGTTGTGGTAATTATGTGTTCTACAGCTTCACCTGAAATTAATGTCAATTAGATTGTCCTGTAATTGCTGCGTACTTTCCTGTGCCAACTAAATAAAGCGTTATGTTCCCAGCTTCACAATCTTTGTGTAACTTGTCTCCGCCAAATATTTGATTGCCCTTTGAGTTTGTGAAAGTGCAAGTCTCCCCTGTTCACATAGATATCAGAGAACTTGAAGTACAAATGCTTGAAGTACAAATGATGGAATCCAAATAAGATCCGTTTTTTTGTTATTTAAAGGAAGACAATTTCCATGGCTTGGCGGCGTCTACCTGATTATCAAAAAAACACGTCAAGTAATTGTCACACATGAATTCTTGCTCCTATCTACGGTGTTGACGTACAAGTGGGGTTGGCAGTCGGCACCATGAAAGGAAATGCGCATACAGACGACACCGGTTTTTCCCGGGAATGCATATTTTGTCTGCCTTAAACAACGAGATTAAGAATTTTCCCTTTGTTCTTTCCTGAGGAGTTTTATGCAGGGGGTGGGTACCAAAGAGGACCTTTGGAAGAATTGGGAACCTTTGGGGATTCCTTTGTTTCCCTCCCCCAGCCGTACGTGCTTAAAAAGGATAAAGAAAATCATTTCATTTCAAGGAAAGCTTTCATCCATTTTCTCCCCTCATCCAACTTTGTAATCATCTCATCCGTGATCCATGGTTTCCTAGTCCTTTTAGCGTTAACGATTCCAATAGTGCCTTTTGCGGCTTTCAATAACCTTTTCATGATAGTTTCCCATTTTTCTTCGATAGTACTTAGCCTTTATTATCCTCCATGATTTCCTCTACCGCCTGTTGTTACTCCTTCCTTTTCAAACCATTTACTGCTTCTACATTCCATTTTCTAACTTGCCGCCCCTGCCTTATCTTTTTGAAACGCGTGCTATATTTCATAACAACTAAATTGTGGTCACAGTCCACATCCGCCCCCGGATAGCTGTTCGAATTAACACACTGTTCCTAAACCTGTGTCTTACCAGGATATAATCTAGCTGATAACTTTCTGAGTCACCTGGCATTTTCCATGTATACCTGCATCTTTTGTGGTGTCTAAACCAAGTGTTGGTGATGACTAACCCCTGTCTCCTTCAGAACTCCAGTGGTTTCTCACCATGGTCATGCCTCGTGCCTAAACCGTAGTCCCCCACCTCATCACTATCTCTTCCTTCGCCTACCGTTGCATTCAAATCCGCCATCGCTATCAAATGTTTCCCTGCAGGAACAGACGCGATTATGCCCTCTAACTGATCGTATATCGTATCGACATCTTCTTCCTTATGGTTGCTCGGTGGCATGTATACCTGAATAATAACCAAGTTCTTCGGTTCTGCTTTTATCTCTGCTAGTAATAATCTATCCGTTACTTGCTCTATGTTACTATGCTTCTTCCTACCTCTTCATTTAATATTATGGCAACCCCTCATGGCATCTTGTCCCTGCCGCTGTATATTATTTTATAATTATCACTCAAGTAATCCCCGCTATCCTTCCATCTCACGTCACATAGACCTAAAATATCTATTCTTCCATTTTCCATCTCTCGCTTAATATTCTCCAGTTTACCCGTCATAATCATTGTCCTAACATTCCACGTTCCTCCTGGCATGGGCTTGTGGAAGTATCATTCCCTCTCGAACACAAATTCGAAGGTTTGAGGTCTTTACATTAATCCAGTGTATTTTGAGGGGCGGAGGAAGTATGGAGACGTGTTCTAGTGTGTGCTATATGTCTACATGGCGAGATTAAACAGTGTGCTGTTATCAAATTTTTGCCTTCGCCTCCTCATCGTCCGAGGTGTATTGATTACCATTTGAGGTTTCTTTTGAGTTCAGAGGGAAAAAAACTAAAATTGCATGGCACAAGATCGCATAAGGGATCAAGGAGGATTTTGTTTCTTCTCTTTAAGAGAACCCATCGTGAACACAGACTTTAGAATGTCCCAAATTTTCAATTATGAAGCCGACACGTACAACAGTATTTGTATTCTAAAAATATGGTTTGCGATATATGCTTTTGATATCAGTGATTCGCGTTTGGTCATTTTCAATCAAATCTTCAATGACGAGTTTGCAATGTTTATATTGCCTGTGGGTCAGTTATCGGAGGTCCGCTGCCGGTTTCATTGACCAATTATTGGCTTTTCCAGGCTCACAACCACGAAATTTTACCACCCATCCATTAACAGTAGATCTACATACAGCATCATCATCGCAATGAACAGCCTTTTTAAAACGACGGTTGAATCTCAGTAGGAGTCACTTCTATAAGTTGCGCTGTTAAAATTCGCCATGCTGACATATAGCAGGAACACGTCCCCTCGTCTCACCTATGGCCAGCATTGTTTCCATAAAGGGCCCTTAACCGATGATAAACCTCAATAGGAATCACTTTTCCAGCATTTGAAAATTTTACCAGAGCAAGGTTTAAATCGTGTTGACATATCGCTAGAACAAATCTCCAAACTTCTGCTTCTCAAAATACACTTGATTAACGTGACAACCTCAAACCTGCGCAAATGTGTTAGAGGGGGAATATTACTTCCACATGCTACCAGACCAGGAGTGCTCCTGGAAGTTATTTTGTATGTAGTACTAGGACACGTCTCTATACTTCCGCTTCTCAGAATACACTGGGTGAATGAAACGACTTAAAACTTGCGCATGCGTGTAGTGGAATAATGTTACTTCCACATGCCGAAACTAGGAGTGCTTCTGAAAGTCATTTTGTTCGTAGTACTAGGACACGTCTCCAAACTTCCGCTTCTCAAAATACCTTGGATGAATAAAACGATATCAGAACTGCGCATGCGTGTTGGAGGGTAATGTTACTTCCATATGCCAAGACAGAAAGTGCTTCTGAAGGACATTTTCTTTTTATTACAAGAACATATCTCCATACTTCCCCTCCTCAAAATACACTGGTTGAATATAAATTACAACGACCTCAAACCTGGGCTGGCGTGTTTGGGCGAATGTTACTTTCTGGTGCCCAGACCAGGAGTCATTCTAACCGTCATTTTTTTGTAATACTACAACCAGTCTCCATACTTCTGCTTCTCAAAAAACACTGGATGAATACTGCAAAGACCCCAAATCTGGGCATGCGTAATGTGTGGGAATGTTACTTCCACGATTGAAGACCAAGAGTGCATCTACAGGTCATTCATTTTCCAGAATTAGAACAAGTCTCCATACTTCCGCTTCTCAAAACCATCTGGAAGTATGCAACGACCTCAACCCTGGGCATCCGTGTTGGAGGGGAATGTTACTTCCATATGCCAAGACTAAAAGTGATTCTGAAGGGCATTTTGCTTGTAGTACTAGAACACATCTCCAAACTTCCGCTTCTCAAAATACACCAAATGAACGCAACGCTCTCATACCTTCGCATGCCTCGGAATGTTACTTCCAAGAGCCTAGAGGCCAGGATTGCTTATGGAGGTCATTTTGTTTTTTTACACTAGAACATGTCTCCATACTTCATCCGCTTCTCGAAATACACTGTATGAATAGTTTAACGACCTCAAACCTTAGCATGCCTGTTGAGAGGTAATGCAGCTTCCACATGTCTACTGACCAGGAGTGCTTCTAGAGGTAATTTTGTTTGCATAGTCTACAAGCACGTGTGTGGATTTTGGTTTTCAGCCAAACCTCGTGTCTTCAATATTTATTTTTTTATATAATTCTTTACACAGACGATTAATTCAGAATTTAAATAAAATAGGAAACTGGGCATTGAGAGGATGTGTAAAATCCCAGATATTATGAATAAAAAAGGGATTGGACCGAGGAGCTGGAAGTGATTGAATCATCATATAAAGTGACCACTATTCTCATGCATAATGTGATAGCGTGACTTAGTGATAACCGTACCCATCATTCAAAATGCCGCCAGGTTAGTATATGGTTGCGATTTTAGGACTTCATACAACTGTAAGTAGTTATTAATATTATGTAGGAACGAATGAAACAGTTTTAGTTTCATTTCATTAAGAATACGATGAAAATTTATTGAAACATTAATTAATAGGACTTGCATCATGTCAAATTTCAGGAACTCTAACATTTCTTCCTGTTGAATGTTAGTTAATGTGACACATTTAGATATAACTGTCTACTGAGCTGTGTGTTCAGAAAATAACGGGAAATGTTTTTTTTTCGCGGATTTGGACAGTCCGATAGTCAATATTTTGTTTTTATTATGTTGGTATGCATGGCCCTTTAAGAACGATGACATTTTCACCCGTGTTCAATTGTTTAATATTTGTCTATGTGGCAGACGCTAAGGTAGGACGGACGGTGAGATATTTATTTTTATATATATATAACGATTGTACGGAAAATTTCACACGAGCGGCACAGTAATGGGCAAAAGGCTGGTCGAATGAAAGGTTGTGGGAATTGGCGTGTGAAGGGATAGGAAGAGAAGAGAGTGAGGAAGAATTGCAGGAGTACCGGTGATTATTCATTCGAATAGATAAGGGGGTAATGCATTTGCCTCTGTCAAAGGATGTGCAATGTTTGCATGAAGAAAGATAAATTATGTTTTTGATAGGCAATTAGTGTGGGAACGTGGTGAGGGGGCAATGAGAGAATGTAGGGAGTGGGGAGTAGACCTAATAAGAAGACAGGTTTTACATCGGGGATGGTTGCAAGTAGGGGAAATATCAGGAAATTTGTCACGGGGGGGGGGGGTGCCAAAGGGTTGGTGGATCTAAGAAGGTTTTTGAGATTGGCTGGTCGTCTCTTTGCATGACATGGGCATTGGGGTAGTAAGGATGAGTTCGCGTCATTGTCATGTCAAATAGGAGATCGTTCTTCAAGAAAGGTTTTCAGTCTGTGTGATCCGGGGAAATAGGTGGCGCAAAGGTTGAGTCCTGCGTCAAATGTGAGCTTGTTATTGTGTGGTGTGTGTGGTCGGGTCGAGTGGTGCATTTTATTTTTTTAGTAGCTTTTCTGGGTAACCGTATTTGAGGAGTGCAAGATGTAGATTGTCAAGGTATTTGTTGAGAGTGGCTGTTGTGTCGCCAACCACGCGACATTATTCTGGTGTCAGGTGTAGGATCGCACAGAAATTTTGAGTCTCGAACCCGTAACCTTAAACTTATAGAGCCAATGATCCTGGTTGCGGGGTCATGATCCTAACCAAAACTACCCTACTCTTTACATAACTTCAACCCCCACCCACCCAAAAACTGGAACTCACTGGAATAGCAATAAAAGGAGTTACTGGGACCCTTAACATTTGGTCAGCCTGCTTTCCACCTTCATCCTCAAAGTCAGACGCCCCTGGCTTATCAGCGCTCTCATACCTACTGCACCCAAAGCTCATAAAAGGTGGTGACTTAAACGCCAAACATTCTGCCTGGGGTTGCAAAACCACTATCACACGAGGGCGAGCCCTTCATAAGCTCCTATTTACCAAAAATATCGCAATTCACTCACCGCCTTTCCCTACCATCTTCAAACATCACGCCCACTCCTCCGATATCCTGGATGTAGTTCTATTATCCGCAGATATCGCATTCCAAATCCTTAACCTAGATAACTCAGCCTCGGACCACTGCCCCATATTTTACTATGTTCTTACCCTCCTTCATACAACTAGAAGAGTTAACTGGAAACTATTTAAAGAAAACTGCTTGGCCATTAAACTTGTCCCATCTCCTGCTAGCACTCCAGACAGCATAGAGAAAGCGGCTCAAGATTTTACAAGCACCATAACCAAAATCATTCATCAATCTCGCTACCCTCCTTCTCCGGCCTCCATCGCTGGTGCCACACTACCTCCGGACATTTTGCGCCTAATTTCACTTAGAAACAAGGCCAGAGCCCTTTGGCAACGCACTCATCTCCGCCAAGATAAAATCCGGTTCTGTGCACTTCGAAACCTTGTAACATCCAAAACTAGAAAATATTGGGAAAAGCTTGGCAAGAGAAAATAAGTTCACTCTCACATAAGGACAATTCGGTTTGGACCCTAGCCCGCTGTCTGCGAAGGAAAAAGGTACCCACCCCGCCAATGCCACATAATGGGAGAGCACTATACGATGACTGCGACAAAGCATATACCTCTGCCGACTCCCTCGATTGCATTTTTAAAAACGATAATACATCCTCGTTGGATTCGGAACCGTTGAACAGCGTCCATGGCCTGTCACTTTGCATATTCCCCATATTCCCGGGAATTACTTCTCAAGAACTTTACTCCATTTGTCGCGTGGACATAGCAGGGTTGGGTTAGTGGAATCAAAGAGGGGCTTTCATTGCAAAACATTTATTGGACTTACTACACAAGGAGTCCGGCCCGGAAGGAAAGAGGAAGCATAGAGACAGCAGCAGGTTCGGCCTCCGCAAGAGAGTTCCACAACCTTTAGTGTCTTCAGTCACTGCCCTGCTTTGCTTGGGGCGCTCGGGGTTTATATATGAATTCCCGGGTACAAAGACCGGGCGCCGAACTCCGTATCATTAGCGGAAGGGGAGAGAGCAGGTTAACCTCGGTAGTGGGTGACTGTGTCCAGCCACTGTTCACCAAATTTGCTATCGCGGATTCGGCGAAAAGGACACTAGCTCGCATGAGTCCTTCTAGATGTCCGAGCATCATGTCCCCGCGACATTGTGTATTGAGACTGCCATCTACTTGGCTTTTCCGAAACATCAGAACTAGCATTATGTCCCCGCGACATAACCCCAGCTTTGAAATCAAACTGTGAGCCCCTTAGAAGTCAACCTTGCTTTCTCCGCTGTTGTCTCTACGCTTCCTCTTTCCTTCCGGGCCGGACTCCTTGTGTAGTAAGTCCAATAAATGTAAAGCAATGAAAGCCCCTCTTTGATTCCACGAACCCAACCCTACTATGTCCACGCGACATATTGGTGTCAGGTGTGGGGTGGCGGAGTCTTGGAGCGGCTTATTTAAATGCAACTTGCCTTCCGTCCATCATACTTCATTCGTTTGATTGAATTTCGATTTAAGAAGTAGTTACGCGTAATGCCAAAAGGAAACTAACCCCATTTTTTTATTAACGAGAATCGGTTATATTGCTAACATATGGCGAATGAATTTTGTCCTAGCCGTATTGTCTTTAAATAATAATGGATTTCGGTGGCAAGGGCACGTATGGGCGCTTTGGCGAATCTCTGCCTTGGAAGCGTGATTTATCACCAAACATTACGAACTTAATTGATTTTACTTCTGCTGTTAATATGATAGAAAGCGCCCCTGTTTCCCCTCCAACTATGCAACAAACATTTTCAGGACATCACATTCATTTAATTCCGAGTTTTAACGGTGATGGGGACGTAAGCATCGAGGAACAATCTTAAGTTAGTGAGTCATATTAGCGGGTGGAGTGAGAATCAGACCTTAAGCGTAGCACGGCTGCGTCTGAGCGGTACCGCTGCCGAATTCATTAAGTCAAATCCTCACGTTATTGAGTCTTATGAATTTTTTTCTAAACTAATGAAAAAGCGCTTCATTCCCAAAATTTCACTGGTCTCTGTTGAAAGAATGCTCACAAGCTGTTTGCAACGCCCCTAGGAAAGCGTGAACGAGTATTCTTCCCGTCTCAGGGAATTGGGACGAAAACTTAGAGATGCTTTTCTAGACCCAGACTCACAAGCGACAGGAAATATGCTCGAGAACCGCCTCCTCTCACAGTTCCATATACCTCCGCCTCTTCTAACAGACCATATAATTTCTAATGATTCCGCACACCACTTTTCTCACAAACACGCAGCCCTCCACTCCATGATCCACCGCGTCCTACACATCCCCCTTTCCCCCAAAAACTTCAAAATTGAACTCGTGAATATCACTAATATAGCTACCAACAATGGTTTCAACCTCAAACTAGTTGACACATTACTACGGAAAAAACAAAAAGCAATGGCCATAAAAAGCATTTTCGTATCTCAGCCCGCAGTATCTAAAGATTTTAAGTGGTGCTCGATCCCGTTTCTGGGAGATCTTTCATATAGGATTTCCAACTGCCAACCCACCTCACTCAAAGCAGCCTTCTACCCACCCATAACCCTCTCCAAACTTCTAGCCAATGGAAAAGACACCCAGGATAGCCTTCTCAAATCAGGCATTTATAAACTGAAATGCGAGGATTGCAACAGCGTTTATGTCGGTCAGACCGGCAGGAATATCAAATTACGAGTCAAGGAACACGCTAGGTGTCACAAAAATCAGAATAAAAACTCTCTCTTCGCCAAGCATTTACTAGAATTCAACCACAGCAGTGACTTTGTCCCAGAGATATTACACACATTCCCAAAAGGATTAAAAATGGACGCTCTCGAGCAATTAGAGATTAGAAGGCACTTGGTGAACCCCAACACGACACTTTGTAATGAGCAATTATTCCCATACCCCTCCCCACTCCTCTCCGAGAAATTAGCCTGGAAATGGTCAAAACAATCCATCAACGCACCTGCGAGCCCCCACCCCCCTAAAATCCTTCCAACCCTCCCCGCCCCCACTCTGTCCTGAGGGTATATATGCTTGCTCTGTCTGTTTTGCAAATTTGTACCTGATGATGCCGCAAGTCGGTGAAACGCGTCGTGCCGTATAATAAAATCTGTGGAAAAGTACGAGTCTTTCTTTCTATTTCAATAATGGACCTCTGGTCTGCTTTTCGTCCCGAAAGGACAATTGTACTTCATAGTGAGTGAATGGATAGTGAACATAGACCTTATAATACCTCAGCTAACAGCTGCAGTGGACATAGTTAAACGACAGAACACCCAATTCCATGATATTAATTTAAAATTAACAGCACAACCAAACGCGAACATGTTTTTTCACTTTGCTAATATCTCTTTTCTAATATGATTTGCTATATCTAACAAAGTGTACGGTTCAACTTAAACAATTTGGAAAGGCAATTAGAAATGTTAATTTGAGCCACCGAAGCAACTCGTAAGGACAGAGGATTGTTTGACGTGGTCGGTTACGGACTGCATTACTTTACAGGCACGGCGACCGACCATCAGATACAAACATTAGATAAGAAAATAGAAGGGTTATCCATTCGCACCGAACATGCCCTAAATGCACGATATACATTTCTGTCCAACGCATCATATAAACTTAAAAGACATGATTTCTTCGATAGGGAAAGCCCTGGAACTCATGCGAAAAAATATAGAAAAGAGTATCAAAGCATATACTGAGACTAAAGCTTCAACAAAATACGCTTTTAAAGTCTTCAAATACAGCCATACCGCTTGTATTGCCCTCACTCGCCAGATCGCTGAACTGCAACATGAGATAGACCTTGTCAAGGCTAAAGTGCGACTCGCCGAGGCTGGGAAGTTCATACCTTCCCTACTCCCTCCCAGCCAGTTCCAGGGTATTCTGAAAAGTATTTCCAGAGCTCTGCTGCCCGATTGGTCGCTCCCCCGCCATCTGGACCACAAAATCGCGATCATGTACGACATTGCTAGCGTGAGAGTGATCCGGCGGATGGGCGACATCAAATTACTCATAATACTGCCGTTGACGCAAAATGGAATGAGTTTCAAGGTGTTGCGAGCGCTACCTTTCCCGACCACCGATGGTGGGAATAAATCTGTCCTCATACAGCCTGACTCGCCTTATCTGGCCGTCTCAACGGAACAGAGGAACTTTGTACTCTTACCCTACCACTACTCACAGCAATGTAGAACTGAAAGCATGATCGTGTGTCCTCAGCCTTACCATATACTAACCCCTAACTCCCGCTCCTTTAACATTGCCATTTTTCTCCGGAAAACAAAACTCATAAAGCAGAACTGCCAGATAGGATTAGCTCAGTCTCCATTTGCAATGTTTATCAAGGGCGAAACGCCTGGAAAGTGGCGCTTTAGCCTCAGTAGCGTCACCGAATTAACTATCGACTGCCCTCAAAAATACTCCAAGTTATCCAACAGTAAGCAAGGCACCCTAACTCTTGCATCTGGGTGTTCGGCCAGCGATGGAGATAATTACATACCCACCTTAACTGAATTCCAAAGTGTAAGTACTTCCTTGCAAACAAATATTTCAGTAGAACCACTGCCAATGATAAATGAAAGTGTTATTGATGACCGATACCTGAACCTGGCAAGTAACGACGCCAACCTTGAGCACCTCTTAAAGTCGATCGCAAAATTAGATACTCATGACGTACCCACCGTATCCCTGTCCGATATAGAAAGAAACGTTAATTCCCTGTCCCCCCTGGGTTTGGACATAAAGCGCGCTCATTACGCAGGAATCTCGTCTTTTGTGGTGCTCTTGAGCTCTACCGGATACGCTGCAAAATGCATTTCCTGTTGGTGCGCGGGCCTCATAGCTCGCGATTGTAGCTCTAAAACTCGAGCCTGTTTTAACTGCGGAGCAAGGAGACATATTCCCCGAGACTGTCCGCCGCTATGCATCGGAATATGTAAGGAAGTTGGCCACCTTCCAATTAATTGTCCAGAGCGCTCAAACCGAATGGCCTCGGGAAACGGGATGACCCCGACCAGCGTTTTGAGGAAGACCTCATCCTATCCATCACTCCAGTGTAAGGAATGACGATTAGCGTGCTGATTATAGGAAAATTACGTCACTTCCTTGTAGACACAGACACGGCGGTCACGATACTTCACGAAAGAGTGTTCCTTTTAGATACATTAGGAATAGCCCCGTACGACCGCGCGTGAGTGAGCAGCGCCTCAGGTCATGTATTGATGACAAACGGTCAGAGTCGCGTACCTTTCTGTATAGACAATCGTGTTTACCCTCATGATGCTTTAGTAATAAATCTAGGGGACCCACTCAATGAAGGCATATTTGGCTTGGATTTTATGAAAAAGTATCGTAGCTAGATTTATTTTGAGAACAAGACCATTAAATTTGAACCTGACCACATGATGTCTTTAGAATCTGTATGCAGCAAAGTTGAGGAAGTAGATTTCATTTCGTGCGAGAATCCCCCATTAGGACCCTGCGAAGAGGCCGACACGGTGCAATACTGTTTCATAAACTGAATGACGTCGTGGAGAAAAGCGATGGGACGGGTTCAAGGAGTTCCCATTAGTCCGGCTACTTTTACGATGAGGAAAATGTGCTATAGAAAGTTGACCCTTCGGAGATTGAACCAATTTTTATAAAATGTGCACCCAAAAATATGCGGAAATTCATTTTGACTCGTTGCCACGATAATCCCCTATGAGGAATAATCACGGAATCGAGAAAATGGTGGAAATCGTCCAGCGACACTTCAACTGGAAAGGCTGTTATTCGGACACCCTCCAGTACGTTCAGCATTGCATCGAATGCCAAAAGAGCAAATTACGCGTGAATAATATTCCATTACAGCCAGTGGTTGAAGCCGCCTACCCAATTGAGAAATTAGTTTTGGATATTGTTGGACCACTAACCCTATCCCTCCGAGTTAACCAATATCATTTAACTCGCCAAGATTGTTTCGCAAGATATCATGAAGCCTTTACGACTCCAGATCAATCGGCTAAAACAGTAGCAGGATTTTTTTTCGAGCACATAATTTGCCGTCACGGTGTGCTTAAATATTTACTGGCAGACAGAGGTGCAAACTTCACTTCGGAACTAATGAAAAACGTTTGCAGGGAACTGAAAATAAAATCTATCTTCACTTCTCTCCATATAACCCCGCCTTAAATGGTCGTCTAGGGCATGCACACCATTCCTTTGCTTCCGTGACTCCCCATTAAGCAGCCCAAGACCACTCTGATTGGGACGAACAACTGGGCTTCGCATTGCTCACTTATCGAAACAGCAAGCAGCAAGCAAGCACCAAGTGGTCAAGCACGGAAGTTAGTTTCCCTTTGGAGAGGACCCTCCAATACAGTTAAATTTAGAAGCCCTGTTACCGCAGACATAGAGGACCTGAAACACGGAAGACGTCTCCTAAGTCATATGCGTAACCTTTTACCCTCACCGCCAGATAATCCCTTACTTCTGTTTTTAGCTGACGGCATGGCATCACAAGACGCCGAGCAACCTCCAACATACCCCTCTCCAAAAGAACCCGCTCGTGTCTCCTTATCACCATCCAACTTCGAAGGCCTTGAAGATTATATTGCAACTCCAAGTCCTCCTTCCAATCCCTCTTTCCCCTATAATCTCCGACCGTTACCAAGTAGAGAACTTTCCTCTAATCCTAAAATCCATTCTTAACCAGCAGAGGGATTGAGCCTGCCTGGAGCAATGGTACCCTAGAGGAGGAAATTATTTGCCAGTTTTGGAAGTGATTTGTCCGACTTGCAAGTGCGAGGACTCTCAGAGGCGGAGATGCAGTTTGGACGCCGATGCAGAATGGAGTATCCCATTCACCCCCGAGTATGCGCCCATCCCTGGAAAGGATATGCACTTGGTGCCATCCCTGACCCAACCTTTGATGACCATGACCGCCTCCACATGGGAAGAAGATGCCCGATGCACGGAAGACGATGGACGCAATGTTGCATTCGCGACCACAACCACCTGGCGGCCTCGACACCTGGAAGGACATCGATTGGCCCCTAATGCGCCCACCCAATTCGGTGATGCGACAAGTTACCTGCAACAGTTACTCCCTTTCTATCCAAAGGTCCCTTGCCGCACTCCCTTAGCACCTAGGAAATTCCCCGAGAGCCAGGAAACCTCTCCACCACACCCACCGCAAGCAAAATCGCAGGGAAAGAGCCGCAAACGCCGCCCGGAAACCGAAATTCAGAAGTGCCAATAACTGTGTCACTAGTATGCTAGTCCTTCAACTTTATGACCTTCTTCTACGGCTGCATTGAGGAGTTAACGTGGTTCCTAAAGGAGAAGACCGGCTGGACAAGCGGACTCTGCATGCTCCTCGCTCTATTATTCCAGACGGTGTGTATAGTGCTCACGTGAATATTAGTGCAAGCTTTGAGGAAAGAGGAAAACAAAGACGGAGTGCTCCTTCATTTTAACCCTAGTCATATGTACTTATATTTTAATGTTTGCTGTAATTCTATGACTTTTTTACGAACACTCAGGCTAAGAAAATTCCGACGTTACTGCATTAATGTAGTGTTACGAATTTCACAAGTGAACAATGTGAAGATGAATGTTTTTTTAATTATTATTTTTGTATGATTTTCATTCACTACTTTTGCCAATGTAATGTCATCCCCCAAAAGGCGCGATGCTATATAAGGCGAGACGCTCCTGGAGCAGGACCCCCCAGTTCGTCAGCCCACTTGCCAAGGTGCGCTGGGAGTAAAACTCCTCCTCAATCCCCTCAAGAGCCTAGCCTATATACCAAACCCAAAGTCCTACAATCAAGCGCTCTGCTCCTGCCAATTAGCCCTACCAAACGGTCTCCACCAAACGAAAGCTCAGAAACCAATCTGCCCAGTAATACTTTCAAATTTCCACATGTAACCGCTTCACCTGCCTCTCCCCCTCCCCCTAGGATGACCAAAATAAGGAAACCCCATGTGATGATGCAGACACTGCAGCTCAGCCCACTCCACCTCCTAAACCCCGTATCCCTCCCATTTTTCTCTGCGACATAACCAACTGGCAAATTAAATACAATGAAATCCGGCAAGCCTGCACAATTCCTCCTGTGGCAAATCTCATTCGCAATGAGATTCGAGTTCAATGCCAAACAATCTCCGACTTCAGAGCTGTCACTAAAAAACTCACCTCCATTAACTACGCATACTATACAGGTACGTACCAACTTCAATCAAACAAAAAGCCTCATTTTGTCCTTCGGGGAATACCCACAAATATCCCAAAAGAAGACATTGAAGAAGCTCTGTCGGACATTGGCTTCTCTGCGGAGAATACCTCTCAACTGCGTTCAACCCGACCAAACTGTTTTCAGAGAGCAGAAAGGGTGCCAACCCTAATGCCGAGCTCCCACGAATCGTCCCCATTCCTCTCCTGCCCTACCAAGTCCCACTCCAGGTCTCCTCCTGCTCTAAAGAATTTCTAGAGCTAAATTTGGTTCTCCACCTTAAGACTTCGGTGGAACCATACAGACCTCCACCTGAACCTCCACAGTGCCTAAGTTGCCAATGCAATGGGCACACCTACAAGACGTGCGGCCTCCCACCTAAATGCACCGAATGTGCTGGCATTCACCATTATAGAGAATGCCAGAAACACAAAACCTCCCCAGCCAAATGCATAAACTGTGGTGGTCCACACACAGCCAATTACAGAGAAGGCATTGTTCACTGTGAACTTCTCTTCAAAATGTGCAACACTAGAGAAGCCCTAGAACTACTTGGAGAAAAAACTTGGCATGAGAAAATAAGTTCACTCTCACATAAGGACACTTCGGTATGGACCCTAGCCCGCTGTCTACGAAGGAAAAAGGTACCCAACCCGCCAATACCACATAATGGGAGAGCTCTATACGATGACAGCGACAAAGCAAATACTTCTGCCTACTCCCTCGATTGCATTTTTAAAAACAATAATACATCCTTGTTGGATTCAGAAGCATTGAACAGTGTCTCTGGCCTGTCACTTTGCCCATTCCAAATATTCCTGGAAAATACTCCTGAAGAACTTTACTCCATTATGTCCCACTCCAAAACCAAATCATCACCGGGACCCGATCAAATCTCCTACCTTCACCTTAAAAACCTTCCTATATTTTTTATCAAACACCTATCAAATCCCCTCCTTTCTTTTAAACCGCACATTCTTTGTAGCCCTCAACAATGCCAAATCAACTACCCGGTTCATATCCGCAGGCTTTCCTCAAGGATCAATTTTGTCACCTGTCTTATTCAACCTCTACATTAACAACCTCCCCTCCGACCCAAAAGCTACCTCCATGCGGATGACACAGCTGGAGCGTCAACTTCCTTTGACCCAAATCATGCCGCGAAAAATATCCAAGAACACCTTAAGAGCATAGCAGAGTGGATGACCGATTGGAAACTAACAATAAAAACCACAAAATGCATAAACGTAAACTACGCCGGAAAATGGAAGACACCTCACATTACTCCTATCCACTATTGCAGGGAAATAATCCCCCAGGCATCATCGGTTAAATTTCTTGGTGTACAAATAGACAGTAAACTCACTTGGCAATCACACACTCAATATGCACTCAACAAGGCCAATTCAGCCGCTTTCTTATTCTATCCCCTCATAAAACGCACCAGTCCCCTTTGTCTTCTAACCAAGGTACTGTTATTTAAATCTATGATACCACCTATCTTAAGGCTACCCAGCCTGGGGCTCAATAGCCGCAACCAAATTGAAGAAAATGACACGCTTCCAAAATAATACTCTATGAACCCTTACATACGATGCCTGGTTTGTAAGAAACTCAGATATTCACACCGATCTAAAAATGCCGGACCTTCCAACATATCTAAGCGACCTAGCCACGTCATTTCAACAAGCAATAGGAAATACTGGTAACCCATTATTAGAACCTTTATGGGATTATCCTGATAATCCCCATTTCAGATACAATTGTGCTAAAGCAAGCATAAATGGGCAGTCATAATCTCCAAATATAATACTGTCACAAACTGCATTAAAAAATGTCCGTTTCTGGATGTTTTATTCTGTGGTAATGAAGATTAATATTTAATATGTTTATGTTAATTTGGGTTGATAAATTGTCCAAAATTAAATGACAATGAATGCATAAATGAATTAATAATTGTTTAAATGAGTCTGTCATTAAATTGGTTTGATATTTTATAATTTTTGAACACAAACTTTATAATTCAAGGAGACTTCTCATCGTCTTAAACTGTTCCAATATTTCATCGAAATCTGTTTTGATTGATTCTGAATTTTTTATGAAAATAAAGCCTATAAAAATATATAAAATATACTCAATGAACCTGTATGGAATCAGTAATTATTAATTGGCTTTGAAATCGCGTGCATTTAAAACAATTGACTTATATATGTCATACATATATTCTAAAATAAATGGCATTTCTAAGCCTAGAGATGCCAATCAAATACAATGAAGATGAAGAAATGAATTCATTTTACAAACACTGTAATTAAAAAGGAGTGCTTCATAATATAGGATTTGTGGCACCCAATGGGGTAATTGCAAAATGGCTGTGGAAATAACTTAAGAAGCCCTATCTTCTACCGAGCCTGTATTAAATACAGTTTATTTTATGTTTAATTTTTCAATATTGAATCTTTCAATAAATTGTATTTTAAAAATCCACTTTGAATAATTTGGTCTCAATGTACTGGTTAATCGTGGAATACAAAATGAAGTATTATTTTCAATTTATATTGACACTATTTACAGCTGTAGGTTGGCACTTGATTCCTGTTCAATTCAATCCAAAAAATAGACCATAATTACTTCAAAAAGAAGCATTAACATATATATTTTCTACGCTTAGATGGATACTCCAGTCAATTCAAGCAGAGTTTATCATCAGAACAAATTAAAAGACAACTATCTCAGCAGCTGGTAATCTTGTCGTGAATGTAATTAGGTGTTCTCCAGAATTTGAAAGGTATATGTATCATAAAAGATATCACCAGTCCATTCTTTCCATGTGTGGCGTAAATAGGAAGAAGTTCAAATACACATAAATAACCTTAAAATTGACACTGAGACAGTTCACCTCAAAGAGATGTATTCTTCCAAAGAGTGCAATACAACTTTTGGTTACGGTAGATCCTTTAATGTCACCCATTAATTCACAATGCAATCAAATAATTTGTGCGTTCTGAATCTGAGAATGAATACTATATAGCCTTAATGAACGTGTATCGTGTATTTCTGAAGGTAAGCACAGTACGCTCAAAGGCATTAGCGATAAGTGAAATTTAAAATGTGACAACAATCTAATACATTACTTGAGAATTAAGTTTGTTTGGTTTGAACATTTGATGGCGACGTCACCATGGCAATAGTAACAAAGAAGTGAAGAATGAAAGGTTTCAAATTGGAGTTCAGATCCAGTCTTATTTCATTAATAAAATACAGTAGACTCTTAACAGTTATATGCTCTTAATATTCTCGTTTATAATGTAAAAATAGTAAAACAATGTTGTTTGAGAAAATATTTGATTTTAAAATAATTTCTATTCGGTTCAAATCATTAGAAGTCAGATTAATTAATATTTCAAACAACAGAGCTCATTATACTTGAACGAAATTCTAGATGGTAACTTTGCAAATATTTATATCTATTGTCGCAAGTATGCGACATGGGACTCCTTCCCTGGCTCCTCCGAATGTGCCACGTGACCAAAGACAATGTTTCAAAAGTATTCCTCCCCTGACTCCTAAATTGGGTATAAAAGCCCTGGTCGCCGGGAAAAAAGCAGTCAGTTGGTTATCTGGCGGTGACCGGTAGGGCACGATGATTCGGCTATGTTGCGCTTGTCGCGACAGTGTGTCCTATTCCTGACTAAACTACGGAAGAGGGCTCTGCCTAGGCTACGTTCGTTTGACCTCATCCACCCTGCAATACTCTCTTCCTTTCCGACGGACGAGGGCTCCGCCTAGGTTATGTGTTTCGTGACCGCGTCCTCCCTGCATGTACCCTGTCCCAGCTAATTTTCTGCCATTTGAATTCTGTCCGCACTCGCGTTGGTTTACCGAGGGTATAGCCATCCATAATTTGCTTATACTTATGTAAATGGTGCATTATGACTGATGTTGGGTAATATACGTCTGCTTTGGTAATACTCGGTGTAGTTTCTCTGACCTTCCCCGATACCCTTTGTGTTGCACCATAGAAACCCCCCTTGCGACATATTGGTGTCAGGTGAGGGGTTGCACGGTTAGACTTGTGATTTATTAAGTGTATGCGACAGTGTCTCATAGATTATCATATGCCCGTGTACCTCTTTAATTCGGAAGTTCCGTATTTTCTCGAACAGGTGGGATATGCTAATCTGTGCTGACCTAACGAATTATTATTTTAAGGCACGTGCTATAACCTCATCGCGATTCTCTGCGCGCAATTAAACTAAAGATCACTTCATCAGGAACCATCAATTATCCCATTCCGCGCCCACCATGGGTATCGGATAGGGAAGACAAAAATATCCTAAGAAGTAGATACAAGGCCAAACTAAAGGAATATAAACTTAAAGTGAAAGAGTCTAAAAACAAATCCTGGGAGAAGTTCAGCTCCTGAAACCTCGAAGAAAATGCCTGGGGATTCATTTATAAATTGTTCTCGGAAAAAATGAAGCTACCAACCATCCAAGGGACTACCCTCAGGGACGACGGAAGCATCCCTTTGTTGGAGGAAAAAATCAAGCTATCCCTTGACACTCTGCTTCCGGACGACACATTCGACAACAAGGAGCATGAGCAAATCAGGAAGGAATCTAAAAGAATCCCCGAGTCTGAAAAACTTGATCCATTCACGGAAGAAGAAGTTCTCCATGCAATTGGTCAGATTAAACCGAAAAAAGCGCCTGGACATGACCAAATCCACGGCCTTGTTATCAAAAAACTTGTTTACAACATAACAAGTTTTCTAGCAAATACTTACAACGACTGTCTGCTGCTATCATACTTCCCCGACACTTGGAAATCAGGGACCCTACATGCAATTTTAAAATCAAAAGAAAAAGACCACGCAGATTCCAGCTCTTTTCGTCCTATCACACTCCTACCTGACCTAGGGAAAATCTTTGAAAGATTAATTAAAGAGAGAATACAAATAATTCGCGAGGACAGGCTATATCATCCTAATCAATATGGCTTCAGGAAAAACCGAAGTACATCAGACGCAATCAAGGCCCTCCTAAATAACTTAAATAATCAAATCAAATATACATTAGTAGTTTTCATTGACATAAAAGGTGCATTTGACTCTGTCTGGTGGCCTTCTGTCCTTCAGGAGCTGAAAACACTAAAAATTCCTTCGAACCTAACCAGACTCTTTTCAAATTACTTTACAAATAGACAGGTCGTATACAAAATGAAAACTATCTCAACAAAGAAAATCCTCACCAGGGGCTGCCCACAAGGATCTGTTTTGGGTCCGTTAATGTGGAACCTTATTACTAACCAGATCTTAAGGAAAGAATTCCCCATAGGATGTAGATTAATAGCTTTTGCTGATGATATGGCTTTGTCTATTGAAGCTAACTCAAGAGATAAAATGGAGAAGCTGACAAAAAGTTGTATTGGACAAATAGAACAATGGGCAATAGTTAATAAATTGGTAAGTTCAACAACCAAGACAGAATACATGGTCTTCGGAAATAAAATGTCTAGGAACCCCAGTGTCAAAATCTACAATAGCAATAGCCGACGCACACCATCTTTTAAGTATTTGGGCATCGTTTTAGACGAAAAATTAACTTATCAGGCCCACATTAATTCATAGCCAGCAAAACCAAAAAAGTTTTTCAAGCTGCCCGTAGGTATTGCAAAATTAATTTTGGAACGGACTCCCTTCAATTGATATACAAAGCTGTAGCAATACCCATTGTTACCTACGGCTGCTCCATTTGGGGTCACAAGGTTAACTACAGCAGAATCGAAAGGAAACTTAGAGAAGCACAAAGACCCTGCCTCTTAGGAATTAGCAAAGGTTACTCGACAATCAGCACGGACGCACTATGTTTAATTACCGGACAACCACCTCTAAAATACGAGGTTATGGAGAGAATTAGCATAACCGAAGTCAAATCGGGCCAAAGCACAAAATACTTCAACTCCGAAATCGAACACAATCACGCCCTAAGCAAAAAACAATTAAAAGAAATACTCAGGGAACAAACAATTCATCACTGGAATAAAGACTGGCTGAATTCCGATAAGGGTATTCACACTAAAGAAATATTCCCAGACGTCATTGAAAGGCTAAATATAAAATTCAAGCTAACTAAGAAAGCGACGCAACTCCTATCAGGGCATGGAAATTTTGGACACTACCTCAATAGAATAGGAAAATCAAGGACTAATCTATGTAGTACCTGCCTAACAGAAGACACCGCCAAGCATAGAATAGAGGAGTGCCTACAGTATGAAAAACCCAGACATGAAATTTGGCACAGTATGACTTGTAAGAAAACCAAGATGCGTGAGATTGTGCTATTTTACCTTAAGCATAACAACGACCAATTATTTAAAATGGTGCAATGAAATTTGATAATTATAGTGACATTTGAAGTTGGTAAATTAAATGCTTGATAAAACTAGTAATTGTATTGCTCGTTTATTGTGTAAATAAAATTGTATGTAATTGCTTTTTTAAGTTAACGTGTACTATTTTGCCTCGTGTACGATCAGGAAAAAAAAATCTTGTATGACTCTGTAAACTGAAGTGTTATCATAGAATAATATATTTATTTCTTGTAATAATTATTATCTCTAATTGTACTAAATTTGGGTTGTACATTACTTCTGTATTTGAATACTACTGTATCATCTTGTTTGATATTTCTTTTTCTCATATTGTGTAATTGATGTTAATTATATCAGAACACAAAAGGGGGATTAAGCGAGAGCAGGAACCCCCTCAACATATCATGCTATTTTTCTGTATGCTATTCTGTTTTGTATTTGCTTCCGCAATAAAAAAAAAGGAAAGTTGTGATTGAGGAAACTCCTTCACCACCTTTCCTTATTATTATTATATTATTATTACACTCGGAGTATGAAAAAATAAATTAATTAAGCACAGTCAAATTTTAGTGTAATTAGCATTGGGTTGAATTTCGCGATGGATTTCCTTAACCCTCATAGACTTGGGTACCCTAACCCTTTTCTCGATTATCAAGAAAGCGCAAATTGATTAAAATTCGGCAGTGCACTCGACTTCACACCTTTGGTTAATGTGTTAGAACAGCCGGGAAGTAGCGCGAGTCCGCAAAATGGTTGCGGAGAAGCAGCGCAAACCGCCGCTATTTGCAGCGAGATTCATTTAATTCCAACGTTTAGCGGGGAAGATGAGATTGGGGTTGGCAAATTTTTGGAAAGCGTTCGTATTGTAAGTCATCTTAGTAGCTGGAATGAAGCACAGACCTTAGGAGTCGCTCAACTTCGGCTTGGAGGAACCGCCGCGGGTTTTTCTCTGCAAATCATCACATATTAGGTTCATACAAGGACTTTTCCATTAATCTCAAGAGGAGATTTTCCCTAAAGGCATCTCCAATCATGTTAGAAAAAATATTTAACACTTGCGTACAAAAACCGCTGGAGAGCGTCGCAGAATTTCCAACCAGATTGCGCCATGTCGCCCGTAGGCTACGCGAGTCATGGGGCGAGATTGATTCAGAAACAGCGAAGAATTCAAGGTAGACTTCCTGTGCAGTTTTTAATTGGGCTGAAGGAAGAGATTGGTAGGTTTGTGTTGGTTCGTAATCCAACAAACTTGATTGAGACTGAAGGGTTCGCAAGCGTTGAAGAAGCTAGTGTCAGAAATTACGCCGTCAACAGAGACGTAAATTCACCACAACAGTCTCATGCGTGGTTGTGTCAGTAACCCCCTAGGTGGCCGCCATCTCCAAATATAACACCTTGGTAGGGTATGAACGCGAATCCTCCAAATGTTGCAGGTTGGCAGTTTCCCGTGGAACAAATTAACGCCGCACAGGCTGTCGGGAGGGGTTCCAAAGTAAGACTGGTTCCCCCGATGCAAGTAGGGACACCGAAGGATAGATAATCACGGCGCACGCGTTTGCTTTCGCTGCGGTAAAACCGGTCACATTGGTCGAGCGTGTAGATAGAGGGAGAGGGGAACGAGGCCGTCTTTGTGTTTAAATTGTGGAAATGAAAATCATATGGCTAAAGATTGCCCGCTCGTGAAATGAGGCATTTGTCAAAGGACTGGCCATCTTCCCAGACGCTGCCCGAGGCGCGAAAACCCCTTCGTGGCAGGAAACGCCGATCTCCCGACTGGGAGGTCGGGACGGATTTAATTCTAGTGGTAACTCAAGAAGCTGGATGGACAATAGTAGTTAATAATGTTAGGAAAGATAACAATTTTCTAGTGGAAACGAGAGCAGCCGTTACCATCATTGATAGTAAAAAATATCCTTTTGGCCAATTAAGGAATTCTGATTACAATTCTCGGTTGAGAAGCGCGTCAGGTCATCCCTTGCCAATCATCGGAGAGTGTTCGTGCAATTTTTGATTGATCATAAATTATATCCCCATGACATCTTAGTAGTGGATTTGGGGGAAACGAACTATGACGGTCTTCTAGGCCTTGATTTTATGAATTCCAAAGAAACTGCGGGAGATGCCGCAACAGTAACTTTTAACGGAGTCATCCGCTAATGTGCATTTCAATGCAACAATTTCAGAGTGTAAAAATCACTCGCCTTGACTGGGATTCGAACCCAGATCCCTCAATATCCGGTCGAGTGCTGTTGTTCCCTTAAAAGCCCCAAAATTTCAGAGTTTAAGAGGACGCCTCGGTAGCATAAGTGGCTAAAGCACTCAACCGGATATTGCGGGATATGGGTTTGAATCCCAGTCAAGGCGAATGATTTTAACACTCTGAAATTGTTTCCTTGATTTAATGGTTTGTTACGGGAAAAGTATATCGTTCAATAAACGGAAAATAAGAATGGGTGAGGGACACCTGACAGACCTTAAATCTAATGGCGTAACATCGCAGATGAACGAGCTCATAGGCGCCCATTAAATTGAAGTTTCCAAAGAGGTCAAGGCGTTTGATTCTTTCATTTATAGTATAATTAATGGCAATGATTCTCAAATGGCCACGTATAATTTAACATACCTTGAGGAAAAAACGACAAGCGACACTAAAAACCAAAGTGCTTTTCCGGCAGAGGTAATGAAATTTAACTCGCGAATAAACGGCAGTATGGAGGGAATTTGTTTTCAAGTAACGACGGAGTAATCGACAGAAGGGAATAAGGAAAACGGATCTCTAAATAAGGATTCACAGAAATTAGCAGAGGTGGCGAAGGCCGAAAGAGTCATAGAGAGGTTGCCACCCGCGTCGCAAGGAAGCAGCACCGCTAGGGACGAAGTTAATGACGATGTCGTCGAGGTTTCCACCGACTCCCGGTTTGGGATAAAGAAGTCGGGTGATGATAGTGTTTTTTCGCCAGTAAGAGAGGATAGATTTGTTGTCCCCTTGTGCGATGGCAAAGTTCGCGAAACTCAGACCGGCGCTAGTAATGGGATTGGCCGATCGAGCAAAATTGTATCAGAGGAATCTATTAGAGTACCGCCGTTATCCGTTGTGTTGTCGAAGATAAAGAGTCAGATGGTTGAAGGCAAAGAAGTGCGAGTCATTGGAAGCGAGAGAGATTTATTTATTCTCCCGAGCATTGCTTCGGTGTCACCTGAAGGCAATGTCCCCATATTACTTTGTAACATTCGTAGCAGCGAACAAAAGGTAAAAAGGGGCTATGTAGTTGAGGTGGCGCCATTCCCAGAGGAAGTTCAGGCACCCCTCACTAACTGGGTAGACGCTGAGGACGAAAATTTCTGGCAAGGTCCTTCCGCGCGTTGGGGCCCGTGTCCACTCTCTAAACATCATTCTTTAGGGATGCCGAGACGAAGAGACAGTTAATCCGCGTCCGAGAGTTAGGCCCTGATCGCGTTAAGGGGGTGGGACCGACGCAATAAGAACGCACTGCGTCAATCGCTCGAATCAGTGAGAGTGCCCGGCTTGGATAGTATGTCACCCCATCCCTTTTCGAGGCACTACCCTCTCGGCGGTAGATGGAGTTGAAATCTCCGCCCAATATGGCCCTCCCCAAGAAAGAATACTGGTAGGGGAGAAGGAGTTCATGGAAATATGTTTCGCGCTCGGCCCTCGCGCGCTCACCGGAGGGAGCGTAAAGGTTCGTGATATGGATACCATTCACGATAGCGAACGTTTTTTGGTCTGAAGCGTGGCGGCGAACATGAGAGAACGGAATGCCATTTCGGACTAGGGTGGTGGTGCCAGAATGACTTTCGGCGAAATTGCCGAAAGCCTGAAAGATGTTTGTATCCCAGAGTATGTCCTCTTTTACCCCTTGAAGGAGGATTACATCAGCCCTGAGATCGCGGAGAAAACGTTGGACTGCACTTTTTAAAGCGCTATAAACCCCAGCAATATTAAGCGAAATAATATTAATTGGTGGAATGAGAGGACAGCTATGGGCACCGGACATCACTTACCAGAGTCCTGGTCTTGGCTTACGTCGCTTCGGTCGCCGCTCGAGCCCAAGCGACAAGAGCTTCGCAGCTACCCGGGACGCTTCGTCCGACGGGCCGACGATCGAGGCCTCGAGTTGTCACTGCATACCTTCCCCTCGACCTCGTCAAAAGAAGAAGACCCAGCCGTGGTCTCTACGAAGAGCGGGTTACTCGGCAGCGTTCAACGGGGGGCCTTCTTTTAGGCAGCACAGCTTGTGACCGGCCCAACCCAGGAGGTGGCCTCGGGGGGACCGGGAGCGGACTGGAGGTCATCTGCCGAAGGGGCTCCATCGGGAGAAATCGGAGGAGATCGATCGAATTGTCCCACCTCTAGAGGAGCCCTGGTAATATTGCGGACACCTTGGCTTTCCTCCACCTTGGCCTTCTTGGTTGCAACGGGCGCAGGTGCGGCGCTGACCCTCGTAGATGATGATGGCCCGGTTGCCGCCAATGTGGAGGTACGACGGGATATTTCTTTCCACCGTCATCCGCACCACTGTCGTCCCTGTCAGCACGCGCGCCATTTTGTCGCCCTCCCACCTGTTCTCCCACGAGCGATGGATTTTTCCAAAACGGTGAAGCTCAATTGTTATATCTTCCAATGGGGTATCCACGGGAAGACGAAGATCCCTGACATTACAAAGGCTACCGAAGGTCTCGTCAATGGTAATCGTCGTCCTCGGATCGTTATGGATGGAAACGGTAGCTTTCGTGGGATATAATATAGAATCCTCTTCATAGTAGCTTCAGTTGCCAACTTCAGGAATACCAAATGGCGGTTATATCCAAATTAGATATCAACAATCTTTTCCGGTGTGAGGCCCAGTGACTCTAGTGTAAGGTGGTGGACCTCCAACGGAGCAGGGACCTTCGCCTTATCGTCAATTTGCAAGGCGAGCGTGTCCACGTGACGTACGACCATTTTGAAACAAATCAATTTGAGCACGCCAGCGCGAAAAAAGTGAAAGCGCACCGAAAGCACTCCAAAAAAGAAATAAACACTCGTGCGCACTCCCTCCCCGCTACACGCAACCGTTTGTAGCAAATAAAAATGAGCCTAAGCTCTACACCAATAGTCAAGGTCAGTCTTGTTCCAGTAAACAGAACGAAAGCACGGCCTTCCCGGCAGCAGAAGTCGAGAGTCAAACCGCACGTTTCTTGATGGACTAGGCGGTCAACCGCCGCTCGAAACAAAACACGATCGGAACCTCGACTTCCGAGAGATTCCGGCAGCGCCGCCCTCCGAATCCCGGCGGCCAAAGCCTCGGACATTGCTCAAAAATGCCTAGGAAATTACCTAAAAAACTTGAAAAACATGTTTGTTCTACAGAGTCTGTGCAAAAACCATTCTAATCAATACAAGATGTAAGCAGTTGGAAACTCTCTAAACCTTCTATTGTTATGGGCCTCACGATTATGGTTTTACCTCTATTTGGATATATCTTTTGAGTTATTTGAGTATTAAAAGTGAAGCTTGTGCCTTGATGATCAGATAGGAGAAAGTCAATAACACTTATACTGTACAGTTCAGGACCATAATTGGTAATTACATTATCTAGGCAGGCAGAAAGTCGAGTAGGCTGTTTGTTTGCCCATTATAAATTATAAGAAAGCAAAAGATTTTCAAGAACCTGACAATCACTAGTTTTTAGTGTTATGTCAATGTTGAGATCTCCACAAATTATGATATTGGCTTTCAGAGTCAAGAATAGGGATAGTACTAGTTCCAGTTGATTGCAGAAGTGTTCAAAAACACCATTAGGGGAGCGATACACAGAAGCAATGATCAAATTCAGGTCCTTCAATATGATCGCAGATATTTCAAAGTGCAATTCCAGACAGAATTTGTCCAAGTCAATTACCTTGAAGGGCATACCTTTCAGGACATAAATACAGGTACCACCGTTTTTTGCTACAGATCGGCAGTAGAATGATGCCAAGCCAAAATCACTAATGTTATACACATCAAATTCATTTTTTGCAATCCAGTGCTTATTGAAACATAGCACATTGTAGCCACCATGTTTGACTATTGCCTCTATCTCCGTTATCTTATTACGTAGACATCTCACTTTTTGGCAAAATAAATTAAAACTATCTAGTCAAAAGGACTTTGGTTTTGATATTCCCGTTTCGAGGCGGGTAACACGTTTCTCTAAGGAACACTTTTCCGTAGTGTTATCGGTGTGGCCTTTTGTTGCTGAGGTGGATACCGGTGCATCACTAGTTTTCAACTCGGAGTTCGGATTTACCACCGCAGCTGACCCTTCAGCAATATTCTCTGTCTCTTCATGAGTAGGGGTCAGTTTCCGCGGTTTTGGGGGATAAAATTTCCCAACTTTCACTTCTACTGGCCAAATATCTTCTTTAAGAAGTTGATCCTTAAGGCTAATTGCCGCACAGAGTTTAAAAGAATTATAAACTTCACCAACTCTCAAACTTTCACTTTTGAAGTCATTCCCAGGAAATATTCCGGACAGATGCTTCACAATGTCATCAGGTGTTGCATTGGACTGGACGCGACTTACTTAGAAGTGAGTCTTGCGAGGAACTCCCACAAAATTGCACGTAACAGCAGGCTGCTTACAACTCCCAAAAACCGTATTTCGTTTGCGTTTGTTTCTGTTGTAATTCACCTTTTGAAAACCTTCCTCGTCAGTAACGATGGATTAGAAACTCATGGTGTTAAATTTTGCGTTTACATTTTTGGGGCACAAATCAGAGTTGTCACTATTGAGGCCTAATTGTTCGTTGACTTCAGGTTTTAATTCCGTAGACAACGTTACAGCTTCCTTTGCAATTGGCTGCAAGGTAGTACTTTCCGTAGATCCGGTAGATTGGAGAGTTTGTAACTCAATTTTCAAATTTTCAATGTCCGCCACCATATTGTAATTATTGGGCTTATTTTCACGGCATAAAAACACTTCCAGTAAATGTCATGGCAGTCCGAGAGAGCTTTTAATGTTATATCACTTAAGCCGGAGCATTTATGGTGACATACATCTGAGCAAATATCGCAACTAACGACCATATCACGTACTTCGAGTCGTGTTTTACAAGAGCCACATCGTTGTACGGCCAAAGTTGACGCCATCTTGAACAACAATGCAGAGGAAATGATCAAAGAGGCATGGGAAGAACTGGAATGAAAGTGGGCGGGGAATTCGTAAAATTAATTAGGTTTGTGAATGACCAAGCTTTAGTTTGTCAGTCAGCCAAGGGGCTGTAAGCATTGCTGAGTGAATTGGAAATTCAGGGCGACAGGTATGGGATGAGAATCATTATTAATAAAACAAAGGATATGCAATTTTCTAGAAAGAAAAAAGCTAAGCTAAACATTAAAATAGGCAGGCAAAAACTAATGCAGGTAGAATATTTGACGTATCTCTGAAGCATTTTGGACCAACACGGTCAAAGTAGTTGGGACATATGGAAAAGAATTACGCTAGGCAAAGGGGCTTTCATAAGGAGGAGAGAGTTGACAAATGGGACGTTGAGTAAGGATATTAAAAAAAGACTCGTGAAACTTTTGATATGGTGCATGGTTATATACGGAAATGTGGTCATTGAAGCAGGAGGATAGTTGTGGACTGGAGGCTTTTGACATGTGGGTGTGGAGAAAATGGAGGTGAAATGGACCGAGAAGAAAACCAATGAGAAAGTACTTGGTATGGTAGGTGAAGAGAGGGGTTGGTTGGGAGAAATCCTATTGAGGCAGTAAAAATGGATGAAGGGCATATTGACCGACAGGGGACTGTTCAAGATGGTAATAGAGGGGAGAATGTGAGGCAAGCAAGAAAAGGGAAGGAACAGGATAGGGATGTTTCATTTAAGGATTCAACTTCCTTCTAGATTATTATTACTAGGAGTTAATTTCATTATTTCCTTGAAAATTGTATCTTAGCACAACAGTCTGATTTACCTAATTTCTCTTAAATTTTTAGTAGTTCTAAAGTTAATTTGTCCATAAAGACATGGCCTTATTCGGCTTCCAATTATAATTTCAATGCCCATCTTTTCATGAAGAATTTCTAGTCTTTGAGCTATTTTTGGTATCATCATGATTACTGATATGCCCTGTAAAATTAAAAAAACATATGTTTTATATCCTTATTAAACTTTTTGTGTGCAAAAATATCAAAATCTAGAAGATGCAAAGTTACGATTCAGAGCCACTCAAAGACAGGCTAAAAGGCAGGTTTCATATTAATCATTTACGTTTAATTACTAACAAAACTCAGCATATTGTATGTAGTTATAGTATATAAAAATGTATTGATGTTGAAAATTCTAAAATACTAGGAATTAATTTGGATAGGAAACTGAACAGGGAGACTCAAATCAGTCAGATCTGTAATGAACTGATTAAAGCTCAACTTTCCCATTTCAAATGAGTATCGTTTAACACTTGGCCATGTCTTCTTTCCATGTAATTTCAATTACAGTGATGAGTTATGGGGTCATTTCCCAAAACATATCTAGCGAATCTTGCTACTACACAAGAGAGATTTTTGCTCCCTTGCTAATACACCACAACGTGATTTCTGCAGACCATTTTTAATTAGCTGTGGAGTCATGATTGTACACCATGAGGGGTAGAGCAATTCTAAATAATACTATTTTTTGTGGATTTTCATCAACTTACAGCACATTTCATATTGTGAACATTCAAATGTAAAACTATGTTTTTTTACACTGTTTTTGTAACACTGATTGTTTATTGAGAGAAGAGTAAGGTGGAAATGAAATCCTTTGAGTTTGGTGCATTCATCAAAATAAATCCAAGAACGCTACATTACAACTACTAATTCTTCAAGGAAATTTGACAGAAATTATGATGGGTGCCATTTTATTATGTTTGCTCATTTTGGTTTACTAAATTCTCCATAATCAAAGGACAATTGATGCATGATCGTTCATCATACTTAATGAGAATTTAACAGTTGAAATGAGCGTGTCATTATATTGGTGATGTGAAACATTTTTTATTTATTGTACACAAACACTCAAATTCAAGGAGACTTCTTATTGTCTTACATTGCTCCAATATTTAATTAAATTTTGTTTCCATTGATTCTGAATTTGTATAAAAATAAAGCCCGTCTTAATGCATAGTGTACTCATTTAAACTGCATATAATCAACCATTATCGGTTTGCTGTGAAAGTGAGTACATTAAATGCATTTGAAATATAAAGGTCACACTTGTATCCTTAAATAATGGCATTTTCAAGAATAAAAGCAATGCCAATCGAAAAGAATGTAGAAGAAGAAATGAATTCAGGTCACATTCACCATAATTAAAAAGGAGTATTTCACAACAGCAAGGGATTTGTGGCGTTAATAGGTGTATTTGCGAATTGATTCAGCATATAAAATAAAATGGTCCCTCACTACAGAACAGATTAAAAATCTAACTTTACGTTAACTACTTAAATATCGAACCTTCCTTTTTATAACCATTGTATTTTAACAATCCATTTTGAATGATTTTTATTCAATGTATCGTTTGATCATTGCGCATGTGAAATAATACTAATTTCTAAATATTATTGACGATGTTTATAGCTGTCGTTTGACACTTGACTCCCGTTCAATTCTACTAAAAACATAGATCTTAACTACTTCAAAAAGGAACATTTACAAATATATTTTCTACAGAGATTGATACTGCAGTCAATTCAAGCAGAGCCCAAAGCAATTAAAACATGACTATCACAGCAGCAAGTATTATTGTTGTGTATGTAATTAGGTGTTCTCCAAATTTAAAAGGCATATATCTCACAAAAGATCTCACCCGTCCATTCTTTCCAAAATACATTCACTAAGATTAGCAACCTGAAACACCATATCCTTGTTTACGCAAATGAGAAGCCATGCCGTTAAGAATTTGCTCCATGTCATTCAGTTGGAAAGGAAAGCCTATGGTCTGTGAGTGTGTAAAGAATGCTGTTTCTGAAGTACGCAAAAATGTTTGTTTTGATTCGTTCATTTGGTGACGCTGTTGCCGTGGCAACAGTATCAAACAAGTGAAGAATGAAAGGTTTCGAATAAGATTGAGAATAAGATCTAATTTAAAGAGAAATAAAGTATGCTCTATGGCTACTATATTTTACAAGCACCTTAACCAAAATCATTCATCGCTCTTGCTACCCTTCGTCTCCGGCCTCCATCGCTGGTGCCATACTACCTCTGGATATTTTGCACATGAGTTCACTTAGAAACAAGGCCAAAGCCCTCATGGCAACACACTTATCTCCGCCAAGTTAAAATCGGCTTCTGTGCACTTCGAAAATTTGTAACATCCAAAACTAGAACTTATTGGGAAAAAACTTGGTATGAGAAAATAAGTTCACTCTCACATAAGGACAATTCGGTATGGACCCTAGCCCACCGTCTGCGAAGGAAAAAGGTACCAATCCCGCCAATACCACATAATGGGAGAGCACTATATGATGACTGCGACAAAGCAAATACCTCTGCCGACTCCTTCGAAAGCATTTTTAAAAACAATAATACATCCTCGTTGGATTCAGAAGCATTGAACAGCGTCTCTTGCCTGTCACTTTGCCCATTCCACATATTCCCGGAAATTACTCCTCAAGAACTTTACTCCATTTGGCACGTGGAAATAGTAGGGTTGGGTTCGTGGAATCAAAGAGGGGCTTTCATTGCAATACGTTTATTGGGCTTACTACACAAGGAGTCCGGCCCAAAAGGAGTGAGGAAGCGAAGAGACAACAGCAGGTTCGGCTTCCGTAAGAGATTTCCACAACCTTTAGTGTCTTCAGTCACTGCTCTGCTTTGCTTATAGAGCAGTTTCTTGCAAGGGCTCTTGCGTAGCCCTTACACTTCGACTTTCCAGCCTCCAAGGCTACTAAGGCGGGAAGAATTCTTCTGCGTTTTCAGTCGTTTGATTTATTCCCGCTCAGAGCAGCCTAGGCTTCTTCTTTGCCGGAAGGGTGTCTTGCTCGTCTTGGGATGCTTTGGGGCGCTTGTAGGGGCCCCACGGCCAAACCCTTATGTCTCAACCCGGAGAATTACTTTTACTTCCGCTTCTGCCCGTTTTATGAAGAATTTTCCAGATATTCTAGGCAGAAGGACGTCCAGGGTTTCCAGCATTCCGTCCTCGTGCATCTCGGAAACGCGGGCGTAACGACCGTCAGCCATGATGTTACGAAGAGCAGAATTCTGCACCACCTGAATTTGAGCGAGACTCTGTCGCGACACTCCTGACCATACCGGAGCAGCGTACGTGATGACAGGCAGCACGCACTCTTGGTACAGTCTACGCTTCGTGTTCATACTCAGGACCGGCGGGCGGATAATCGGCCGGAGCCGATTAAGCGCCGCGAATGCCTTTCTGCGTACACGAAGCGCTAGGGCGTTGCAAAGGAGTTTCCGGTCCATCAGTAATCCAAAGTATGTAACTTCGGATTCCAACGGTAGGGCGACTCCATTCACAGTTAGGTTCACTCCTGGCGGCCGACCATTTCCCGGATGGAAGATGATCGCCTTCATCTTCTCGGCGTTAACAGCAAAGCGCCATCGGCGGTACTATTCTAGGAGATCCGCCACAGCGCTCTTCAGTCTTCGCACCGCGGTCACCTTCTGCCAGGAGCAGCACAGGAGGGCCGTATCGTCGGCATAGAGAGACAGGATCTCGAGGTTCCCACGTGGAGTTGGAATGTCGTGGGAGTAGATATTGTAAAGCATTGGTCCGAGGACTGATCCCTGGGGCACGCCGGCGGAGATCCGACGCACCCCTGAATTCGCCCCGAGCCATTGCACGGTGAATGTCCTGTCTCTCAAATAGGAGTGAAATATCCGAACAATCCAAGGTGGGAAATGGAGTCGTCTCATCTTCAACAAGAGAGCCGGATGCCAGACGAGATCGAACGCCTTACTGACGTCGAAGAAGGCCCCAGCAACCGCCCTATTCCTGTTGAAGCTCTCCGTGATGAAATCCGCCGTTCGCACCAGCTGATGGACTGTGTAATGCTGCGCACGCGAACCAAACTGCTCCCCCGGGAGGATGTCATTCACCAGGACGAAATCAGTCAGCGGCCGTTGCAGCAGTCGCTCGAATATCTTACCGAAGCCGTCAAGCAAGGAGATAGGCCGGAGTTCTCCGGGACCCACCTCCAATTTCTTCGACTTCGGTAGGCAGACGATTCTCGCTCTTCTCCAAGTGGTCGCGAAGAACAAAATCCTGACACAGCCATTTAGGAGCTTTGTCAGGGACCTCACCGCCGCCTTTGGAAGCTCCCGAATGACCACATTGGGAATGTTGTCGCTTCCCGGGGCCTTCCTCGTGCGGAGGCGACGTATTGCCTCTTTGACGTCCTTCTCGTCGAATCTCGGAATTTCCGAGGCGTCTTTCAGATCGGCGTCTCCGGCTCTTTCAAACGCCTCGATTTCTTCTTCAATCTCGGCAGAAGCGGAATTCCCAGGATTGGGTGAAATGCTGCAGACCAAGTGATCAGCGAGCAGTTCCGCCTTCTCTATGGGAGATCGTTCCTCCCTGTCTCCGTCGGTAATAAACGGGTCCAGGTCTTTGAGGGGCCCGCAGCCTCCGGCATATCTTCCACACCGACGGCAGGTCCTCGTTGCCGTCTTCCGAAAGGAGCTCCTCCCGCTGGTGCGCCTCCCCGTGGTCCGATCGGACCTCCCGGAGGGCATCCTGTACCGCTACGTTGAGCTCTGAGAGCTGCCTTCTCAAATCCGCTGTACGATATTTCTGCCATTGGCTCCGCACGTTGTTTCGCCGCGAAATGAGGCCTCAAACCGCCGCTGGAAGTGGAACACGAAGATACAAGTTCCGTTGTTCCTTTAGCGGTATCGAGGCCTTCATTGCGCCGTCCATTGCAGAGGTGAGGTGGCTGACCATTTGATCGGCTATCTCCGGTGAAGTCGGCTCCAGTGGCTCTATTGGCAGCTCCTCAGCGATGACGTTGCGGAAACTGCTCCAGTCGGCCGACGACAGATCCAATCGCCGGGTGGAAGACAGCACTGGGATTCGGCTCCCCACTGCCAGGATGATCGGGTTGTGGTCCGACGACAGTTCCACGCATGTATACAAACTCAGGGACGTCCTTACATTGTTAGCAATCGCAATGTCTAAAACGACCCCACGTTCGTGCGTGGGTATCGCCGGTCCTAAGATGGTTAGGCCTTTTGCATCTGCTAGCTGACGCAGGGATTCTCCTCTCGGGTTCGAGGACCGTGAATTCCAAGTAGGATGCTTGGCATTCAGGTCCCCCAAGATGACCGATGGTCCGCTGTCCCCCGCAAGGTACTGAATGAGATCCGGATCCCAGGTTTCCCGGGTGGGAAATACAGAGATGAGACCCGGAGCCCTCCTCCTCTTGTCAGTACGTCCACCGAAACAGCCTCCGCATGCGGGTGAGAAATCTCTCTACATGCTCGGTGCTCGATGGACCTGTGGACGAGGATGGCCGCACCTCCTGAGGTTCTAAGTTGTGGGCGCCTTGCATCCCTGTCCACCCTATAGATGGTCCAGCCAGGTAACCTCCAGGCGTCGGTTGGCCGAAGGTTCGTCTCATTGACAGCGACGACTATGGCTCCCTTCTCGTGGAGGAACGCCCGTAATTCCTCGCGTCGGCGAAGAATTCCGTTGGCGTTCCATTGCGCAAGCAGGACGGGTCGTTCAGCCATGGTTGGTTGAATTTCCAATCCTGCTGCGCACCAGCTCTTCCAGGAGTGAGAGGAGAAGTTTGCCCTGCGTCGAGGTGACGAGTCTCTTCAAGGTGCATGCAATAACGGCAATGGTCTGCCATAATTCCTGGTCCTCTCTGTCTGGTGTCAGCGAGGACTCTGCGGAAACTGGAGACTTATCAGTTGATGTCCCATCTCTCCGTTTTTCCTGTTTCTGGCTTTGTTTTTCGCCTTCTTCACTTTCCGTTCGGAAGGTGTTCCCAAGCGCCCTGTGGGTTGGCTTCGTAATGGCTTTTCCTTCTTCCCCGGTGGTGATCGGGGATTTCTTCTTCTGCTTCTTTTTCTTCTTCTTCCCTTCGGAAGAAAAAGGAAGGGTCGCTTCCTTCGGAGGGAGGCTGTCGGGGGGTGACAAGTTCCCCTTGGTGGCCTCTCCTACGGCTGGCGCTGGTGGTGGTTCTCGGACCGCCTTAGCATCCTTTGGTGGATCTGTGATATCCACCTCCATGTTCCCCTCTTCTCCGGAGAGAGCCTGAACCTTGTCCTGAGAAGGGCCCTTCAGGATTGTTCCGTAGGTTGTAGCGTGATCGACTTGTCGGAATGGTTTTTGTCCCGGTTCCGCTGCCGGTATCTTGGGCGCCTGCTTCCCTGGTGCTGGCTTGCGTGCGTTGGCGTGTTGTCGCCGCTCAGCCTCCGGAAAGGCGGGACACCGGCGAGAGACGGCCGCATGAGGTCCTCCGCAGTTCGCACAGATGGCATCATCTCCCCTTTCTCGGGAGCATTCCTTGACTGCGTGTGCTCCTGCACAGCGCATGCAGCGTTTCGCACACCAGCAAGCTATGCCGATGTGTCCAAACCGCATGCAGTTGCTGCACTGGAGTGGACCTCTGTCTCCACGGTAACGCTCCACAGTGACGTAGCGGTGGCAGAGCTGGCGGATGTCCCCGGGGGCGATGGCCGATGGAGTCTTTACCACGTTCGCTACGTGGTGATTTATGGGGACCGGTTTTCCGTCCTCCGTGACCGTAAGGCGACCTACGCTACGAATTTCGTATCCGAGGGATCTAAGTCCCTCGGATACCTTTTCGACTGTTATCCATCGAGAAATACCCTTGATGAACAGCTTCATCCCTGGCACCCTTTCAATTGGCTGCGAGTGGTGTTGGATTTTCTTGCTCTGCAGCAAGGAGAGCGCCTTTTTATGCCCCTCTCTGTTGGAGGTGATGATCCGGATTAAAGCTCTTCGAACTTCCAAGCTGAAAGCATCACCTATGTCGCCCGACAGCTGGTCAATCAGTCCCTGGACGTCGGTGACCCCATAGACGACGATAGGCGGTGGTCGCAGCGTCTTAGGTGCCGGTGCCGGTAGAGGTGTGGCTTCCGGGACGGCTGCGTCGTTCGTCAGAAGCGGTTTCCTTTTCTTCCTCTTGGAAGTAACTAAGGTAAATCCGTCGTCACCTTCCCCCTCCTCTGTGCTCAGCGCACGCTCCGCCCTATCGTCTCCTTGAAGATTCGGCATCCGCGTAACCGCGGAATCTTCTGGCTCCTGGTTCCTTCCAGATGGCTTCTTTCGCTTGACGCCGCCTGCGGTGTCCTTCACCACCTGGCCCTGTAAAGGGCCGATATCTGCTGTTGCCTCCGTTGTCCCGCTTCGGGCCTTCGTCTCCTCCAAGCACTGTGACGGGCTGAGAGCCAAGGCTTCAACACCTGATGATGAATTTGCCGAAGGCTTAGATACCCCCGGCAAAACAGCTAAAGGTTCTTTGCCTTGCGGACGATTATTCCCACGCTGTGTAATTCCCTTCGTGGACATGAAACCTCCGAAGGAGTTGGCACGACGGTGTGTCTTCCTCTTCACCTGGACCACCGGAAAAGCAGAGTTGCTAGATGAAATCCGAAGAAAGTAGTAGGCTCTCGTCTGATGTCTCCTTGATTCTGGATATCAAGTTGGGGCGCTCGGGGTTTATATATGAATTCCCGGGTACAAAGACGGGCGCCGAACTCCGTATCATTAGCAAAAGGGGAGAGAGCAGGTTAACCTCGGTAGTGGGTGACTGTGTCCAGCCACTGCTCACCAAATATCCTATCGCGAATTCGGCGAAAAGGACACTAGCTCGCATGAGTCCTTCTAGATGTCCGAGCATCATGTCCCCGCGACATTGTGTATTGAGACTGCCATCTACTTGGCTTTTCCGAAACATCAGTACTAGCATCATGACCCCGCGACATCACCCCGGCTTTTAAATCAAACTGTAAGCCCCTTAGAAGTCAACCTTGCTTTCTCCGATGTTGTCTCTACGCTTCCTCTTTCCTTCCGGGCCGGACTCCTTGTGTAGTAAGTCCAATAAATGTAAAGCAATGAAAGCCCCTCTTTGATTCCACGAACCCAACCCTACTATGTCCACGCGACATATTGGTGTCAGGTGTGGGGTGACGGAGTCTTGGTGCGGCTTATTTCAATGCAACTTGCCTTCCGTCCATCATGCTTCATTCGTTTGATTGAATTTCGATTTAAGAAGTAGTTACGCGTAATACCAAAAGGAAACTAAAGCCATTTTTTTATTAACGAGAATCCGTTATATTGCTAACATATGGCGAATGAATTTTGTCCTAGCCGTATTGTCTTTAAATCATAATGGATTTCGGTGGCAAGGGCACGTATGGGCGCGTTGGTTAATCTCTGCCTTGGGAGCGTGATTTATTACCAAACAAAACGAGCTTAAATGATTTTACATCCTCTGTTAATATGATAGAAAGCGCCCCTGTTTCCCCTCCAACTATGCAACAAACATTTTCAGGACATCACATTCATTTAATTCCGAGTTTTAACGGTGATGGGGACGTAAGCATCGAGGATTTTATGAACAATCTTAAGTTAGGGAGTCATCTTAGCGGGTGGAGTGAGAATCAGACCTTAAGCGTAGCATCGCTGCCTCTGAGCGGTACCGCTGCCGAATTCATTAAGTCAAATCCTCACGTTATTGAGTCTTATGAACATATTTTTCTTAACTAATGAAAAAGCGCTTCATTCCCAAAATTTCACTGGTCTCTGTTGAAAGAATGCTCACAAGCTGTTTGCAACGCCCCTTGGAAAGCGTGAACGAGTATTCTTCCCGTCTCAGGGAATTGGGACGAAAACTAAGAGATGCTTTTCTAGACCCAGACTCACAAGCGACAGGAGTTATGCTCGACAACCGCCTCCTCTCACAGTTCTTGGTCGGACTTAGGGAAAAATTTGGCGATTCGTGCTAGTGCGCAATCCAAGTACCATGCAAGAGGCTGAGTAATTTGCTAACCTAGAGGAATTCAATGCTCGTAATTACTCAGGCGTTAGGGAAGTAAACTTCTTGCAGAACCATGACTTTGGTATGCCCGTGCGCAGTCTTAACGTGAAGACACCGACAACCTTTCCGTACAGTGACCCGACACGATATTTCACAAGGAGTCATGTTCAACCCCATCTCGAGCCAATCTTAAACCCCACTGTGAGCCCTAGTCTTTCGGATCAAGTGCACGCAATCCAGGCAAATGTACACAGGTCCAGGTTACATTACTAGGTAGAGTGTATTCCTTTTTAGTGGATACCGGTGCCGCTGTGAGTATTATGCAGAGTACAAGTTTCCCTTTTGGAAAACTTAAAATTGACGACTATTCCTCCCCTGTGAGAAGTGCCTCCGGCCATGCGCTCGCCACAGTAGGGCAATGCAACATACCTTTCATTATCGATGGAGAAGTTTACCCTCACGATACATTGATTGCAAATCTAGGGAAAGTACCGTATCACGGTATCCTCGCACTAGACTTCATGGTAAAATACGGAAGTAGCATTTCGAGCGGAGAAGGTAAAATGAAAATAACAGAAGGGCACGAAACCATGTTAAAATCAGGTTACTCAAAACAGAAAATTTCCGCTGTATTTTTAGAGGACATAATTTCATGTGATGATATCCAAGCAGTGCCTAAAACACAGAGTAATGAATCTTTCAAAGAGGATAACGCCAGCAGAAGCTCAAAGGATAAAGTGAATGATGGACTCGTGGCTGTTGATGATTTGCTTAATATTAATTGGGAAGAGTTGAGTGATGATATATTAGTGCCGTCAGGAATCGAAGTCACAAGCACCGGTTTGCTTGGGGACATTTTTGGGGATACTGAAGATGTCTTGGTTGAGGCCACTCACTCTAGCGGGACAGAAGGACGAGTAACCTGTACGCGAGAAGTTTTTAATGGAGCAAATCTAACTGTTGGGCAGAAAGGCGAATGTAAAACGTCAGTTGTTGAAAGCGATCCATCCGTAGTCCATGCAGAAAGTAATTGCGGGACAGAAGGACGAGTAACCTGTACGCAAGAGAAAGCGTCGCATGAAGCTACATTTGTTTAACCAATTAAAATTCCTCCACGCTCGGTTATGTTGACGAGTACAAAGATTCAGGACTATTATGGCGAGGATATCATTATTCAGGGAAGGGAGGGAGATGTATTAATACTTCCAGTTCTAGCAACCGTCTCCCCCGATGGTGTAATACCTTTGTTGTTGTGTAACACACGGCCCGAACCAAAGATGTTAAGAAAAGGGTCCTTATACAGTTTCAACATTTTTTCAGAAAGTCATGAATTACTAGCTGTAAATTCGATTGAAACAGAAACCCCAGAAATGTAGCCCGAGCACCACTCCACCGCTGAGTTACTGTCACTATTCTCGTTTTCTGATACTCCAAATGAAGCGACTGACTCTTTAAAGCAACTTTTACTAGAGTATGCAGATATTTTTATCCACGGGGATATTAAATTGGGATGCACCAACCTGGTACAGCATACCATAGATGTGGGAGATTCCAAACCCATTAAAAAGGCCCCATATCGCGTCCCTCACTCTCAAAGTGAAGCTCTTAAGGAGGCCATCGGGGATATGCTTGAGCAGGGAGTCATATCTCCATCTACCAGTCCATGGTCTGCTCCTCTGATTCTAGTAAAGAAAAATCATGTTCCAGGCGAACCTGTCAAGTATAGGCCTTGCTTTGACTATCGCGCTCTGAACGCCGTCACTAGAAAGGAAGTATTTCCACTGCCAAATATGGACGAAATATTCGATCAGTTAGGAGGGACAAAATATTTCAGTTGCCTAGATTTAACTCAATACTGGCAAGTTGAAGTAGACGAAAAAAACAGGGCACAAACCGCTTTTAGCACTCCAGACGGGCACTACGAGTGCAACAGGATGGCATTCGGCCTTTCGAACGCGCCTTCCACATTCATGCGTCTTATGACAACCGTACTAGATGGAATGATCAATCGAGGAGTTTTGTTCCATCTCGACGACATATTACGGCATGATGAGAGCATGGAAAAACACATACTAGGCTTGAGAGAATTTTTTTCAAGACTGAGGAAAGCGAATTTGAAACTGAAACCACAAAAATGTAAATTCTTCCAAACACGAGTGAAATTCCTCGGTCACGTCGTTTCCGCTAAAGGGTTGGAACCCGATGAAGAAAAAATACATGCAATAAGCAGTTTTCCAGCACCACGTAACGTTAAGCAACTGCAATCGTTCCTTGGGTTAGTGGGATATTACAGGAAATTTATTTTGCATTTTGCTCAATTTTGGAGTCCTCTTACCTCGCTAACAAGTAAGGATACGGACTTTATTTGGGAAAGAGAGCAACAAGAATCTTTTGAAAAATTAAGGGCTTGTCTCACGAGTCAACCCGTATTGCGATTCCCTGACTTTTCGAAAGAATTCATTTTGACCACTGACGCTTCTTCCGTGGCGATTGGAGGAGTGCTGTCGCAGAATTTTGAAGATGGCGAGCATATGATAGCATGCGCCAGCAAGCAGTTGACACAGCAGCTAAAAGCATACTCCGCCACTGAACTTGAGTGTTTGGCGGTCGTACATATGATTAGAAAGTTCAGAGTATATTTTTAGGCCGTCCGTTCACTTTAATCGCTGATCATAGCCCGCTCCGATGGCTACTTGCCCTTTCCGAGCCGAAACCCAGACTGGCTAGGTGGATATTGGAGCTCACCGAATACTCGTTTACAATAAAGTACAGAGCAGGAAAAGATATTCCGCACGTAGACGCTCTCTCCCGCGCAGTGAACCCAATAGTAAATGCCCTCCATCAAGACACGGAATACGAGCCAGTTTGGGATAAAACCAAGATTGCGCAAGAACAGTCAATTTGTCCGGAACTTCGACCACTGCATACGCTAGCGGAAGAACGAAACCTCAACTATCTCTTAGACGAGCATTGAGTACTCTATAAAATCCACGTTAAGACCCCCGATCCACTATACACCATCTGTGCACCCGTAAGCATGAGAGATTACATATTACAAAGATGCCATGAAAGCCCCCTAGCAGGACATCTAGGAATAGACAAAACATTAAATATTGTGCAAAGACTGTAATTGGCCAAGGCTGTACGCCGACACTCGAAATTACGTCAGTAATTGCGTAAGCTACAAGAAACGAAAGGGAAGAAAGGAAAGAATACCTATTCAACCTGTCACCGAAGCGTCATATCCGTCCGATAAAATTGCTTTGGATATAATTGGTTCATTAATATTATGCAATAGAAGCAATCGCTACATAATATCATGTCAAGATTATCTTACGAGATATCCGGAGGCCATATCTATCATCGATCAATCCGCAGAAACTTTAGCTCGAGCCTTCGTAGAGCAGATCATTTGCCGTCATGGGGTGCCAGCCACCCTTCTCAATGACAGAGGTGCCAATTTCACATCACAGATTATGAGGCGAATTTGTGATCTATTGAAAGTAAAGACAATTTTTACCTCCCCTTACAATCCCGCTTCCAATGGTAGGCTGGAGAGGGCACACCAATCTTTTGCCGCCGTTATTTCTCACTATGTAAACCAAGACCACTCGGATTGGAACGATCAACTAAATTTTGCATTATTTGTGTACAGAAATAGCAAACATCGAATCACAAAGGAAACTCCTGCTTACCTTTTATATAGGAGGGAATTGGATATGCCTTGGGATGATGTCTTACGACCCCTCCTACCGTGTTACACGGAGGTACCCCCGTACGATCACGTTTTGCAACGCCGGCTCCAAATCGCGCGCGCGCAAGCGGTAGAGAATAACCAGCGTAACATACAAAATGAGCATTATAAATACAATAGGAACTTACGGTAGCCACCTATTCTTAACGGGCAACTCGTGTTGCTGCGCAACTTGGTACTTACGCCAGGGCAGTCAAAAAAGTTTACTTCAAAGTGGGTTGGCCCCTACAAGGTAGTCAAAGTTAGAAGTAAGGTGACCTTTGACACTGAGAATATCCGGGACGGGAGGATTCTGACAGCGCACCACAGGAATTTACTTCCACAACCACCAGAGCCCGAACCGCCACCTAATTACGCACAAGCAGGACGCGTGATTGACGAGTTCGAGACTGAGCAAGGCGCCCAGACCAACCATAATCAAGTCCACATTCCGCAGCCAAATAAAATCACCAATGGTTCACCGACCGACCCTCCTCAAGGGCAAAATCTTCAAAATCATCCTCCATCGTCGGAAAAATATTTTTGACTTGCGGCCCATGCCCGGGAGGATACGCTCTCAATTCACCCTACTTCCCTCCCTTGTATCTGCCTATTAGGTATGGCCCGAGTAATAGCAGTAAGACAATTGCTACGGAGAAAGAAGGTAGCAAGGAAGATCAAAGAATTGTTTGGCGAGACACCTCCAATCTACGACCGCCTTCCGGCGGCCGATGGCCACTCCTGGTGGGATGAAAGCCCACCTCTTTCGCCTCCAGCCCAGTCGGATGGACCACCGACCACACCGGGTCGCTTCCTTTCTCCCGTACGACAACACCTGGGTGGCGGTGATGAATATTGGAGTGCCCTCCGGTATCTACAGCATGGGGAAGGGCAACGCAGCCAGCCAATGTATTCCGCAGGAGATGGAGAGGGTCTAGCTCCAGCGTCACCAACCCAGGGAAGAAACTACTCCTGGCGGGATGAAACCCCACCGTTTTCGCCTCCAGCCCAGGCAGATGGACCGCCACCCTCGCCGGGTCGCAGTCTCTCAACACCGGAGATCCCGCCCAACGAAGAGAGAGGAGGGGATTCCTCTCCTGCCTCCTCACCCTTCGACGGACAAAGCAGTCCACCAACCGCTGTCGTAAAAGCCGGTGAATACTTCACAAACTCCAACTTGTCCCCCCTCCCCATTGTGTTCAAAACTGCAGGTTCAAATTTAACATTGGAAGATTCAGCGCCTCGTCCCCCAGCCGGAATTGAAAAAAGGAGAGAATACCCCCCGTCGCGAAAAGAGCATAAGCGTAGGCGACGTATTCTCAATAAAAGACGGAAAAGACAATTAATCCAACAAAATAAAGGAGATCGCGAGATCGCCATGTGAGCTCTGCGACCGCATTAACTATACATTCTAATCTAACCTTTAATTTCCTCCTTATAGAAACCATGGACCTCCTTACCGTACCGACTGTGTGTCTAGTGACAATAGGACTGTTGAGTGGAGAAAACACCTCTGGTCTGCTTTTCGTCCCAAAAGGACAATTGTACTTCATAGTGAGTGATTGGATAGTGAACATAGACCTTCACATACCTCAGCTAACAGCTGCAGTGGACATAGTTAAACGACAGAACACCCGATTCCATGAGATTAATTTAAAATTAACAGCACAACCAAACGCGAGCATGTTTTTTCACTTTGTTAATATCTCTTTTCTAATATGATTTGCTATATCTAACAAAGTGTACGGTTCAACTTAAACAATTTGGAAAGGCAATTAGAAATGTTAATTGCAGCCACCGAAGCAACTCGTAAGGGCAGAGGATTGTTTGACGTGGTCGGTTACGGACTGCATTACTTTACAGGCACTGCGACCGACCATCAGATACAAACATTAGATAAGAAAATAGAAGGGTTATCCATTCGCACCGAACATGCCCTAAATGCACGATATACATTTCTGTCCAACGCATCATATAAACTTAAAAGACATGATTTCTTCGATAGGGAAAGCCCTAGAACTCATGCGAAAAAATATAGAAAAGAGTATCAAAGCATATACTGAGACTAAAGCTTCAACAAAATACGCTTTTAAAGTCTTCAAATACAGCCATACCGCTTGTATTGCCCTGACTCGCCACATCGCTGAACTGCAACATGAGATAGACCTTGTAAAGGCTAAAGTGCGACTCGCCGAGGCTGGGAAGTTCTTACCTTCCCTACTCCCTCCCAGCCAGTTCCAGGGTATTCTGAAAAGTATTTCCGGAGCGCTGCTGCCCGATTGGTCGCTCCCCCGCCATCTGGACCACAAAATCGCGATCATGTACGACATTGCTAGCGTGAGAGTGATCCGGCGGATGGGCGACATCAAATTACTCATAATACTGCCGTTGACGCAAAATGGAATGAGTTTCAAGGTGTTGCGAGCGCTACCTTTCCCGACCACCGATGGTGGGAATAAATCTGTCCTCATACAGCCTGACTCGCCTTATCCGGCCGTCTCAACGGAAAAGAGCAACTTTGTACCCTTACCCTACGACTACTCACAGCAATGTAGAACTGAAAGCATGATCGTGTGTCCTCAGGCTTACCCAATACTAACTCCTAACTCCCGCTCCTGTAACATTGCCATTTTTCTCTGGAAAAGAAAACTCATAAAGCAGAACTGCCAGATAGGATTAGCTCAGTCTCCATTTGCAATGTTTATCAAGGGCGAAACACCCGAAAAGTGGCGCTTTAGCCTCAGTAGCGACACCGAATTGACTATCGACTGCCCTCAAAAATACTCCAAGTTATCCATCAGTAAGCAAGGCACCCTAACTCTTGCATCTGGGTGTTCGGTCAGCGATGGAGTAAATTACATACCCGCCTTAACTGAATTCCACAGTGTAAGTACTTCCTTGCAAACAAATATTTCAGTAGAACCACTGCTAATGATAAATGAAAGTGTTATTGATGACCGATACCTGAACCTGGCAAGTAACGACGCCAACCTTGAGTACCTCTTAAAGTCGATCGCAAAATTATAATACTCATGACGTACCCACCGTATCCCTGTCCGATATAGAAAGAAACGTTAATTCCCTGTCCCCCCTGGGTTTGGACATAAAGCGCGCTCATTACGTAGGAATCTCGTCTTTTGTGGTGCTCTTGAGCTCTACCGGATACGCTGCAAAATGTTTTTCCTGTGGGTGCGCGGGCCACATAGCTCGCGATTGTCGCTCTAAAACTCGAGCTTGTTTTAACTGCGGAGCAAGGAGACATATTTCCCGAGACTGTCCCCCGCTATGCATCGGAATATGTAAGGAAGTTGGCCACCTTCCAATTAATTGTCCACACTGCTCAAACCGAATGGCCTCGGAAAACGGGATGACCCCGACCAGCGGGTTGGGGAAGACCTCATCATATCCATCACTCCAGTGAAAGGAATGACGATTAGCGTGCAGATTATAGGAAAATTACGTCACTTCCTTGTAGACACAGGCGCGGCGGTCACGATACTTCACGAAAGAGTGTTCCTTTTAGATACATTAGGAATAGCCCCGTACGACCGCGCGTGAGTGAGAAGCGCCTCAGGTCATGTATTAATGACAAACGGTCAGAGTCGCGTACCTTTCCGTATAGACAATCGTGTTTACCCTCATGATGCTTTGGTAATAAATCTAGGGGACACACTCAATGAAGGCATATTTTGCTTGGATTTTATGAAAAAGTATCGTAGCTAGATTTATTTTGAGAACAAGACCATTAAATTTGAACCTGACCACATGATGTCTTTAGAATCTGTATGCAGTAAAGGTGAGGAAGTAGATTTCATTTCGTGCGAGAATCCCCCATTAGGACCCTGCGAAGAGGCCGACACGGTGCAATACTGTTTCATAAACTGAATGACTTCGTGGAGAATAGCGACGGGACGGGTTCATGGAGTTCCAATTAGTCCGGCTACTTTTACGATGAGGAAAATGTGGTATAGAAAGTTGACCCTTCGGAGATTGAACCAATTTTTATAATATGTGCACCCAAAAATATGCTGAAATTCATTTTGACTCGTTGCCACGATAATCCCCTATCAGGAATCATCGCGGAATCGAGAAAATGGTGGAAATCGTCCAGCGACACTTCAACTGGAAAGGCTGTTATTCGGACACCCTCCAGTACGTTCCGCATTGCATCGAATGCCAAAATAGCAAATTACGCGTGAATAATATTCCATTACAGCCAGTGGTTGAAGTCGCCTACCCAATTGAGAAATTAGTTTTGGATATTGTTGGACCACTACCCCTATCCCTCCGAGTTAACCATTATCATTTAACTCGCCAAGATTATTTCACAAGATATCATGAAGCCTTTACGATTCCAGATCAATCGGCCAAAACAGTAGCAGGATTTTTTTTCGAGCACATAATTTGCCGTCACGGTATGCTTAAATATTTACTGGCAGACAGAGGTGCAAACTTCACTTCGGAACTAAAGAAAAACGTTTGCAGGGAACTGAAAATAAAATCTTTCTTCACTTCTCTCCATATAACCCCGCCTCAAATGGTCGTCTAGGGCATGCACACCATTCCTGTGCTTCCGTGACTACCCATTATGCAGCCCAAGACCACTCTATACCTCATATGCTCATATGCTTAACCTTTTACCCTCTATGCCAGATAATCCCTTACCCCTGTTTTTAGGTGACCGCATGGCACCACAAGACGCCGAGCAACCTCCAGCATACCCCTCTCCAAAAGAACCCGCTCGTGTCTCCTTATCACCATCCAACTTCGAAGGCCTTGAAGAATTTATTGCAACTCCAAGTCCTCCTTCCAATCCCTCTTTCCCCTATAATCACCGACCGTTACCAAGTAGAGAACTTTCCTCTAATCCTAAAATCCATTCTTAACCAGCAGACGGATTGAGACTGCCTGGAGCAATGGTACCCTAGAGGAGGAAATTATTTGCCAGTTTTGGAAGTGATTTGTCCGACTTGCAAGTGCGAGGACTCTCAGAGGCGGAGATGCAGTTTGGACGCCGATGCAGAATGGAGTATCCCATTCACCCCCGAGTATGCGCCCATCCCTGGAAAGGATATGCACTTGGTGCCATCCCTGACCCAACCTTTGATGACCATGACCGCCTCCACATGGGAAGAAGATGCCCGATGCACGGAAGACGATGGACGCAATGTTGCATTCGCGACCACAACCACCTGGCGGCCTCGACACCTGGAAGGACATCGATTGGCCCCTAATGCGCCCACCCAATTCGGTGATGCGACAAGTTACCTGCAACAGTTACTCCCTTTCTATCCAAAGGTCCCTTGCCGCACTCCCTTAGCACCTAGGAAATTCCCCGAGAGCCAGGAAACCTCTCCACCACACCCACCGCAAGCAAAATCGCAGGGAAAGAGCCGCAAACGCCGCCCGGAAACCGAAATTCAGAAGTGCCAATAACTGTGTCACTAGTATGCTAGTCCTTCAACTTTATGACCTTCTTCTACGGCTGCATTGAGGAGTTAACGTGGTTCCTAAAGGAGATGACTCCTTCATTTTTACCCTAGTCATATGTACTTATATTTTAATGTTTGCTGTAATTCTATGACTTTTTTTACGAACACTCAGGCTAAGAAAATGCTGAAGTTACTGCATTAATGTAGTGTTACGAATTTCACAAGTGAACAATGTGAAGATGAATGTTTTTTTAATTATTATTTTTGTATGATTTTCATTCACTACTTTTGCCAATGTAATGTCATCCCCCCAAAGGCGCGATGCTATATAAGGCGAGACGCTCCTGGAGCAGGACCCCCCCAGTTCGTCAGCCCACTTGCCAAGGTGCGCTGGGAGTAAAACTCCTCCTCAATCCACTCAAGAGCCTAGCCTATATACCAAACCCAAAGTCCTACAATCAAGCGCTCTGCTCCTGCCGATTAGCCCTACCAAACGGTCTCCACCAAACGAAAGCTCAGAAACCAATCTGCCCAGCAATTCTCTCGAATTTCCACATGTAACCGCTTCACCTGCCTCTCCCCCTCCCCCTAGGATGACCAAAATGAGGAAACCCCATGTGAAGATGTAGAGACTGAAGCTCAGCCCACTCCACCTCCTAAACCCCGTATCCCTCCCATTTTTCTCTGCGACATAACCAACTGGCAAATTAAATACAATGAAATCCGGCAAGCCTGCACAATTCCTCCTGTGGCAAATCTCATTCGCAATGAGATTCGAGTTCAATGCCAAACCATCTCCGACTTCAGAGCTGTCACTAAAAAACTTACCTCCATTAACTACGCATACTATTCAGGTACGTACCAACTTCAATCAAACAAAAAGCCTATTTTTTGTCCTTCGGGGAATACCCACAAATATCCCAAAAGAAGACATTGAAGAAGCTCTGTCGGACATTGGCTTCTCCTAGGAGAATACCTCTCAACTGCGTTCAACCCGACCAAACTGTTTTCAGAGAGCAGAAAGGGTGCCAACCCTAATGCCGAGCTCCCACGAATCGTCCCCATTCCTCTCCTGCCCTACCAAGTCCCACTCCAGGTCTCCTCCTGCTCTAAAGAATTTCTAGAGCTAAATTTGGTTCTCCACCTTAAGACTTCGGTGGAACCATACAGACCTCCACCTGAACCTCCACAGTGCCTAAGTTGCCAATGCAATGGGCACACCTACAAGACGTGCGGCCTCCCACCTCAATGCACCGAATGTGCTGGCATTCGACATTATAGAGAATGCCAGAAACACAAAACCTCCCCAGCCAAATGCATGAACTGTGGTGGTCCACTCACAGCCAATTACAGAGAAGGCATTGTTCACTGTGAACTTCTCTTCAAACTGTGCAACACTAGAGAAGCCCTACAATTAGTTGGAGAAAAAACTTGGCATGAGAAAATAAGTTCACTCCCACATAAGGACTCTTCGGTATGTACCCTAGCCCGCTGTCTACGAAGGAAAAAGGTACCCACCCTGCCATTACCACATAATGGGGGAGCACTATACGATGACAGCAACAAAGCAAATACCTCTGCCGACTCCCTCGATTGCATTTTTAAAAACAATAATACATCCTTGTTGGCTTCAGAAGCGTTGAACAGCGTCTCTGGCCTGTCACTTTGCCCATTCCCCATATTCCTGGAAATTACTCCTCAAGAACTTTACTCCATTATGTCCCACTCCAAAACCAAGTCATCACCGGGACCCGATCAAATCTCCTACCTTCACCTTAAAAACCTTCCTATATCTTTTATCAAACACCTATCAAATCCCCTCCTTTCTTTTAAACCGCACATTATTTGTAGCCGTTAACAATGTCAAATCAACTACCCGGTCCATATCCGCAGGCTTTCCTCAAGGAGCAATTTTGTCACCTGTCCTATTCAAACTCCACATTAACAACCTCCCCTCCGACCGAAAAGCTACCTCCATGCGGATGACTCAGCTAGAGTGTCAACTTCCTTTGACCCAAATAATGCCGCGAAAAATATCCAAGAACACCTTAAGAGCATAGCAGAGTGGATGACCGATTGGAAACTAACAATAAACACCACAAAATGCATAAACGTAAACTACGCCAGAAAGTGGAAGAAACCTCACATCACTCCTATCGACTATGGCAGGGAAATAATCCCCCAGGCATCATCGGTTAAATTTCTTGGTGTACAAATAGACAGTAAACTCACTTGGCAAGCACACACTCAATATGCACTCAACAAGGCCAATTCAGCCGCTTTCTTATTCTATCCCCTCATAAAACGCACCAGTCCCCTTTGTCTTTTCACCTAGGTACTGTTATTTAAATCTATGATACCACCTATCTTAAGGCTACCCAGCCTGGGATTCAATAGCCGCAACCAAATTGAAGAAAATGACACGCTTCCAAAATAATACTCTACGATCCCTTGCCAACGATGCCTGGTTTGTAAGAAACTCAGATATTCACACGGATCTAAAAATACGGGACCTTCCAACATATCTAAGTGACCTAGCCACGTCATTTCAACAAGCAATAGGAAATACTGGTAACTAATTATTAGAACCTTTATGGGATTACCCTGATTATAAACTCGATGGTTTCAGGCTTCACTTTGTGGAAATCCATTCTATCAAATCAAAAGAGAGATGGTACTTTTTTCCACACTTTATAAAGTGTGGAAAAAAAAACCATCCCTCTTTTGATTTGGTACCCTGATAATCCCCATTTCAGATACAATTGTGCTAAAGCAAGCATAAATGGGCGGTCATAATTTCCAAATATAAGTCTGTCAAAAACAGCACTAAAATATACTCACTAGCTTAACTTCCCCCATAAACCACTTATATCCTATGACCATTGATCAGCATAGCTGGATATTGGTATAAGATGCACCTAACGGCGCAGTCCATATGCATCGGTTAGTCCGTCAGTAGCAGGACCCCCATTCTTCTTTCGCTTGAACAACGACCAATGAAAAACCGTGGAAAAAGTGAAAGAAATTGTTTACGATTTACTCAGTAGTAGTAGCTTTAGGGGAGGCGACCGACAGCTAAGGTCATTTGCACCATAGGGGATGGACAGGAAAGGATGAAGGGTGGAGAGAAACTCGGCGCGGGCATTAGCCTACTCTTTACGAAAGGCGCCAAAGGGTCCGCAGTTTAACGTCCCATCCGACGGATGGTGTACTTACTCAAAGTGGCCTCCACAAAGCACCTCAAGTAGGGATCGAGATACTTCTGAAAAATATTCAACACCGCTGGGATTTGAACCCGCGCCCTCAGGGTGGGAAGCCAGTACGTTAGCCCCCGCACCATCTCGATCCCCATTCAATCAGCGTAATCAAAATATTCAGAGAGAAAACGATTGAAGATGTATGGCATGTCGCAATTGACTCATTCTAATTAAATTTATTTTATATAGCAGGTTTTGTGTATTAAAAGCGAGCGAAACAGCAACATTTCTTCATAATTTTCGAATTTTGAATTACAAACACGGCGGCAAATGAAAGTTGCTCAGGATCAGTCACACGCAAATAAAGTCATCGACGATTTAGAATTACTAATTCCTGTTGAAATACAGGATGACGAAATAACATGGGGATTAATATGAAATGATGTAGAAACTTTAGGCATGATTTACGAATTCTTTCAACCATATTTTGAAAACACACGAAAATCTCCTCCCGTTCATAAAAACACATGTCTGTTCTTAGCAGCTGTGACATGCTTGGAAATTACATCTCACTTCTTTTCCAATCTTTTTGCTTGTTCCATCCCTTTTGGCACAAGAAACTGCACACATCCTACAAAGCTTTTCCTTCTTCTCTGTAGGTGGAATATACTTGGGAAATTGTAACTTACACAGAGGTTCAACAATTTAGTTCTACTGAAGGCCTTCCACCCTCTCATGTTATATCATATGCAATGTACCCCTCAATTACATCTTCCACAAGTTTGATTCTAAATTCTGAACTTACCCTTTGGTCCACCACCCTTTCTCTGCAACAGAAATCCATTCCATGTGCCCTGGTCCAACAAATGAAAAATGTTTTAAATAATATTTGCCCCCCTTTTTTCATAATGGGGAAATTAGTCAGGTGCTGATCTTCCCTTTCTACTCCACCTATTGTATTATTGTACACAACAGCAACTTTTGGCTTTTATGGCACCATATCCTTTTCATTTATATTCCACAAATTTCATATTATGCACTGCAAAGGGTACAGAGACTTGACGACCATCTTATCTTCCCAATTCATAGCAATCCCTTTGCCTTGCTGGAGGGAAGTCAATTCCTCCTTTTTCAACTTCTTTAGTCTATACGTCATCTATTACTTCCTTCCTTTTAATTCTCAATGTCCCACGTCTGTCGGTTCCTTTCAAAACCAATAAATCAGCCAGCTCTGAGGAGGTGTAATAGTTGTCTGCAGTCAGGCAATAATCTTTGACCTAGCAGAGGTTTCATTACTGCTAGCACAATCTAAGGATGTATTAGGAAGATTGGTATATTCCACGTTCAATACTGACCATTTCCTGTGTACCATAAACACAGTAATCAATGTTGGAAGGTCGGTTTATGGGTGATGGTAGAGTTCTACCAGTACTTAGCTCTATACAGTCTGTGAAATTCACACATCAGGGTATTAAGGGGAGCCAGTTACTTTCACTATGGCAGAAAAGGGTTACCAGGAAGATTGGTACCAGAAAAAATTACATAGCTTGACTGGAGCATCAGGTGCACTGAGTGCCTTGCCTGGGGTTTGAACTCAGGACCCTCCGGTCAGTAGTCCAATGCTCTAACCTCCCGGACTATCATGACCCACCTTTTTCCTGTAGAAATAATATTAAATGACCATATATATCCAAACATAGGCTTAGAAAATCTAAACGTTTCTATACCAACTCTGGCTCATTTCAGGGAAACATATTGCATCAGTGAGAGCTCATCCTTGTACAGAACAACATTTTTATCAATAGAAATCTTCCTCTCAGGTGTCAACAAACTTGGGAACTTTTTGTTGAGAAATACAAGCAGAGGGCTAATTTCATTCAGCTTGACACAAGGATGTCTATCCTTCAAAAAGGAACCATTGTCTGCAAAATGCAGATAGTGTTTGACGAGCACATATCTATGCTATGGCATAACATTTGAAGAGAATGGAGTGAGAATGTTCTGCCTCTTTGACAAATATCATTCTTCAACTGGTTTGCTCATAGTTTTATGAAGAATGATCAATGCAAAACAACATACTAATTTCATTAGTATTTATACACTACCAATCTATAAAACTTGATTTTTTTAAACAAAAGAATCACTACAGTGGTCAACATATAACTTGATTTCCACAGTTATTAGTTCAATTGAGTAATCATCAATTAATGCCCGAAAGCATTGAAGAATTCCAGCAGTTTCATCAATCTCTAAATGAACAGGATGAGAAGCAGTCAAAGGAAATCTTGGAAGTGGTGATTAGTGATGTTGCTGGGAATCCATCGGACACCAAAACACTCACGCGTCAAGGTTTGGGCAATCAAACCTTCTCCATAAGTCTGGGAAAATATGTTCGTTTCTGGATCTTTTATTCTGAGGTAATGAAGATTAATATTTAATATGTTTATGTTAATTTGGGTTGATAAATTGTCCAAAATTAAATGACAATGAATGCATAAATGAATTGATAACTGTTTAAATGAGTCTGTCATTAAATAGGTTTGATAATTTATAATTTTTGAACACAAACTTTATAATTCAAGGAGACTTCTCATCATCTTAAACTGTTCCAATATTTCATCGAAATCTGTTTTGATTGATTCGGAATTTTTTATGAAAATAAAGCCTATAAAAATAAATAAAATATACTCAATGAACCTGTATCGAATCAGTCATTATTAATTGGCTTTGAAATCGTGTGCATTTAAAACAATTGACTTATATATGTCATACATATATTTTAAAATAAATGGCATTTCTAAGCCAATAGATGCCAATCAAATACAATGAAGATGAAGAAATGAATTCATTTTACAAACACTGTAATTAAAAAGGACTGCTTCATAATATGGGATTTGTGGCACCCAATTGGGAAATTGCAAAATGGCTGTGGAAATAACTTAAGAAGCCCTATCATCTACCGAGCATGTATTAAATACAGTTTATTTTATGTTTAATTTTTCAATATTGAATCTTTCAATAAATTGTATTTTAAAAATCCACTTTGAATAATTTGGTCTCAATGTACTGGTTGATCGTGAAATACAAAATTAAGTATTATTTTCAATTTATATTGACACTATTTACAGCTGTAGGTTGGCACTTGATTCCTGTTCAATTCCATCCAAAACATAGACCATAATTACTTCAAAAAGAAGCATTAACATATATATTTTCTACGCTTAGATGGATACTCCAGTCAATTCAAGCAGAGTTTATCATCAGAACAAATTAAAAGACAACTATCTCAGCAGCTTGTAATTTTGTCGTGAATGTAATTAGGTGTTCTCCAGAATTTAAAAGGTATATGTTTCATTAAAGATCTCACCAGTCCATTCTTTCCATGTATGGCGTAAATAGGAAAAAATAATATTTTAAACAACAGAGCTTATTATATTTGAACGAAATTCTAGATGTTAACTTTGCAAAAATTTATATCTATTGTCGCAAGTATGCGACATGGTACTCCTTCCCTTGCTCCTCCGAATATCCCACGTGACCAAAGACAATGTTTCAAAAGTATTCCTCCCCTGACTCCTAAATTGGGTATAGAAGCCCTGGTCACCGGGCAAAAAGCAGTCTGTTGGTTGTCTAGCGGTGACCGGTAGGGCACGATGCTTCGGCTATGTTGCGCTTGTCATGACAGTGTGTCCTATTCCTGACTAAACTTCGGACGAGGGCTCTGCCTAGGTTACGTTCGTTTGACCTTGTCCACCCTGCAATACTCCCTTCCTTTCCGATGGACGAGGGCTTCGCCTAGGTTATGTTTGTCGTGATCGCATCAGCCCTGCCATACTCCCTTCTTTTCCCATTAATTAGGGCTCCGCCTAGGTTATGTGTTTCGTGACCGCGTCCACCCTGTATTTACCCTGTCCCAGGTATTTTCTGCCACTTTAGTTCTGTCCGCCCTTGTGTTGGTTTACCGATGGTCTAGCCATCTATAATTTGCTTATACCTATGTAAATGGTGCATTATGACATATGTTTGATAATATACGGCTGCTTGGGTAATACTCGGTGTAGTTACTCTGACCTTTCCCGATACCCTTTGTGTTGCACCATAGAAACCCCCCTTTCGACATATTGGTGTCAGGTGAGGGGTTGCACGGTTAGACTAGTGATTTATTCAGTGTACGTGACAGTGTCTCATAGATTATCATGTGTGTGTGTACCTCTTTAAATCGTAAGTTCCGTATTTTCTCAGACAGGTGGGATATGCTAATCTGTGCTGACCTAACGAATTATTATTTTAAGACACGTACTATAACCTCATTGCGAATCTCTGCGCACAATTAAACTGAGGATCACTTCATCAGGAACCATCGATTAGCCCAAGCATTGGTATCGGATACACACAGAGTATGAAAAAATGAATTAATTATGCTTTAGTTTGTCAGTAGACAAGGGGTTGTAAGGATTGCTGAGTGAATTGGAGATTCAGTGGGACAGATATGGGATGAGAAACAAAATTAATGAAACAAAGGTTATGCAATTTTCTAGAAAGAAAAAAGCTAAGCTAAACATGAAAATAGGAGGGCAAAAAATAATGCAGGTAGAATAGTTGACGTAACACTGAAGCATTTTTGACCAACACGGAAAATTAGTAGGGACGTATGGAGAAGAATTACGCTAGGCACAGAGCCTTTAATAAGGAGGAGAGAGTTGATGAATGGGACGTTGAGTAAGGATATTAAAAAAAGACTCGTGAAACTTTTGATATGGTGCATAGTTATATAAGGAAATGTGATCATTGAAGAGGAGTGATAGTGGAGGCTATTGACATGTGGGTGTGGAGAAAATGGAGAAGGTGTAATGGACCGAAAAGAAAACCAATGAGAAAGTACTTGGTATGGTAGGTGGAGAGAGGGGTTGGTTTGGAGAAATCCTATTGAGGCAGTAAAAACGGATGAAGGGCATATTGACGGACAGGGTAGTTCAAGATGGTAATAGAGGGGAGAATATGAGGCAAGCAAGGAAAGGGAAAGAACAGGATAGGGATGTTGGATGGGATGAAGGGAGGAAGGAAGTACTCAGAGCTGAAGAGGGACCTGATGTAGAGGAGAATGCGGGATTTTTTGTTTTGTTTGTAGTAATAAAATATTTATTTGGTATGATATAGATATGGTACTGTGATATAGAAATGATGATTATAAAAACGGGGTAAATGTGAGTTATTTGACTTTAAAAAGTTAACTAACAAATCATCATCAACATCAGTATAACAATCCTAAGATTTTTTTTCTGCAAGATATATACGAGGGTCATCCGGAAAGTAGTACCCGTTCGTGCCGCATGAAGTGCTGACGACGCGAGTAGCCGCTGGACGAGGTCAGATAGCTTCAGTGGCTTGTCTGCCTTCTCTGAGCCAAGTTGTGTGACGCTAGCATTGCCTGTGTTGTGTCTGTGATTGTTTACAATGTTTAAAAAAATTAAGAACGCCGCCAGTTGTGAAGTGAGGGCAGTGATTAAATTCCTCAATGCAAGAAACGTTCGCCCATGTGATATTCATTGCCAATTAAAGGAGGTGTATGGAGACATTGTAATGGACGAGTCGTCTGTTTGGCGGTGGTGTCGCAACTTCAACATGTGGAGGGGGAACACACACGACGATGAGCGTTCGGGGAGACCGTCTGTCATTACAGACCAACTGGTGAGCTCAGTTGACGAATTCGTGAGGAACGATCGGCCATCCACCGTATAGCCCGAACTTGGCCCCTTCAGATTTTCATCTCTTTACAAAGCTTAAAGACTTTTTGGCAGGAAAAAGATTTGACAGCGATGAAGAACTTAAAGAAGGAGTGACCCTGTATCTCAATGAGCTGGCGGCGAAGGACTATGCAGCAGGAATACAGAAACTTGTCACACGTTATGACAAATGCCTTAATTTGCTTGGAGATTATGTTGAGAAGTAGTTTAAAGTATCCTCTTTCAAATAAAATTTTTTATGTTTGTTAATATTTACTTTTGTGTCTTTATTTCACGAACGGGTACTACTTTCCGGATGACCCTCGTGTATATATATATATATATATATATATATATATATATATATATATATATATATATATATATATATATATATATATATATATATAAACACATAAAAACACAGATGTAGATTTTTAAAGCATAGGGACACAAAGAAAGGACACTCACTATATATTGTTTTGATGTTTCAATGGCTCTGCTGTTTTCTTCAGACTGGCCTTCTCGAGGAAGAGTGGAGGGGACATGTGCGGGGGAGGGACGAGGGAGGGAGGGGTAAGGGACCAATGGGAAATGAACAAGGGGGTGGGAGGGAGGCATGTGATACATGAAGAGTGCTTGGTTCAGCCCAACAACACGACCATTCTCATGGCCACAATAGACAATACATCTCTGTACATCTCCATTCCCAACAAAGAAGGCTGAGAAGCCCTGCAATATTAACTCTCCCTACGATCCACACAGCACACCCCATCCACAGATTTGCTCATCAAGCAGAGTAAAATTGTTCTCACCAAAAATGCTTTTCAATTCAACGAGAAAATATATTTACAAATAAAAGGCACTGCAATGGGAACACCTATGGCTCTTACATACGCCAATCTTTTTATGGGTAAACTAGAACATGACTTTCTGAAATAACAAACCCTCAAACCACTCTTCTGGGCCCACTATATCAATTATATTTTCCTCCTTTGGTTCCTCAGACGCAAAAATTTATCTCCTTTTATTTCCTCTCTCAAATCCTCATCAGTATCATTCACTTCTTCCATTCCCCACCGAATATCACTTTCCTGTATATTAACATTCACCTCCAAAAACATTAACTTTTATACCTCAGTCTACTTTAAACCAACTAGTAAGAACAGTAGCTTGATTTTGACAGCTGCCATCCTCCTCATACAAAGCGCTCCATCCAATTCTCTCTCAGTCCCTGGCTTCCGTCTCTGCAACAACATCCCCTCCCAACAGAAGTACTTATATCAGCTACATGACTCTCTGAGAAAATGTAGGTACCATGAATGCTTCTGAGCAGTAAAATCCTAACCCTCAACCAAATACACTCCCCTCATCAAACCAAACTGCCCAAAAAGCCCTAATATTATCACCACTTTCTTCCCCGGAACACACAAAATTAACCATTTAATCCGTGAACTCTTCACAATTATTAATGACAATCAGTCAACATCAATTTTATTCTAACCTTGTCCCTCTGTTTTGTTTAAATGCCCATCAAACTTGCGAGACATTTTCAGGGTTTCGGAACGGGAGGGGTATGCGTGATGCCATTGCAGTAATGAGATTATTAATCGAGAGGAATATAGAACAAAACCAGGATGTATTTGCCTGTTTTGTAGCTTTTGAAAAAGCATTTGATAGAGTGAATTGTGAAAAACTAATGAGTATATTGCAGGAAATAGGAATAGATTGGCGGGAAAGGAAGCTAATCGGCAACCTGTATATGTCTCAGACTTCTCAGGTGCGAGTGGGAAATGAAGAGTCCTGATGGGTAGTGTTAGGAAGAGGTGTAAGGCAGGGTTGCCCACTATCACCGTTGCTGTTTAACCTATAATAATAATAATAATACTTTATTCATTTTAAAAATGGTACAACCATATTAGATGTCGTCAATATAAGTATTATTTAACATATAAACATACTTTCTTAAATGTGATGAAAATTGTCACAAAAGAATTCATCCAATGAGTATAGTGGGTGAGCAAGTAACCAGGTATATACCCTATTCTTAATACTCTGGATAGCATCTGATTTCAACTGAGTAGGCAGATAGTTATACAGTGGTATGTTCATATTGTGAAATGTATTGTAAGTTAATGAAAATCTACAATAAGTAGTATTTAGATTCGATTTACCTCTTGTGGAATAGTTATGGAGGTTGGATCTTAATTGGTAAGTTTCTAGATTAACTTTCACATGAGTCAGAGCCTTAAAGATATACAAACAAAATACAGTCATGATTCTATACCTAATAAAAAAAGGTTTGCAGGAATCACATGGTGGTATATTAGCAAGAGAGCAAATAGCTCTCTTTTGCAGTAGCAAAATTTGTTTAACATGAGGGGAATGACCCAATAACTCAACACCATAATTCAAATTACATTGAAAGAAGGCATGGTAAAGTGTTAAACAATACTCATTTGAATTGATAAAGTTGAGCTTTCTTAACATATAAACAGCTTTACTAAGTTTATTACAGGTCTAACTGATGTGAGTCTCCCAATTAGGTTTTGTATCAATATAAATTCCTAGTATTTTAGCAGTTTCAATATCAGTTGTTTTTGATTTAAGACTGCACACAATATGCTAAGTTTTGTTAGTATTTAATTGTAAATGATTAACATCAAACCATTCCTTAGCCTGTTTTTGGGTAGCGCTAGATCGTAACTTTGCATCTTCTAGATGTTGACACTTTTTCACAAAAGTAGTGTCATCAGCATATAAAACAGATCTCGGTTTCATATTACAGGGAAAATCATTAATCTTGATAATGAAAAGTACTGGGCCAAGCACAGAGCCCTGTGGTACAATACATTTTACTTTAAGAGCTGCAGACTGACAGCCATCAAGTTCAACCAATTGGTGACAATCATCCAAATATGACTTCATTAGTTTCAGTGCAACTCCCTTAATACCATAAAATTCTAGATATCTTAGTAATATTGAATGATTAACACAGTCGAAGGCCTTACTAAGATCACATAGTGTCACTGAGACTGATTCCTTTTCTTCAAATGCATTAGTGACATAATTAACTATGGACTCTACTGCCAAAATTGTAGATTTCCCAGATCGAAAGCCATACTGGGATTTGGAAAAGAGATTATTTAACTCAAAAAAATTACATATTTGATCTTTCATAATAGCTTCAAAAATTTTACCAAAAACGGGGACTATGGAAATAGGGCGGTAGTTAGCTAAATCATCTTTATCACCTTTTTTATAACAGGTACTGTTTTGGAATATTTTAGAGCTGTTGGAAAATCTCCTGTCTCAAAACATAAATTGACTAACATTGCTAATGGTTCCGCAATGAGCACAATAATGTCCTTTATTAGGGAGTTAGAAAGACCATAAATATCCTTACTGTTGGATTTTTTAAATTTTTTAACAGTCGATATAATATCAAGTAGAGTAAAAAAATTCCATTTAAAATATAAATTATTCGGAGGAAGATTTTGCAGCATATTACCAATATTGGCAGCATCAACTTTTCGAGAGAACAAATTGTCTTCAACAGCTTTTAAGAAAAAATTATTTACAGCATCTGGGGTGAAAGGAAGATTTTCTTTTCCATTACCATGACCAACTTCTTGATTGATTATACTCCATGCTGCCTTTTGTTTATTTTTTGCATTCAATATAAAATCCTTGTAAGCATTATTTTTTGCACACCTAACTAAATTATAATAATCTCTTTTGTATTTCAAGTAGGCCTCTTTGTCATGCCGGCTTCCACTGGTTTTGTAAGAGTGGTGGTAACTAAGTAAATCATTTCTAAGAGCTAATAACTCCCCAGCATACCAGAGATTTTTTTTATTTTTAGTGGGGATAGAGTTTAGATATTTTTTAGGAAAGCATTGCTCAAAAATCCCTAGGAAATTACCTAAAAAACTTGAAAAACATGTTTGTTCTACAGAGTCTGTGCAAAAACCATTCTAATCAATACAAGATGTAAGCAGTTGGAAACTCTCTAAACCTTCTATTGTTATGGGCCTCACGATTATGGTTTTACCTCTATTTGGATATATCTTTTCAGTTATTTGAGCATTAAAAGTGAAGCTTATGCCTTGATGGTCAGATAGGAGAAAGTCAATAACACTTATACTGTACAGTTCAGGACCATAATTGGTAATTACATTATCTAGGCAGGCAGAAAGTCGAGTAGGCTGTTTGTTTGCCCATTATAAATTATAAGAAAGCAAAAGATTTTCAAGAACCTGACAATCACTAGTTTTTAGTGTTATGTCAATGTTGAGATTTCCACAAATTATGATATTGGCTTACAGAGTTAAGAATAGGGATAGTACTAGTTCCAATTTATTGCAGAAGTGTTCAAAAACACCATTAGGTGAGCGATACACAGAAGCAATGATCAAATGCAGGTCCTTCAATATGATCGCAGATATTTCAAAGTGCAATTCCAGACAGAATTTTTCCAAGTCAATTACCTTGAAGGGCATACCTTTCAGGACATAAATACAGGTACCACCGTTTTTTGCTACAGATCGGCAGTAGAATGATGCCAAGCCAAAATCACTAATGTTATACATATCAAATTCATTTTTTGCAATCCAGTGCTCATTGAGACATAGCACATTGTAGCCACCATGTTTGACTATTGCCTCTATTTCCGTTATCTTATTACGTAGACATCTCACTTTTTGGCAAAATAAATTAAAACTATCTAGTCAAAAGGACTTTGGTTTTGATATTCTCGTTTGGAGGCGGGTAACACGTGTCTCTAAGGAACACTTTTCCATAGTGTTATCGGTGTGGCCTTTTGTTGCTGAGGTGGATACCGGTGCATCACTAGTTTTCAACTCGGAGTTCGGATTTACCACCGCAGCTGACCCTTCAGCAATATTCTCTGTCTCTTCATGAGTAGGGGTCAGTTTCCGCGGTTTTGGGGGATAAAATTTCCCAACTTTCACTTCTACTGGCCAAATATCTTCTTTAAGAAGTTGATCCTTAAGGCTAATTGGTGCACAGAGTTTAAAAGAATTATAAACTTCACCAACTCTCAAATTTTCACATTTGAAGTCATTCCCAGGAAATATTCCGGACAGATGCTTTAAAATGTCATCAGGCGTTGCATTGGACTGGACACGACCAACTTAGAAGAGAGTCTTGCGAGGAACTCCCACAAAATTGCACGTAACAGCAGGCTGCTTACAACTCCCAAAAACCGTATTTTGTTTGCGTTTGTTTCTCTTGTAATTCACCTTTTGAAAACCTTCCTTGTCAGTAACGATGGATTCGAAACTCATGGCGTTAAATTTTGCGTTTACATTTTTGGGGCACAAATCAGAGTTGTCACTATTGTGGCCTAATTGTTCGTTGACTTCAGGTTTCAATTCTGTAGACAACGTTACAGCTTCCTTTGCAATTGGCTGCAAGGTAGTACTTTCCGTTGATCCGGTAGATTAGAGAGTTTGTAACTCTATTTTCAAATTTTCAATGTCGGCTGCCATATTGTAAATATTGGGCTTATTTACACGACATAAAAAATACTTCCAGTAAATGTCATGGCAGTCAGAGAGAGCTTTTAATGTTATATCACTTAAGCCGGAGCATTCAAGGTGACATACACCTGAGCAAATATCATTCCTAACGACCATATGACATACTTCGAGTCGTGTTTTACAAGAGCCACATCGTTGTATGGCCAAAGTTGAGCTTTAGTTTGTCAGTCAGCCAAGGGGTTGTAAGCATTGCTGAGTGAATTGGAAATTCAGGACGACAGGTATGGGATGAGAACCAATATTAATGAAACAAAGGATATGCAATTTTCTAGAAAGAAAAAAGCTAAACTAAACATTATAATAGGCGGGCAAAAACTAATGCAGGTGGAATATTTGACGTATCTCTGAAGCATTTTGGACCAACACGGTCAAAGTAGTTGGGACATATGGAGAAGAATTACGCTAGGCACAGGGGCTTTCATAAGGAGGAGAGAGTTGACAAATGGGACGTTGAGTAAGGATATTAAAAAAAGACTCGTGAAACTTTTGATATGGTGCATAGTTATACACCGAAATGTGGTCATTGAAGCAGGAGGATAGTCGTGGACTGGAGGCTTTTGACATGTGGGTGTGGAGAAAATGGAGAAGGTGAAAAGGACCGAGAAGAAAACGAATGAGAAAGTACTTGGTATGGTAGGTGAAGAGAGGGGTTGGTTGGGAGAAATCCTATTGAGGCAGTAAAAATAGATGAAGGGCATATTGACCGACAGGGGACTGTTCAAGATGGTAATAGAGGGGAGAATGTGAGGCAAGCAAGAAAAGGGAATGAACAGGATAGGGATGTTTCATTTAAGGATTCAAATTCCTTCTAGATTATTATTATTAGGAGTTAATTTCATTATTTCCTTGAAAATTGTATCTTAGCAAAACAGTCTGATTTACCTAATTTCTCTTAAATTTTTAGTAGTTCTAGGATTAATTTGTCCATAAAAACATTGCCTCATTCGGCTTCCAATAATAATTTCAATGCCCATGTTTTCATGAAAAATTTCTAGTCTTTGAGCTATTTTTGGCATCATCATGATTACTGATTTGCCCTGTAAAATTAAACCTACAAATGTTTTATATCCTTATTATGCTTTTTGTGTGCAAAAATATCAAAATCTAGAAGATGCAAAGGTACGATTCAGAGCCACTCAAAGACAGGCTAAGCAGGCAGGTTTCATATTAATCATTTACGTTTAAATACTAACAAAACTCATCATATTGTATGCAGTTATAGTATTTAAAAATGTACTGATGTTGAAAATTCTCAAATACTAGGAATTAATATAGATAGGAAACTAAACAGGGAGAATCACATCAGTCAGATCTGTAATGAACTGATTAAAGCTCAACTTTCCCATTTCAAATGAGTATCGTTTAACACTTGAACATGTCTTCTTTCCATGTCATTTGAATTACAGTGATGAGTTATGGGGTCATTTCCCAAAACATATCATACGAATCTTGCTACTACACAACAGAGATTTTTGCTCCCTTGCTAAAACACCACAACGTGATTTCTGCAGACCATTTTTAATTAGCTGTGGAGTCATGATTGTACACCATGAGGGGAAGAGAAAATCTAAATAATACTATTTTTTGTGGAATTTCATCAACTTACAGCGCATTTCATATTGTGGACATTCAAATGTAAAACTATCTGTTTTTTTACACTCTTTTTGTAACACTGATTGTTTATTGAGAGATGACCAGGTGGAAATGAAATCCTTTGAGTTTGGTGCATTCATCAAAATAAATCCAAGAACGCTACATTAAAACTGCTAATTCTTCAAGGAAATTTGACAGAAATTATGAAGGGTGCCATTTTATTATGTTTGCACATTTTGGTTTACTAAATTCTCCATAATCAAAGGACAATTGATGCATGTTCCTTCATCATACTTAATGAGAATTTAACAGTTGAAATGAGCGTGTCATTATATTGGTGATGTGAAAAATTTTTTATTTATTGTACACAAACACTCAAATTCAAGGAGACTTCTTATTGTCTTACATTGCTCCAATATTTAATTAAATTTTGTTTCCATTGATTCTGAATTTGTATAAAAATAAAGCCCGTCTAAATGCATAGTGTACTCATTTAAACTGCATATAATCAACCATTATCGGTTTGCTGTGAAAGTGAGTACATTAAATGCATTTGAAATATAAAGGTCACACTTGTATCCTTAAATACTGGCATTTTTAAGAATATAAGTAATGGCAATCGAACAGAATGTAGAAGAAGATGTGAATTCAGGTCACAATCACCATAATTAAAAAGGAGTATTTCACAACAGCAAGGGATTTGTGGCGTTAATAGGTGTATTTGTGAATTGATTCAGCATATTATATAAAATGGTCCCTCACTACAGAACAGATTAAAAATCTAACTTTACGTTAACTACTTAAATATCGAACCTTCCTTTTTATAACCATTGTATTTTAACAATCCATTTTGAATGATTTTGACTCAATGTATCGTTTGATCATTGCGCATATGAAATAATACTAATTTCTAAATATTATTGACGATGTTTATAGCTGTCGTTTGACACTTGACTCCCGTTCAATTCTACTAAAAACATAATCTTAACTACTTCAAAAAGGAACATTTACAAATATATTTTCTACAGAGATTGATACTGCAGTCAATTCAAGCAGAGCCCAAAGCAATTAAAACATGACTATCTCAGCAGCAAGTATTATTGTTGTGTATGTAATTAGGTGTTCTCCCAATTTAAAAGGCATATATCTCACAAAAGATCTCACCCGTCCATTCTTTCCAAAATACATTCACTAAGATTAGCAACCTGAAACACCATATCCTTGTTTACGCAAATGAGAAGCCATGTCGTTAAGAATTTGCTCAATGTCATTCAGTTGGAATGGAAAGCCTATGGTCTGTGAGTGTGTAAAGAATGCTGTTTCTGAAGTACGCAAAAATGTTTGTTTTGATTCGTTCATTTGGTGACGCTGTTGCCGTGGCAACAGTAACAAACAAGTGAAGAATGAAAGGTTTCGAATTAGATTGAGAATAAGATCTTATTTTAAAGAGAAATAAAGTATGCTCTATGGATACTATATTTTCGTTTATTAGGGATATAAAGATCAAATAATGAAAAGGGAAATCAAATTATTGGACATGTGGGGAGACATACAAACGTTTGACTTTCCTTTCTCCACAAATATATAATGGCAATTGAAGATGTTTTTCTTTCAAGCAAGAAAGTTGTACCGTGAAATATCAGGGCTTCGTGTTGGTAATATAATAAATAATTGAATGAATAAATTTACCATACATGGGAAGGAGTGTATAAAATACATAAAATATGTAATTATATTTAAGAATGCGAACCATTGCCTATTAGTGTACACGCCTGGGCTATCTTTCCAGCAATGTAAGTTAATATCTTGTAGTTTCATTGTGGTTCTTTTTCTTCTAAGTTTCCAAATATTCGCGTGCTTTGATGGCACTTAAGGTGCTGAAGCATCGATGTGTCTGACGACCCATCGCCAGCAACATCAATGCACCAACCCACAAGCTAGCGCAATAATTTGCACATGCTCTTCAACTCTTCGCCAGAAAAACTGACTTTTTTGCTAAGACTACCATGGATTTCATTCACATTATTCGGAATTAAGTCCAAATAGTCAACATGCTGGTGACCTTTGATGTAATCTCTTTGTTCATAAATACGCCCATTGATGACTCCATGCTACTCATCAAAAACCTCACCTCACAGGGATTAGCTAAGGATTAACCTGGACCTCGCAAATTCTGCCTCTGGAACTCATACTTCCTATGGAATGATAAGCACATTGAACATCATGAAAGTGCAGCCATGGGATCACCCCTCTCTTCTGTACTAACCAACATTTTCATTGAGATTTCTCAGCTAAAGGAAATGTTCTTACCCAAAGTAACCAACCCGTAGTAATAGTGGTTCTTTTTGCACCACTTTTTAAAACATTTAAAACCTCAATCCAATTTTGATAAATACATCAATGTATAAAAAAACACATAAATAGTTAAAAACAAAATTATTTAAAAATAAAGAAACAGAAACTCAAGTTGTCCGTTCAGGTCAGTCTCCTTTAAAAACTCGGAAACCTTACCTAAAAAGTTGGGGTCCTCTCCTAAACTATTGCTTAAATTACCTTTTATTTCAAAAAAGGTATTTGGCCTTTTATAATTTAATTCTGAGTCACAATCAGGTGCAAGCTACAAACATTGCAGCAAGGTTGCACTTTTGTCTCCATGAAGAGTGCGTGAGGGCTAAGTGCCCTATTCTCAGGCCCGTGATCCTGACTCCTTCCCTCTGAATGTTTCAGATGGAAGAGGGCCCTGTCGAAACAGCCAAATTTATGGCCTTAACATCCTTGTTTTGCAAGAATCACCAAGCTTCCTTCCACTGGTTCAGAACCTAATTCCGCAAGGCAGCCCCGACGTCCAACACAGGAAGCAATGCTGAGTCTGTTTTGAGTTTGACCAGGGCTTCCTTTGCTGCTTTGCCAGGTTTTTCAATGCCTGGTATTCCCACATGACCAGCAGTCCATATGGAGGATACCTAATTCCCCTTTATCTGAAGGGACCACAGGGTATAATAGATCTCCTGAACCATCAGGTGCATTGATGACAAGACGGATATGGATATTAGGGAGCTCAATGAGTGCGAACAGATGAGAGAAGAGCCATTACATTCTCTTATGTCTTTTAGGGCCCTCTTGATAGCTGACAGTTTGGCTGTGAACCCCTCAATCATCTCTTAACTCTCCCCCAACCTCCGATCAAAACCCTCCGCCACCCTCTGGACAACAGTCTCCCTCAATCAATGACCAATCATCAACCGCAAATATAAGAACTGCTCTATTGAGCATAATTACGAAACTTCTCTCTCTTACTGAAAATAAAACCCTTATTAGCATCATCACCAATGACCTTATACAAGCCCTTCTTCAACTTGTAAATGGTGCCTAATTCACAAATAAACAACCACTTCCTTAAAGTTTTACAATGGAACATAAATGGCATAAAATACAAAAAACGAAAATTTGAAAAACCAATACAACACGAAGGCAAGCCCTTCATAAGCTCCTATTTACCAAAAATATCGCAATTCACTCACCGCCTTTCCCTACCCACTTCAATCATCACCCCCACTCCTCCGATATCCTGGACGTAGTTCTATTATCCGCAGATATCGCATTCCAAAACCTTAACCTAGAAAACTCAGCCTCGGACCAATGCCCCATACTTTACTGCGTTCCTACCCTCCTTCATACAACCAGAACCAACTAGAAGAGTTAACTGGAAACTATTTAAAGAAAACTGCTTGGCCATTAACCTTGTCCCATCTCCTGCTAGCACTCCAGACAGCATTAAGAAAGCGGCTCAAGATTTTACAAGCACCTTAACACAAATCATTTATCGCTCTTGCTACCCTTCTTCTCCGGCCTCCATCGCTGGTGCCACACTACCTCAGGATAATTTGCGCCTAATTTCACATAGAAACAAGGCCACAGCCCTCTGGCAACGCACTCATCTTCGCCAAGATAAAATCGGCTTCTGTGAACTTTTAAACCTTGTAACATCCAAAACTAGAAAACATTGGAAAAAAACTTGGCATGAGAAAATAAGTTCACTCTCACATAAGTTCACCCTAGCCCACTGTCTGCAAAGGAAAAAGGTACCCACCCCGCCCATACCACATAATGGAAGAGCACTTTACGATGACAGCGACGAAGCAAATACCTCTGCCGACTCCTTCGAATGCATTTTTAAAAACAATAATACATCCTTGTTGGATTCAGAAGCGTTGATCAGCGTCTCTGGCCTGTCACTTCTCCCATTCCCCATATTCCTGGAAATTACTCCTCAAGAACTTTACTCCATTATGTCCCACTCCAAAACTAAGTCATCACCGAGACCCGATCAAATCTCCTACCTTCACCTGAAAAACCTTTCTAAATCTTTTATAAAACACCTACTCTCTATCCTCAACGCCTGTCTTTCCCAATCGTACTTCCCAAAGGCATTGAAAACAGCTATGATAATACTCCTTCTAAAACCCGGTAAAAATCCTTCTTATATCCTGACCTATAGAACCAGTGGCTTGCTCCCCTGCATGGGCAAACTTCTAGAAAAATTGCATCTTAAATAGGCTATAAGAAGAAATCTCGGCCCTAGACTTGATCTGACCTGAGCAAACTGGCTTCCGCCGTCGCCATTCCATGACTCTGCAAATAACAAGATTGGTTGAACAGATCACTTTCGGCTTCCACATCTACAAGCACACCCAAGTAGTCTTCTTTGATCTCCAAAGAGCTTTTGACAAGTTCTGGCGAACTGGTTTAATACATAAACTGCTTAAAACCGACATATCAGTATACCTAAATAAGACCATCCCCTTCTTTCTTTCAAACCGCACATTCTTTTTAGCCCTTAACAATTCCAAATCAACTACCCGGTCCATATTCGCAGGCTTTCCTCAAGGATCAATTTTGTCACCCATCCTATTACACCTCTACATTAACGACCTCCCCTCCGACCCAAAAGCTACTTCTATGCGGATGACTCAGCTAGAGCGTCAATTTCCTTTGACCCAAATCATGCCGCAAAAAATGTCCAAGAACACCTTAAGAGCATAGCAGAGTGGATGACTGATTGGAAACTAACCATTTACACCACAAAATGCGTAAACGTAAAATACGCCAGAAAATGGAAGAATCCTCACATCACTCCTATCCACTATGGCAGGGAAATAATCCCTCAGGCATCATCGGCTAAATTTCTTGGTGTACAAATTGACAGTAAACTCACTTGTCAAGCACATACTCAAATTGCACTCGACAAGGCCAATTCAGCCGCTTTCTTATTCTATCCCCTCATAAAACGCACCAGTCCCCTACGTCTTCTCACCAAGGTACTGTTATTTAAATCTATGATACCACCTATCTGAAGGCTACCCAGCCTGGGGTTCAATAGCCGCAACCAAATCGAAGAAAATGACACGCTTCCAAAATAAAACTCAACGAACCCTTGCTAACGACGCCTGGTTTGTAAGAAACTCAGATATTCACACGGATCTAAAAATACCGGACCTTCCAACATATCTAAGCGACCTAGCCACGTCATTTCAACAAGCAATAGGAAATACTGGTAACCCATTATTAGAACCTTTATGGGATTACCCTGATAATCCCCATTTCAGATACAATTGTGCTAAAGCAAGCATAAATGGGCAGTCATAATCTCCAAATATAATACTGTCACAAACTGCAATAAAATATACTCACTAGCTTAACTTCGCCCATAAACCACTTATAACCTATGACCATTGATCAGCCTCGCTGGATATTGGTATAAGATGCACCTAACGGCGCAGTCCAAAAGCATCGATTGGTCGGTCAGTAGCAGGACCCCCATTCTTCTTTCGCATCAACAACGACCAATGAAAAAACGTGGAAAAAGTGAAAGAAATTGTTTACAATTTCATCATCATAATCAAAATTATTCAGAGAGAAAACAATTGAAGATGTATGGCATGTCGCAATTGGCTCATTCTAATTAAATTTATTTTATATAGAATGTTTTGTGTATTAAAAGCGAGAGAAACAGCAACATTTCTTCATAATTTTCGAATTTTGAATTACAAACACAGCGGCAAATGAAAGTTGCTCAGAATCAGTCACACGCAAATGAAGTCATCGATGATTTAGAATTATTAATTCCTGTTGAAAAACAGGATGACGAAACAATATGGGGATTAAAATGATATGAGGTGGAAACATAAGGCATGATTTACGAATTCTTTTAACCATATTTTTAAAACACACAAAAATCGCCTCCCGTTCATAAAATCACATGTCTGTGTTTAGCGGCTGTGACATGCTTGGAAATGGCATCTCGCTTCTTTTCCAATATTTTTGCTTGTTCCATCCCTTTTGGCACAACAAACTGCACACATCCTACAAAGCTTTTCCTTCTTCTCTGTAGGTGGAATATAATTGGGAAATTGTAACTTACATAGATGTTCAACGATTTGGTTCTACTAAAGGCCTTCCACCCTCACATGTTATATCATATGCAATGTACCCCTCAGTTACATCTTCAACTAGTTTGATTGTAAATTCTGAACTTACCCTTTGGTCATCACCCTTTCTCTGCAACAGAAATCCATTCCATGAGCCTTGGTCCAACAAGTGAAAAATGTTTTAAATAATTTTTGACCCCCTTTTCTCATAATGGGGAAATTAGTCAGGTGCTAATCTTCCCTTTCTACTCCACCTATTGTATTATTGTACACAACAGCAACTTTTGTCTTTTATAGCACCATATCCTTTTCATTTATATTCCACAAATTCCATATTATGTACTGTAAAGGGTACAGAGACGTGACGGCCTTCTTATCTTCCCAATTCATAGCCATCACTTTGCCTTGCTGGAGGGCAGTCAATTCCTCCTTTTTCAACTTCTTTAGTCTATACGTCATCTAGTACTTCCTTCCTTTTAATTCTCAATGTCCCATGTCTATCGGTTCCTTTCGAAACCAATAAATCAGCCAGCTCTGAGGAGGTCTAATAGTTGTCTGCAGTCAGGATATAATCTTTGACCTAGCAGAGGTTTCATTACTGCTAGCACAATCTAAGTATGTATTAGAAAGATTGGCATATTCCACGTTCAATACTGACCATTTCCTGTGTACAATAAACACAGTAATCAATGCTGGAAGGTCGGTTTATGGGTGATGGTAGAGTTCACCCTGTACTTAGCTCTATACAGTCGGTGAAATTCACACATCAGGGTATTAAGGGAAGCCAGTTACTTTCACTGTGGCAGATAAGGTTTTCCAGGAAGATTGGTACCAGAAAAAATCACATAGCTTGACTGGAGCATCAGGTACCCTGAGTGCCTTGCCTAGGGTTTGAACTCAGGACCCTCCGGTCAATAGTCCAATGCTCTACCCCCCTGGATTATTATGACCCACATGTTTCCTGTAGAAATAATAATAAATGACCATATATATCCAGACTTAGGCTTAGAAAATCTAACTGTTTCTACCCCAAATCTGGCTCCTTTCAGGGAAACATACTGCATCAGTGAGAGCTCATACTTGTACAGTTGTTTTATGAAGAATGATCAATGCAAAACAACACACTAATTTCGTTAGTATTTATACACTACTAATCTATAAAACTTGATTTTTTTTAAACAAAAGAATCAGTATAGTGGTCAGCATATAACTTGATTTCCACAGTTTATAGTTCAATTGAGTAATCATCAATTAATGCCCGAAAGCATTGAAGAATTCCAGCAGTTTCATCAATCTCTAAATGAACAGGATGAGAAGCAGTCAAAGGAAATCTTGGAAGTGGTGATTAGTGATGTTGCTGGGAATCCATCGGACACCAAAACACCCACGCATCAAGCAATTGGGCAATCACACCTTCTTCATAAATCTGGAAAAAATATGTCCGTTTCGGGATCTTTCATTCTGAGGTAATGAAGATTAATATTTAATATGTTTGTTTTAATTTGAGTTTATAAATTGTCCAAAATAAAATGACAATGAATGCATAAATGAATCAATAACTGTTTAAATGAGTCTGCCATTAAATTGGTTTGTTATTTTATAATTTTTGAACACAAAGTTTATAATTCAAGGAGACTTCTCTTCGTCTTAAACTGTTCCAATATTTCATCGAAATCTGTTTTGATTGATTCTGAATTTTTTATGAAAATAAAGCCTATAAAAATAAATAAAATATACTCAATGAACCTGTATGGAATCAGTAATTATTAATTGGCTTTGAAATCGCGTGCATTTAAAACAATTGACTTATATCTGTCATACATATACTCTAAAATAAATGGCATTTCTAAGCCAATGGATGCCAATCAAATATAATGAAGATGAAGAAATGAATTCATTTTACAAACACTAATTAAAAAGGAGTGCTTCATAATATTGGATTTGTGGCACACAAATGGGTAAATTCAAAATGGCTGTGGAAATAACGTAAGAAGCCCTATCATCTACCGAGCATGTATTAAATACAGTTTATTTTATGTTTAATTTTTCAATATTGAATCTTTCAATAAATTGTATTTTAAAAATCCACTTTGAATAATTTGGTCTCAATGTACTGGTTGATCGTGAAATACAAAATTAAGTATTATTTTCAATTCACTACCTTGATCAAAAATTTCCCGGAATTTATTCAGAAAATTAAAAATACAAGTTTATTCATCTAAATCTATATTGTCCCCTTCAAAGTAATCCCCATCGACTGCAACACACTTATGCCAGCGCTTGATCCAATCCTCGAAACATTTTTTATATTCGGTTTTCGGTTTGTCCATCAGTGCTTCCTGCGATTTTTCCATTACTTCCTCTCGGCTGCTAAAACGCGTTTCCCGTAATTGTTTTTTAACTCGATTGAACAGAAAGAAGTCACAGGGAGCCAAATCAGGTGAATTCGGTGGCTGTTGGATGGTATTTGTTGCATTTTTCGTCAAAAAATTACGAATAATGATAGCACTGTGCGACGGTGCGTTATCATGGTGCAAAATCCACGAGTTTTCTGCCCACATTTCTGGTCTCTTTCGGCGAATTGCTTCACGCAAACGTCTCATAACGCCCAAATAATACTCTTTGTTTACTGTCTGGCCTTCTGGCCATTCATGATGCACTACACCGTTGTAATCCATGAAAACCGTCAGCATTGCCTTCTTTTTTGACTGAAAACGACGTGGTTTTTTTGGTCTTGGCTCATTTGGTGAACGCCATTCACTTGCCTGATGTCTGGATTGCGTGTCGTACTCATAAACCCACGTCTCGTCTCCAGTAATGATCCTTTTGATGAATGTGGGATCGGATTCAGCCTCGCAAATCATGTCTTTTGCGACGTCAACACGGTCTCTTTTTTGCATGAAATTGAGGTCTTTTGGCACCAACTTTGCTGCTACACGACGGAAACCCAAATCATTAACCACAATGTCTTGGGCGGATCCATAGGCAATGTTCAAGTCCTCCGCTATTTCTCTGATGGTTAATTTCCGGTTATTGACCAACATTTCTTTTACTTTATCAATTTTTTCACCGACTTTCGATGTCGATGGTCTGCCACTGCGTTCATCATCTTCGATTGACTCACGACCACATCTGAACCGCTCGTGTCACTGGTAAACGACCGTTTTTTTTAGAGAATCGTTGCCGAAACACTTTTCCAACATTTCCAACGTCCGTGCGCCACTAAATCCGTTTTTTACGCAAAATTTAATACAAGTTCGTTGTTGCAAATTTAAATCCACATCTGAAATTGTAAAAAATCGCCAACACACACAGAGATATATGTACTCTTGGCTACGTAACTTTTGCGAATGTCAAGTTATGACACTAAGATTTAAAGGGAATATCAACAACAGATGTACCAATTTAACAAAAAAACAGAACTCAAATCGGAACGATGGGAGCGCCACACGGTGGTTATTCCGGGAACTTTTTGATCAAGGTAGCATATTGACACTATTTACAGCTGTAGGTTGGCACTTGATTCCTGTTCAATTCCATCCAAAACATAGACCATAATTACTTCAAAAAGGAGCATTAACATATATATTTTCTACACTTAGATGGATACTCCAGTCAATTCAAGCAGAGTTTATCATCAGAAAAAATTAAAAGACAACTATCTCAGCAGCTGGTAATCTTGTCGTGAATGTAATTAGGTGTTTTCCAGAATTTAAAATATATATGTTTCATAAAAGATATCACCAGTCCATTCTTTCCATGTGTGGCGTAAATAGGAAGAAGTTCAAATACACATAAATAACCTTAAAATAGACAATGAGACAGTTCACCTCAAATAGGAGATGTATTCTTCCAAACAGTGCAATACAACTTTTGACCACCCTGAGGGCGCGGGTTCAAATCCCGGCGGTGTTGAATATTTTTCAGAGGTATCTCGATCCCTACTTGAGGTGCTTTGTGGAGGGCACTTTGAGTGAGTACGCCGTCCGTCGGATGGGACGTTAAGCCGCGGACCCCTTGGCGCCTTTCGTAAAGAGTAGGCTAATGCCGACGCCGGGTTTCTCTCCACCCTTCATCCTTTCCTGTCCTTCCCCTATGGCGCAAATGACCTTAGCTGTCGGTCGCCTCCCCTAAAAACTACTACTACTGGTAGATCCTTTAATGTCACCCATTAATTCACAATGCAATCAAATAATTTGTGCGTTCTGAATCTGAGAATGAAAACTATATAGCCTCAATGAACGTGTATTGTGTATTTCTGAAGGTAAGCACAGTATGCTCAAAGGCATTAGCGATAAGTGAAATTTAAAATGTGACAGAACAATCTAATACATTACTTGAGAATTAAGTTTGTTTGGTTTGAACATTTGGTGACGACGTCACCATGGCAATAGTAACAAAGAAGTGAAGAACGAAAGGTTTCAAATTGGAGTTCGGATCCAGTCTTATTTCATTAATGAAATACAGTATGCTCTTTAGAGTTATATGCTCTTAATATATTCGTTTATAATGTAAAAATAGTAAAACAATGTTGTTTGAGAAAATATTTTATTTTAAAATATTTTCTATTCGGTTCAAATCATTAGAAGTCAGATTAATTAATATTTCAAACAACAGAGCTCATTATACTTGAACGAAATTCTAGGAGTACCATGTCGCAAGTATGCGACATGGTACTCCTTCCCTGGCTCCTCCGAATGTCCCACGTGACCAAAGACAATGTTTCAAAAGTATTCCTCCCCTGACTCCTAAATTGGGTATAAAAGCCCTGGTTACCGGGCAAAAAGCAGTCAGTTGGTTATCTGGCGGTGACCGGTAGAGCACGATGATTCGGCTATGTTGCACTTGTCGCGACAGTGTGTCCTATTCCTGACTAAACTTCGGACGAGGGCTCTGCCTAGGTTACGTTCGTTTGACCTCGTCCACCCTGCAATACTCTCTTCCTTTCCGACGGACGAGGGCTCCGTTTGGTTATGCGTGTCGTGACCGCGTCCACCCTGCCATACTCCCTTCTTTTCCGACGGACGAGGGCTCTGCCTAGGTTTTTATTTTCGTGACCGCGTCCACCCTGCATTTACCGTGTCCCAGGTAATTTTCTGCCTTTTTAATTCTGTCCGCACTCGCGTTGGTTTACCGATGGTCTAACCATCCATAATATTCTTATACCTATGTAAATGGTGCATTATGAGTGATGTTGTGTAATATATGGCTGCTTGGGTAATACTCGGTGTAGTTTTTCTGACCTTCCCCGATACCCTTTGTATCGCACCATAGAAACCCCTCTTGCCAAACTAAGGGTCACTTCATCAAGAACCATCAATTAGCCCATTCAGCGCCCACCATGGGTATCGGATACACTCGGAGTATGAAAAAATAAATTAATTAAGCACAGTCAAATTTTAATGTAATTAGCATTGGCTTGAATTTCGCGATGGATGGCCTTAACCCTCATAGACTTGGGTACCCTAACCCTTTTCTCGATTATCAAGAAACCGCAAATGGATTAAAATTCGGCAGTGCACTCGACTTCACACCTTTGGTTAATGTGTTAGAACAGCCGGGAAGTAGCGCGAGTCCGCAAAATTGTTGCGGAGAAGCAGCGCAAACCGCCGCTATTGGCAGCCAGATTCATTTATTCCAATGTTTAGCGGGGAAGATGAGTTTGGGGTTGGCAAATTTTTGGAAAGCGTTCGTATTGTAAGTCATCTTAGTAGTTGGAATGAAGCACAGACCTTAGGAGTCGCTCAACTTCGGCTTGGAGGAACCGCCGCGGATTTTGTCTCTGCAAATCATCACATATCAGGTTCATACGCGGACTTTTCCATTAATCTCAAAAGGAGAATTTCCCTAAAGGCATCTCCAATCATGTTAGAAAAAATATTTAACACTTGCGTACGAAAACCGCTGGAGAGCGTCGCAGAATTTCCAACCAGATTGCGCCATGTCGCCCGTAGGCTACGCGAGTCATGGGGCGAGATTGATTCAGAAACAGCGAAGAAGTCAAGGTTGACTTCTTGTGCAATTTTTAATTGGGCTGAAGAAAGAGATTGGTAGGTTTGTGTTGGTTCGTAATCCAACAAACTTGATTGAGACAGAAGGGTTCGCAAGCGTTGAAGAAGCTAGTGTCAGAAATTACGCCGTCAACAGATACGTAAATTCACCACAACAGTCTCATGCGTGGTTGTGTCAGTAACCCCCTAGGTGGCCGCCATCTCCAAATATAACGCCTTGGTAGGGTATGAACGCGAATCCGCCAAATGTTGCAGGTTTGCAGTTTCCCGTGGAACAAATTAACGCCGCACAGGCTGTCGGAAGGGGTTCCAAAGTAAGACTGCTTCCCCCGGTGCAAGTAGGGACACCGAAGGATAGATAATCACGGCGCACGCGTTTGCTTTCGCTGCGGTAAAACCGGTCACATTGGTCGAGCGTGTAGAGAGAGGGAGAGGGGAACGAGGCCGTCTTTGTGTTTAAATTGTGGAAATGAAAATCATATCGCTAAAGATTGCCCGCTCGTGAAATGCGGCATTTTTCAAAGGACTGGACATCTTCCCAGACGCTGCCCGAGGCGCGAAAATCCCTTTGTGGCGGGAAACGCCGATCTCCCGACTGGGAGGTCGGGACAGATTTAATTCTAGTGGTAACTCAAGAAGCAGGACGGGCAATAGTAGTTAATAATTTTAGGAAAGATAACAATTTTCTAGTGGAAACGAGAGCAGCCGTTACCATCATTGATAGTAAAAAATTTCCTTTTGGCCAATTAAGGAATTCTGATTACAATTCTCGGGTGCGAAGCGCGTCAGGTCATCCCTTGCCAATCATCGGAGAGAGTTCGTGCAATTTTTGATTGATCATAAATTATAACCCCATGACATCTTAGTAGTGGATTTGGGGGAAACGAACTATGACGGTCTTCTAGGCCTTGATTTTATGAATTCCAAAGAAACTGCGGGAGATGCCGCAACAGTAACTTTTAACGGAGTCATCCGCTAATGTGCATTTCAATGCAACAATTTCAGAGTGTAATAATCATTCGCCTTGACTGGGATTCGAACCCAGATCCCTCAATATCCGGTCGAGTGCTGTTGTTCCCTTAAAAGCCCCAAAATTTCAGAGTTTAAGAGGACGCCTCGGTAGCATAAGTGGCTAAAGCACTCAACCGGATATTGCGGGATCTGGGTTTGAATCCCAGTCAAGGCGAATGATTTTAACACTCTGAAATTGTTGCCTTGATTTTAAGGTTTGTTACGGGAAAAGTATATCGTTCAATAAACGGATAATAAGAATGGGTGAGGGACACGAGACAGACCTTAAATCTAATGGCGTATAATCGCAGATAAACGAGCCCATAGGCGCCCATAAAATTGGAGTTTCCAAAGAGGTCAAGGCGTTTGATTCTTTCATTTATGGTATAATTAATGGCAATGATTAGCAAATGGCCACGTAAAATTTAGCATCCCTTGAGGAAAAAACGATAAGCGACACTAAAAACCAAAGTGCTTTTCCGGCAGAGATAATGAAATGTAACTCGCGAATAAACGGCAGTATGGAGGGAATTTGTTTTCAAGTAACGACGGAGGAATCGACAGAAGGGAATAAGGATAACGGATCTCTAAATAAGGATTCATAGAAATTAGCAGAGGTGGCGAAGGCCGAAAGAGTCATAGAGAGGTTGCCACCCGCGTCGCAAGGAAGCAGCACCGCTAGGGACGAAGTTAATGGCGATGTCTTCGAGGTTTCCACCGACTCCCGGTTTGGGATAAAGAAGTCGGGTGATGATAGTGTTTTTTCGCAAGTAAGAGAGGATAGATTTGTTGTCCCCTTGTGCGATGGCAAAGTTCGCGAAACTCAGACCGGCGCTAGTAATGGGATTGGCCGATCGAGCAAAATTGTATCAGAGGAATCTATTAGAGTACCGCCGTTATCCGTTGTGTTGCCGAAGATAAAGAGTCAGATGGTTGAAGGCAAAGAAGTGCGAGTCATTGGAAGCGAGAGAGATTTATTTATTCTGCCGAGCATTGCTTCGGTGTCACCTGAAGGCAATGTCCCCATATTACTTTGTAACATTCGTAGCAGCGAACAAAAGGTAAAAAGGGGCTATGTAGTTGAGGTGGCGCCATTCCTGGAGGAAGTTCAGGCACCCCTCACTAACTGGGTAGACGCTGAGGACGAAAACTTCTTGCCAGATCCTTCCGCGCTTAGGGGCACGTGTCCACTCTCTAAACATCATTCTTTAGGGATGCCGAGACGAAGAGGCAGTTAATCCGCGTCCGAGAGTTAGGCCCTGATCGCGTGAAGGAGGTGGGACCGGAGCAATAAGAACGCACTGCGTCAATCGCTCGAATCAGTGAGAGTGCCCGGCTTGGATAGTATGTCACCCCATCCCTTTTCGAGGCACTACCCTCTCGGCGGTAGATGGAGTTGAAATCTCCGCCCAATATGGCCCTCCCCAAGAAAGAATACTGGTAGGGGAGAAGGAGTTCATTAAAATATGTTTCGTGCTCTGCCCTCGCGCGCTCACCGGAGGGAGCGTAAAGGTTCGTTATATGGATAGCATTCACGATAGCGAACGTTTTTCGGCCTGAAGCGTGGCGGCGAACATGAGAGAACGGAATGCCATTTCGGACTAGGGTGGTGGTGCCAGAATGACTTTCGGCGAAATTGCCGAAAGCCTGAAAGATGTTTGTATCCCAGAGTATGTCCTCTTTTACCCCTTGAAGGAGGATTACATCAGCCCTGAGATCGCGGAGAAAACGTTGGACTGCACTTTTTAAAGCGCTATAAACACCAGCAATATTAAGCGAAATAATATTAATTGGTGGAATGAGAGGACAGCTATGGGCACCGGACATCACTCACCAGAGTCCTGGTCTTCGCTTACGTCGCTTCGGTCGCCGCTAGAGCCCAGGCGACAAGAGCTTCGCAGCTTCCCGGGACGCTTCGTCCGACGGGCCGACGATCGAGGCCTCGAGTTGTCACTGCATACCTCCCCCTCGACCTCGTCCGAAGAAGAAGACCCAGCCGTGGTCTCTACGAAGAGCGGGTTACTCGGCAGCGTTCAACGGGGGGCCTTCTTTTAGGCAGCACAGCTGGTGACCGGCCCAACCCAGGAGGTGGCCTCGGGGGGACCGGGAGCGGACTGGAGGTCATCTGCCGAAGGGGCTCCGTCGGGAGAAATCGGAGGAGATCGATCGAATTGGTCCACCTCTAGAGGAGCCCTTGGAATATTGCGGACACCTTGGCTTTCCTCCACCTTGGCCTTCTTGGTTGCAATGGGCGCAGGTGCGGCGCTGACCCTCGTAGATGATGATGGCCCGGTTGCCGCCAATGTGGAGGTACGACGGGATATTTCTTTCCACCGTCATCCGCACCATTGCCGTACCTGTCCACGCGCGCGCCATTTTGTCGCCCTCCCACCTGTTCTCCCACGAGCGATGGATTTTTCCAAAACGGTGAAGCTCACTTGTTATATCTTCCAATGGGGTATCCACGGGAAGACGAAGAACCCTGACATTACAAAGGCTACCGAAGGTCTCGTCAATGGTAATCGTCGTCCTCGGATCGTTAGGGATGGAAACGGTAGCTTTCGTGGGATATAATATAGAAATATCTTCATAGTAGCTTCAGTTGCCAACTTCAGGAATACCAAATGGCGGTTATATCCAAATTAGATCGCCACAATCTTTTCCAGTGTGAGGCCCAGTGACTCTAGTATAAGGAGGTGGACCTCCAACGGAGCAGGGGCCTTCGCCTTATCGTCAATTTGCAAGGCGAGCGTGTCCACGTGATGTACGACCATTTTGAAACAAATCAAATTGAGCACGCCAGCGCGAAAAAAGGGAGAGCGCACCGAAGGGACTCCAAGAAAGAAATAAACACTCGTGCGCACTCCCTCCCCGCTACACGAAACCGTTGGTAGCAAATAAAAATGAGCCTAAGCTCTACACCAAGAGTCAAGGCCAGTCTTGATCCAGTAAACAGAACGAAAGCACGGCCTTCCCGGCAGCAGAAGTCGAGAGTCAAACCGCACGCTTCTTGATGAACTAGGCGGTCAACCGCCGCTCGACACAAAACACGATCGGAACCTCGACTTGTATTACACGAATATTCCTGTTGGAAATACATACATATATATATATATATATATTTACATTTATATAACCCTCCCCGGACTACAATCTTGACGTGGTGGAATGGCTCGTGCGTTCCGATGACCCCTAGAGCTGTGCTGGCGTGAGTAATAATAATTGCTCCTGGTAGGGTCACCAATGCCAGATAGGTCAAAGGTTAGGAGCCAGACGAAAGATAGTCGACGCAGCGTCTGTTCCTCAGTGAGGCGGCTGCAATGGCGTCAGACCCAAGTGGGGCGGCCAAGAAGTCATGGTGTCACGTTAAAAAAACTATTGAGGAACGCAACGGAAAACTACCTCAATTACCATTCCAAAGATTAACATGATGGACTATACAAAGTATTTGAGTCCTGGCAACTATGGGGCTCGGCCCAATCGGCCGTGTGTCGTACCCGGCAGCGGGGGAGGCAAGGCTTCCGCGGTCGTCATCCCACGAAACCTTTGCAAGAGAAAACCGGCAGCAGCAGGACAGAAAACGCAACAGAAGAAGACCAAATTAATTATAATAGGAACGTGGAATGTTAGGACAATGATGAGGACAGGGAAACTGGAGAATGATAAGCGACAGATGGAAAGGGGAAATATTGATATTTTAGGTCTATGCGAGGTGAGATGAAAAGATAGCGGGAATTATTGGAGTGATAAGTATAGAATAATATACAGCGGCGGGGACGAGAGCCAACGAGGGGTTGCTATAGTACGAGGGTCATCCGGAAAGTAGTACCCGTTCGTGCCGCATGAAGTGCTGACGACGCGAGTAGCCGCTGGACGAGGTCAGATAGCTTCAGTGGCTTGTCTGCCTTCTCTGAGCCAAGTTGCGTGACGCTAGCATTACCTGTGTTGTTTCTGTGATTGTTTACAATGTTTAAAAAAATTGAGAACGCCGCCAGTTGTGAAGTGAGGGCAGTGATTAAATTCCTCAATGCAAGAAACGTTCGCCCATGTGATATTCATCGCCAATTAAAGGAGGTGTATGGAGACAATGTAATGGACGAGTCGTCTGTTCGGCGGTGGTGTCGCAACTTCAACATGGGGAGGGGGAACACACACGACGATGAGCGTTCGGAGAGACCGTCTGTCATTACAGACCAACTGGTGAGCTCAGTTGACGAATTCGTGAGGAACGATCGGCGCGTCACAATTGATGACATCTGTGTGCATTTTCCCAATGTTTCTCGAACAATTGTTCATGAAATTGTTAAACACCATCTGCATTATGCAAAAATTTGTGCAAGATGGGTCCCTCGCAAGCTTACAGATGAGCACAAAACCAAGCGTATGGCTGCAGCACTGACGTTTTTGGGACGTTATTCTGATGATGGAGACTCTTTCTTGACTCGCATAATTACTGGTGACGAAACATGGGTTTGTTATGCATCACCTGAGAGTAAATCACAGTCAATGGAGTGGCATCATGCTCATTCACCAAACAAACCAAAAAAATTCAAGACAGTTCTGTCCACCAGGAAACCCATGGCAACCATTTTCTGGGATCGACAAGGTGTATTGCTTATTGATTTTATGGCCCGTGGAGACACTATTAATGCCAATGCGTATTGTGAAACATTAAAGAAATTACGGCGGGCAATACAAAATCGGCGGCGAGGTCTATTGTCTACTGGTGTCATTCTCGTTCATGACAATGCCAGGCCTCATGCAGCTGGGATAACACAAAAACTTTTGCAGCAATTCAAATGGGAAACTTTCGACCATCCACCGTATAGCCCGGACTTGGCCCCTTCAGATTTTCATCTCTTTACAAAGCTTAAAGACTTTTTGGCAGGAAAAAGATTTGACAGCGATGAAGAACTTAAAGAAGGAGTGACCCTGTATCTCAATGAGCTGGCGGCGAAGGACTATGCAGCAGGAATACAGAAACTTGTCACACGTTATGACAAATGCCTTAATTTGCTTGGAGATTATGTTGAGAAGTAGTTTAAAGTATCCTCTTTCAAATAAAATTTTTTATGTTTGTTAATATTTACTTTTGTGTCTTTATTTCACGAACGGGTACTACTTTCCGGATGACCCTCGTATTAAATGAAGAGGTAGGGAGAAGCGTAGTCAACATAGAGCAGGTAACGGATAGAATACTACTAGTAGAGATAAAAACAGAACCGACGAACTTGGTTATTATTCAGGTATACATGCAACCGAGCAACCAGAAGGCAGAGAAGGTCGATTAGATATACGATCAGTTAGAGGACATAATCGCGTTTGAACCTGCAGGGAAACATTTCATAGTGATGGGGGATTGGAATGCGACGGTAGGAAAGGGAAGAGATGGTGATGAGGTCAGGGACTACGGTTTAGGCACAAGGAATGACCGCGGGGAGAAAGCAGTAAAGTTCTGCTGGAGACGGGCTAGTCATCACCAACACTTGGTTTAGACACCACAAAAGATGCAGGTATACATTGGAAAATGCCAAGTTGCTCAGAAAGGTATCAGCTAGAATATATCCTGGTTAGACACAGGTTTAGGAACAGTGTGATAAATTCGCACAGCTTCCCGGGAGCGGATGCGGACTTAGACCACAATTTAGTTGTTATGAACTGTAGCGTCCGTTTCGAAAAGATACGGCAGGGGCGGCGAGTTGGAAAATGGAATGTAGAAGCATTAAATGGTTTGAAAATGAAGGAATTCAAACAGGTGGTAGAGGAAATCATGGCGGATGGTGAAGAGCTACGTACTATCAAGGAAAAATGGGAATGTATCAAGAAAGGGTTGTCTAAAGCTGCAAAAGACACTATTGGAATCATTAACGCTAAAAGGACTAGGAAACCATGGATCACGGATGAGATGATTACAAAGATGGATGACCGGCGAAAATAGAAGAATGTAAATACAGAATTAGGAAAAATGAAGTACAAAGAATTGAACAATAAATTGAGGCGGGCACCAAATAAAGCAAAAGAAGCATGGTGGAAGACAGTGCGAGGATATGGAAAGTCTGCAGAGGAAGGGAGAAATCGGTGCGCTGTACAGCAAAGTTAACTCTTTATCGGGAAGTAAGAAAGAGAGATCAACGATTGCAGTTAGAGATAAGGTGGGTAAGGTAATATTGGATGCAGGGAAGATCCAAGAGAGATGGAAGGAATATAAAGAAGAACTGTAATAATAAAGAACTTAGACCAACAAAGTTAGACATAGAAGAGGAACATGACGTAGAGGAAGATAGCTTAGGTCCAGGCATACTAGACAATGTGATAGGAAGGGCATTAAGGGAGATGAAACTAAATAAGGCCTTGAGGATGGATAACATTTCCGCCGAACTTTTAAAAGGCTTAGGAAAATGTGGGAGGAAGAGGCTATATGGGCTGATCCGTAGTATTTATGAGGAGGGAATCTGGCCGGAAGACTTTGTGAGATCATTTTTAATTCCAATTCCAAAGAGGTTAGGGGAACATCATGTGAGGACTACAGGATGATAGGTTTGATATCCCATGCAGCTAAAATTGTTCTCAGGATCATAAACAAAAGGATAGAGAATAGGGCAAATGATTACTTAGGGGAGGATCAGTTTGGGTTTAGGAAGGGGAGAGATACACGTGATGCCATTGCAGTAATGAAATTATTAATTCTGAGGAATATAGAACACAACCAGGATGTATTTGCCTGTTTTTTAGCTTTCGAAAAAGCATTTGATACAGTGAATTGGGAAAAACTAATGAGTATATTGCAGGAAATAGGAATAGATTGGCGGGACAGGAGGCTAATCCGCAACCTGCATATGTCTAAGACTGCTCAGGTGCGAGTGGGGAATGGGGAGTCCGGTTGGGCAGGGTTAGGAAGAGGTGTAAGGCAGGGCTGCCCATTATCACCGTTACTGTTCAACCTATATGCCGAGGAAATGATGAAAGAGGCATGGGAAGAACTGGAGGTATGAATGAAGGTGGGTGGGGAATTGGTAAAATCAGTTAGGTTTGCTGATGACCAAGCTTTGGTTTGTCAGTTAGCCAAGGGGTTGCAAGCATTGCTTAGTGAATTGGAAATTCAGTGCGACCGGTATGGGATGAGAATTAATGTTAATAAAACAAAGGTTATGCGATTGTCTAGAAAGAAAAATGCTAAGCTAAACATTAAAATAGGAGGGCAAAAACCAGAGCAGATAGAAAGTTTACATACCTCGGTAGTGTTTTGGACCAACACGTTCAAAGTAGTAGGGACGTAAGAAGAAGAATTGCACTAGGCAAAGAGGCTTTCACAAGGTGGGGGAGTTGATGACAGGGACGTTGAGTAAGGATGTTAAAAAAAGACTCGTAAAAACACTGATATGGAGCGTAGCTATGTACGGTGCGGAAATGTGGTCATTGAAGCAGGAGGATAGACGTATTCTGGAGGCTTTTGAAATGTGGGTGTGGAGAAGAATGGAGAAGGTGAAATGGACAGAGAAGAAAACAAATGAGGAAGTACTTGGTATGGTGGGCATGGAGAGGGGCTTGTTTGGAGCAATCCTACAGAGGCAGGAAAAAAGGGTGAAGGGGCAGTGGGATGTTAAGGACCGGCAGTGGGATGTTAAGGACTGTGATAGAGGGGAGAATGTTAGACAAACGAGGAAAGGGAAGGAGCAGGATAGGGAAGTTTGACGGGATGATGGGAGGCAGAGAGCACTCAGAGATGAAGAGACTTGATGGAGTAGAATGCTGGATTTTGTGTTTTTTTACGAGACACAAAATGTTTTATTTAGTAGGTGTGTCCATCCAAAAACCTACCTTAATGGGTAGAATACCTAATAATAATAACATATGTATAGATATATATATATATATATGTATAGATATATATATATACAGTATGTATATATATATATATACATAAATATATAAACACACAAAAACACAGATGTAGATTTTTAAAGCATAGGGACACAAAGAAAGGACACTAACTATATATTGTTTTGATGTTTCAATGGCTCTGCTGTTTTCTTCAGACTGGCCTTCTCGAGGAAGAGTGGAGGGGACATGTGCGGGGGAGGGCCGAGGGAGGGAGGGGTAAGGGACCAATGGGAAATGAACAAGGGGGTGGGAGGGAGGCATGTGATACATGAAGAGTGCTTGGTTCAGCCCAACAACACGACCATTTTCATGGCCACAATAGACAATACATCTCTGTACATCTCCATTCCCAACAAAGAAGGCTGAGAAGCCCTGCAATATTAGCTCTCCCTATGATCCACACAACACACCCCATCCACAGATTTGCTCATCAAACAGAGTAAAATTGTTCTTACCAAAAATGCTTTTCAATTCAACGAGAAAATATATTTACAAATAAAAGGCACTGCAATGGGAAAACGTATGGCTCTTACATACGCCAATCTTTTTATGGGTAAACTAGAACATGACTTTCTGCAATAACAAACCTTCAAACCACTCTTCTGGGCCCATTATATCAATGATACTTTCCTCCTTTGGTTCCTCAGATGCAAAAATTTATCTCCTTTTATTTCCTCTCTCAAATCCTCATCAGTATCATTCACTTCTTCCATACCCAACTCGAATATCACTTTCCTGTACATCAACATTCACCTCCAAAACAATACCTTTTATACCTCAGTCCACATTAAGCCAACTAAAACAGTAGCTTGATTACGACAGCTGCCATCCACCTCATACAAAGCGCTCCATCCAATTCTCTCTCAGTCCCTGGCTTCCGTCTCTGCAACAACATCCCCTCCCAACAGAAGTACTTATATCAGCTACATGACTCTCTGAGAAAATTTAGGTACCATGAATGCTTCTGAGCAGTAAAATCCTAACCCTCAACCAAATACACTCCCCTCATCAAACCAAACTGCCCAAAAAGCCCTAATATTATCACCACTTTCTTCTCCGGAACACACAAAATTAACCATTTAATCCGTGAACTCTTCACAATTATTAATGACAATCAGTCAACATCAATTTTATTCTAACCTTGTCCCTCTGTTTTGTTTAAATGCCCATCAAACTTGCGAGACATTTTCAGGGTTTCGGAACGGGAGGGGTATGCGTGATGCCATTGCAGTAATGAGATTATTAATCGAGAGGAATATAGAACAAAACCAGGATGTATTTGCCTGTTTTGTAGCTTTTGAAAAAGCATTTGATAGAGTGAATTGTGAAAAACTAATGAGTATATTGAAGGAAATAGGAATAGATTGGCGGGAAAGGAGGCTAATCCGCAACCTGTATATGTCTCAGACTTCTCAGGTGCGAGTGGGAAATGAAGAGTCCTGATGGGTAGTGTTAGGAAGAGGTGTAAGGCAGGCTTGCCCACTATCACCGTTGCTGTTCAACCTATAATAATAATAATAATACTTTATTCATTTTAAAAATGGTACAACCATATTAGATGTCGTCAATATAAGTATTATTTAACATATAAACATACTTTCTTAAATGTGATGAAAATTGTCACAAAAGAATTCATCCAATGAGTATAGTGGGTGAGCAAGTAACCAGGTATATACCCTATTCTTAATACTCTGGATAGCATCTGATTTCAACTGAGTAGGCAGATAGTTATACATGGTATGTTCATATTGTAAAATGTGTTGTGAGTTAATGACAATCTACAATAAGTAGTATTTAGATTCGATTTACCTCTTGTGGAATAGTTATGGAGGTTGGATCTTAATTGGTAAGTTTCTAGATTAACTTTCACATGAGTCAGAGCCTTAAAGATATACAAACAAAATACAGTCATGATTCTATACCTAATAAAAAAAGGTTTGCAGGAATCACATGGTGGTATATTAGCAAGAGAGCGAATAGCTCTCTTTTGCAGTAGCAAAATTTGTTTAACATGAGGGGAATGACCCAATAACTCAACACCATAATTCAAATGACATTGAAAGAAGGCATGGTAAAGTGTTAAACGATACTCATTTGAATTGATAAAGTTGAGCTTTCTTAACATATAAACAGCTTTACTAAGTTTATTACAGGTCTAACAGATGTGAGTCTCCCAATTAGGTTTTGTATCAATATAAATTCCTAGTATTTTAGCAGTTTCAATATCAGTTGTTTTTGATTTAAGACTGCAAACAATATGCTAAGTTTTGTTAGTATTTAATTGTAAATGATTAACATCAAACCATTCCTTAGCCTGTTTTTTGGGTAGCGCTAGATCGTAACTTTGCATCTTCTAGATGTTGACACTTTTTCACAAAAGTAGTGTCATCAGCATATAAAACAGATCTCGGTTTCATATTACAGGGAAAATCATTAATCATGATAATGAAAAGTACTGGGCCAAGCACAGAGCCCTGTGGTACAATACATTTTACTTTAAGAGCTGCAGACTGACAGCCATCAAGTTCAACCAATTGGTGACGATCATCCAAATATGACTTCATTAGTTTCAGTGCAACTCCCTTAATACCATAAAATTCTAGATTTCTTAGTAATATTGAATGATTAACACAGTCGAAGGCCTTACTAAGATCACATAGTGTCACTGAGACTGATTCCTTTTCTTCAAATGCATTAGTGACATAATTAACTATGGACTCTACTGCCAAAATTGTAGATTTCCCAGATCGAAAGCCATACTGGGATTTGGAAAAGAGATTATTTAACTCAAAAAAATTACATATTTGATCTTTCATAATAGCTTCAAAAATTTTACCTAAAACGGGGACTATGGAAATAGGGCGGTAGTTATCTAAATCATCTTTATCACCTTTCTTATAACAGGTACTGTCTTGGAATATTTTAGAGCTGTTGGTAAATCTCCTGTCTAAAAACATAAATTGACTAACATTGCTAATGGTTCCGCAATGAGCACAATAATGTCCTTTATTAGGGAGTTAGAAAGACCATAAATATCCTTACTGTTGGATTTTTTAAATTTTTTAACAGTCGATATAATATCAAGTGGAGTAAAAAAATTCCATTTAAAATATAAATTATTCGGAGGAAGATTTTGCAGCATATTACCAATATTGGCAGCATCAACTTTTCGAGAGAACAAATTGTCTTCAACAGCTTTTAAGAAAAAATTATTTATAGCATCTGGGGTGAAAGGAAGATTTTCTTTTCCATTACCATGACCAATTTCTTGATTGATTATACTCCATGCTGCCTTTTGTTTATTTTTTGCATTCAATATAAAATCCTTGTAAGCACTATTTTTTGCACACCTAACTCAATTATAATAATCTCTTTTGTATTTCAAGTAGGTCTCTTTGTCATGCTGGCTTCCACTGGGTTTGTAAGAGTGGTAGTAACTAAGTAAATCATTTCTCACAGAAGCAATGATCAAATTCAGGTCCTTCAATATGATCGCAGATATTTCAAAGTGCAATTCCAGACAGAATTTGTCCAAGTCAACTACTTTGAAGGGCATACCTTTCAGGACATAAATACAGGTACCACCGTTTTTTGCTACAGATCGGCAGTAGAATGATGCCAAGCCAAAATCACTAATGTTATACACATCAAATTCATTTCTTGCAATCCAGTGCTCATTGAGACATAGCACATTGTAGCCACCATGTTTGACTATTGCCTCTATCTCCGTTATCTTATTACGTAGACATCTCACATTTTGGCAAAATAAATTAAAACTATCTAGTCAAAAGGACTTTGGTTTTGATATTCCCGTTTCGAGGCGGGTAACACGTTTCTCTAAGGAACACTTTTCCGTAGTGTTATCGGTGTGGCCTTTTGTTGCTGAGGTGGATACCGGTGCATCACTAGTTTTCAACTCGGAGTTCGGATTTACCACCGCAGCTGACCCTTCAGCAATATTCTCTGTCTTTTCATGAGTAGGGGTCAGTTTCCGCGGTTTGATAGATAGATAGATAGATAGATAGATAGATAGTGGTCTTTATTTGGGCGAAATTGAGACCAAATGGTCCCTTCTTCCATTTAACCCATCGTCATATACATATTATATTAGCCATTAAACTTATAAATACAGTCATATGTACACATAAATACATATAGATAGACATCAATTTATTAACACAGATTTGCACATCAAAAAGAAAACAGTATATACATATATATAGACACACACATACACATACATACATATACACACACATACATACCTATTATACACATACCTACACATATACATACATATCCACACACACATACACATACACACATAAACATACATACATGCATTCATACACATACATAAATACAAACATAAGTACGCACATACACACCCATACATACATACATATACATATACATATATAAATTAAGAATACACCTACATATACTCAAATTAAATGACAGTGAAGTTAACAGTACAATAAAATGAGGAAAGTCTGAGCAAAGAATGAGGTTTGTGGGAAAAGCTAGGGAGAGCGTGGCATTGCTCAACTAGTAAAAACCCACGCAGGAAAAACACCCACGAAGAGAAGGGGGGTGTGAAAAACCTGCGAAAACCCTATTAATTAGAGGAAAGATACATGTACATTGTAACAATCATTTTTACAGAGTATACATATTATTAAGTTACTGAAATTGAAATGGAGAAATTAAATACATTGACAACATATGCGGAGTAATGAGAAGCGTGATGTTTCTAAAAATAATTACGCAAACTCCTACCGCTTGAGATGACAAAACAAAAAGCAGGGTAAAAAACAAAGTAGACACAGTGATCTGTATAACAGCTGAGTGGAATGACGGAGGGATACTGTTTAAGTTAAGTACCTGAGGAAAATGAACTTGTGAAGTGCTCTTCTAAATGTTGTTGTTGATGAAGAGTTTTTTATGTCATCTGGGAGAGAGTTCCACAGACGGCATGCTGTAACATGAAAAGATTTGTGATAGATTTCCGTGCGATGGTGTGGGACAAGAAGTTTGTTATTACCCCTGGTATTTCTGTTGTGGATTGAGTTGATGAAGAGGAAGTTTTTGTATAGATAATTAGGGGTGTGCTTTGAAAGTATTCCGTAGAGAAGTGAAAGAATATGTAAATGCCTGCGGCCTTCTAGTTTTAACCAGGATATTCTATTAAATGAGTCGGAAATATGATTGTACTTCCTAAGATCACATATGAACCGCACACAGGAATTATGGGTCTTCTGGAGTTTGGTTTTTAGTTCGCCTGAAAGGTCTTGGTATACTACATCACAGTAATCAAAGTGGGGTATGAGAAGAGTGGACACAAGAAGCATCTTTAAGGAGGGGGGAGCAATGTGCTTTAACCTTTTCAGTGAATGCAGGGATGAGTTAATTTTTCTGCAGATAGCAATTGCATGATCAGTCCAAGATAATGTTTCATTTATGGTTAAGCCTAAATTATTTACTGTCCTTAGGTATGGTATGATAGATCCTTGCAATTTTAGTGATGGTAGTTTATCAATACTTATTTTAGAATGTAGTTTATGGTATCCAATTATGATGGACTGACTTTTGATTGGGTTTATTTTCAATAAATTTTTTATTCCCCATAGTGACAAAGCAGCCAGATCTGCATTAATTTCGTTTATAATTGTAGGTAGGGGGATAATTACCGGTTTGGGGGTAAAATTTCCCAACTTTCACTTCTACTGGCCAAATATCTTCTTTAAGAAGTTGATCCTTAAGGCTAATTGGCGCACAGAGTTTAAAAGAATTATAAACTTCACCAACTCTCAAATTTTCACATTTGAAGTCATTCCCAGGAAATATTCCTGACAGATGCTTCTAAATGTTATCAGGCGTTGCATTGGACTGGACACGACCAACGTAGAAGAGAGTCTTGCGAGGAACTCCCACAAAATTGCACATAACAGCAGGCTGCTTACAACTCCCAAAAGCCGTATTTCGTTTGCGTTTGTTTCTCTTGTAATTCACCTTTTGAAAACCTTCAAAGTAGTAGGGACGTATGGAGAAGAATTACGCTAGGTACAGAGGCTTTCATAAGGAGGAGAGAGTTGATGAATGGGACGTTGAGTAAGGATATTAAAAAAAGACTCGGGAAACTTTTGATATGGTGCAGAGTTATATAAGGTGCGGAAATGTGGTCATTGAAGCAGGAGGATAGTCATGGACTGGAGGCTTTTGACATTTGGGTGTGGAGAAAATGGAGAAGGTGAAATGGACCGAGAAGAAAACCAATGAGAAAGTACTTGGTATGGTAGGTGAAGATAGGGGTTGGTTGGGAGAAATCCTATTGAGGCAGTAAAAAGGGATGAAGGGCATATTGACCGACAGGGGACTGTTCAAGATGGTAATAGAGGGGAGAATGTGAGGCAAGCAAGAAAAGGGAAGGAACAGGATAGGGATGTTTCATTTAAGGATTCAAGTTCCTTCTAGATTATTATTATTAGGAGTTAATTTCATTATTCCCTTGAAAATTGTATCTTAGCATAACAGTCTGATTTACCTAATTTCTCTTAAATTTTTAGTAGTTCTAGGATTAATTTGTCCATAAAAACATTGCCTCATTTTGCTTCCAATAATAATTTCAATGACCATATTTTCATGAAGAATTTCTAGTCTTTGAGCTATTTTTGGTATCATCATGATTACTGATTTGCCCTGTAAAATTAAACCTACATATGTTCTATATCCTTATTATGCTTTTTGTGTGCAAAAATATCAAAATCTAGAAGATGCAAAGGTACGATTCAGAGCCACTCAAAAACAGGCTAAGCAGGCAGGTTTCATATTAATCATTTAGGTTTAAATACTAAAAAAACTCAGCATATTGTATGCAGTTATAGTATATAAAAATGTACTGATGTTGAAAATTCCAAAATACTAGGAATTAATATAGATAGGAAACTTAACAGGGAGAATCACATCAGTCAGATCTGTAATGAACTGATTAAAGCTCAACTTTCCCATTTCAAATGAGTATCGTTTAACACTTGACCATGTCTTCTTTCCATGTCATTTCAATTACAGTGATGAGTTATGGGGTCATTTCCCTAAACATATCATACGAATCTTGCTACTACACAAGAGATATTTTTGCTCCCTTGCTAATACACCACAACGTGATTTCTGCAGATCATTTTTAATTAGCTGTGGAGTCATGATTGTACACCATTAGGGGTAGAGCAAATCTTAATAATACTATTTTTTGTGGATTTTCATCAACTTAGGGTGCATTTCATATTGTGAACATTCAAATGTAAAACTATCTGTTTTTTTACACTGTTTTTGTAAAACTGATTGTTTATTGAGAGATGACCAGGTGGAAATGAAATCCTTTGAGTTTGGTGCATTCATCAAAATAAATCCAAGAACACTACATTAAAACTGCTAATTCTTCAAGGAAATTTGACAAAAATTATAATGGGTGCCATTTCATTATGTTTGCACATTTTGGTTTACTAAATTCTCCATAATCAAAGGACAATTGATGCATGTTCCTTCATCATACTCAATGAGAATTTAACAGTTTAAATGAGCGTGCCATTTTATTGGTGATGTTAAATATTTTTTAATTATTGTACACAAACACTCAAATTCAAGGAGACTTCTTATTGTCTTACATTGCTTCCATATTTAATTATATTTTGTTTCCATTGATTCTGAATTTGTATCAAAATAAAGCCCGTCTAAATGCATAGTTTACTCAATGAAACTGCATATAATCAAACATTATCGGTTTGCTGTGAAAGTGAGTACATTAAATATATTTGAAATATAAAGGTCACACTTGTATCCCTAAATAATGGCATTTTCAAGAATAAAAGCAATGCCAATCGAACAGAATGTAGAAGAAGAAATGAATTCAGGTCACAATCACCATAATTAAAAAGGAGTATTTCACAACAGCAAGGGATTTGTGGCGTTAATAGGTGTATTTGCGGATTGATTCAGCATATTAAATAAAATGGTCCCTCACTACAGTACACAATAAAAATCTAATTTTGCGTTAACTACTTAAATATCGAATCTTCCTATTTATAACCATTGTATTTTAACAATCCATTTTGAATGATTTTGACTCAATGTATCGTTTGATCATTGCGCATGTGAAATAATACTAATTTCTAAATATTATTGACGATGTTTATAGCTGTCGTTTGACACTTGACTCCCGTTCAATTCTACCAAAAACATAGATCTTAACTAATTCAAAAAAGGAACATTTACAAATATATATTCTACTGAGATTGTTACTGCAGTCAATTCAAGCAGAGCCCAAAGCAATTAAAACATGGCTATCTCAGCAGCAAGTATTATTGTTGTGTATGTAATTAGGTGTTCTCCAAATTTAAAAGGCATATATATCACAAAAGATCTCACTCGTCCATTCTTTCCAAAATACATTCACTAAGATTAGCAACCTGAAACAGTATATCCTTGTTTACGCAAATGAGAAGCCATACCATTAAGAATTTTCTCCATGTCATTCATTTGGAAAGGAAAGCCTATGGTCTGTGAGTGTGTAAAGAATGCTGTTTCTGAAGTACGCAAAAATGTTTGTTTTGATTCGTTCATTTGGTGACGCTGTTGCCGTGGCAACAGTAACAAACCAGTGAAGAATGAAATGTTTCGAATTAGATTGAGAATAAGATCTAATTTTAAAGAGAAATAAAGTATGCTCTATGGATACTATATTTTCGTTTTTTAGGTATAAAGATCAAATACTGGAAAGGAAAATCAAATTATTGGACATGTGGGGAGACATACAAATGTTTGACTTTCCTTTCTCAACAAATATATAATGGCAATTGAAGATGTTTTTCTTTCTTGCAAGCAAGAAAGTCATTTCATGATGTATCCGGGCTTCATGTTGCTAATATAATAAATAAATGAATGAATAAATTAACCATACATGGGAAGGAGTGTATAAAATATGTAATTATATATGAGAATGCGAACCATTGCCTATTAGTGTACAAGCCTGGGCTATCTTTCCAGCAATGCAAGTTAATATTTTTTAGTTTCATTGTGGTTCTTTTTCTTCTTAGTTTTGGCATGCTTTGATGGTACTTAAGGTGATGACGCATCGATGTTGCTGACGACCCATCGTCAGCAACATCGTGCACCAACCCACAAGCTAGTGCCATATCTTGCACATGCTCTTCAACTCTTCGCCAAAAAAACTGACTTTTTCTCTAAAACTTCCATGGATTTCATTCACATTATTTGTAATGCTGAAGTCCAAATAGTCAACATGCTGGTGACCTTTGATGTCATCTCCTTTTTCACAAATACGCCTATTGATGACTGCATGCTACTAATCAAAAACCTTACCTCACAGGGATTAGCTAAGAATTAACCTGGACCTCGCAAATTCTTCCTCAGGAACTCATACTTCCTTTGGAATGATAAGCACATTGAACATCATGAAAGTGCAGGCATGGGATCACCCATCTCTTCCGTACTAACCAACATTTTCATTGAGATCTCGCAGCTGAAGGCAATGGTCTTACCCAAAGACACCAACCCGTAGTAATATAGGTTCTTTTTGCACCACTTTTTAAAACATTTAAAACCTCAATCCAATTTTGATAAATACATTTATACATAAAAAAACACATAAATAGTTAAAAACAAAATTATTTAAAAATAAAGAAACAGAAACTCAAGTTGTCCGCTCAGATCGGTTTCCTTTAAAAACCTGGAAAACTTACTTAAAAAGTTGGGGTCTTCCCCTTAACTATTGCTAATATTACCTCTTATTTTAAAAAAGGTATCTGGCCTTTTATAATGTATTCCCCGACGTCCACCACAGGAAGCAATGCTGTCTGTTTTGAGTTTGACAAGGGCTTCCTTTGCTGCTTTGCCAGCTTTTTCAATGCCTGGTATTCCCACATGACCAGCAGTCCATATGGAGGATGCCTAATTCCCCTTTATCTGAAGGGACCACAGGGTATAATAGATCTCCTGAACCATCAGGTCCATTGATGACAAGACGGATATGGATATTAGGGAGCTCAATGAATGCGAACAGATGAAAGAAGAGCCATTACATTCTCTTAAGTCTTTTAGGGCCCTCTTGATAACTGACAGTTTGGCTGTGAATATTCCTGCAAAATATGGCCAATTATTCCCTCAGGACTACATTGTAGTGAGAGACCACCACAAGGACACATGAGGTTTCTAACTTTGGTTCTCTCCTTATACTAAGGGTCATTGGCCCTCTCAATAAAGCATCATGGGCATCAATATAAATGTCAGAGGCAGCTGATGGACAGGGGCTTCTAGAGTAAATGAGCTACCGGGCACCCACCAGCAGATAGATGTTACATCATGTTAACCTGGTAGTAGTATTAAGGGTTTATAGGGTACATCAAGGTCTAAGGTCATTTTGCACCACTGACAA